>NC_044277.2:45761026-46090470 GCF_004027225.2 Strigops habroptila | reverse complement strand
AATTTTCTTTACAAGCATTCAGTCTGCCAGAATGAACAAAGTAGGCCAAGATGGCCTCAACCGGGATTAATAGAAGACCTTCACAATGGAAAAAACTGCTCTTTTATGACAGACTTTACAGCATAATTCCTTCAAAATGTTAGCACAGGAGACAAAAAAACCCAACCAAACAACAAACCAATAAACAAAACCAAGCAGGAATTCCACCTTGTTGTTGACAGTTGCTATGACTCAGAGAAACTAGTTGGAATTTGGAACTCTCAAAATGTGCTGCAGGAGACATTATTCTGATAGCACATACAAAGAGTTTGAAAGGAACACGCCAAGGGTACTTTAGGAATTTCTGGGTCTGCCATGACAGCAAAGAAACCAAACTGCATCACTTTCAAATAAACAAATGAACCCTCTTAAATAAATTACCCCAAGAGCAAACCCACTAGTCTAAAAGTAGATTGGTTCAGGATGCAGAGTCCCAAGTTCAATTGCTTATCTTCAAGCCTTACCAGGCGTATCTTCAGGTCACCTAAACATCTTGGACAAACAAGAAAAATGAGGCCACAGAGGGTAAATCTTCAAGTATTCATACAGAAAAGCAGGTGATTCAAAAAAGGCCTAAGTAATTTGTTTGCTATAAATAGAAGTATTTTAAAAAGGTACAGATGATGAAAATATCTGAGAATTTTAAAATATTGTTTTCACTGAGATTCACATGAAGCTTTGAGCATTCCCTTCTGTTTTGCTGCATGAGATGCACCTTGGGTTGGATGGTCCTGTGTTTCTGAGTCACCTTGTGCACCGCCTTCTATTGAAGCTGCTTGTTCAATCAGTCCTGATGGTTTTGGGAAGAATGATGTAGTGCATTTTCCCCTGTGATTTGCTGATGACTTGTGGATGCAAGGTTGACATGAAATATTTTTCCTTGATTTTAATAGAACAGTGGCAGTTTTACCATATGAGGCCTCATTCTGAAAATAGATTTTTGATGGCAGTCTCATGCATTTTTAGGACACTAACTTTGACACTTTAATGCTTACTTTAACTTCGACAAAAATGCAAAGATCTTTATGGCTAGTGCCTTTTGCCCACAATGTTCTGCACATAGCTTTGCTTGTATAGTATTTTGCTAAGCCACGGTTTGCAAAAATGAGATTACTACTTGGTAGGGAACTTGTTGGGACATTTCAGAAGCTTAGCATTCCAAGTTCTTTAAATCTCACATAAAATGCGTGCAAAACTGAATAAAACTCAACCAAATATAATCCTCTCTCTTTCCCCTGGGCACAGGAGGTGAAGGGGGGCAAGGAGGGAATTGAGAACAAATGAACCTGGAACTATTATCATCTAGTCAAGCACAAACAAAAAACAGATTTTACATAACATCAAACTAAAATTAAGTATAATAATCCCCCTAAAAAGCAAGACAGAACTTATTTCCATCATCCATTGTAGACAGAAAATTAACTGCCTACATGAAAAGTTTTGTGTTCTCTATTCAGCCATTCTGGACAGGAACAAATTCCTAACTCCAGAGCTGTGGGAGGACCTCCTCCCTTTCTGTCTACATAGTGGTATAAAAGTATTGAAACAGAAGTGTAGTTATAAAAGCTTGCTATGCTTCATATGATCTTTTACTTTCTCTTCCTTCATTGCTTGTTATGTTTGGAGTACATAAAGCCCTTTTAGATGCTCAGACACAATGGTCTACTGCTGGATCAGGAAGGGACCAGTGTACCTGAACTACATGGCTGGCAGCTGAGAAAATTAATTTGTAACAGTGGCTTTAAAATTTGTCTTAAGAAAGCAAGCAGGGGTTTTCTGGCTAAAAATCATCCAGTTTTCTGTAAAGCCCTTAAACCTCTCTGTGTCTAGGTGCTTCCTCTGCTCACAGTGAGAGGAAATGATCCTAATTTCACATTTCTTACCACTTAACTGGTACTCCAACCACTGTCAGTTTTTCCTTTCATTGCATGTACTACGCTCATTCACTGCAGTGAAAGGCTGCATTTACGGATGGTTTACATCCTGCTAATCTCTATAGCATTCACACAATGTTGCCTCCTACCACACTACCCTGACTATACCTCTCACAAAGACAGCCTCTGTCTACACCTCAGTACAAGAGGAGGAGCACAGTACAAGGTGGACAGGAAGAGAAACTTCAGTACCATTTCTAAACTATTCAGTATTTTACTCTCATTGTACAGTTAACAACCATGCTTAAAAGCTTTCAATCTGCAGCACAACCTGTCCCAACACTACTCTAGCATCTCCTATGACTTCCCAATGAACAGTATATACTCTGAGAACCTTACTGACTGGTTCATTATTATCTGAGGGCTGTGTGGACAGCAATTAAAAATCAAAACCACATGAAAATTGCTAAACAGATCCTCCAGAAGACTGTGGATGAACAAAAGCTGGGGACAGTCTTCCAATGCTTAAAGGGGGCCTACAAGACATCTGGAGAGGGACTTTTTACAACAGCAGGTAGTGATAGGACAATGGTAGTTGTGGATGCCCCATCCCTGGCAGTGTTCAAGGCCAGGCTGGACAGGGCTTTGAGCAACCTGGTCTACTGGAAGGTGTCCCTGCACATGTCAGGGTTGGAACTAGATAGTCTTTAAGATTCCTTCCAACCCAAACCATTCTGTGATATGTGAACTGGAAAATTCAGTCTCACAAGACTGAAATTTCTTCATGTTCTTAAAGCCTGTAACTCTTCTGTGCAGTAACAGATGCACAAACAGGATGTAATTCTTGTACTCAAACTGTGTATAAACAACTGGAATAGATAGACTCAAAGGGTTGTCTTCAATTTATTTAATAACATAAGCAATTTTCCAAAACTGCATAAACTGAAGTTTCCTTTGCAAATTGCTTAAAAAGAAAAGCCAGGAAGTAGGAACAGTACTTGGGGAAATGCAGGAAGCATGGAAATTACTAAGGGGAACACAAATTTCAGACAAACAAACAAACGAGCAGAAGGAAGCTATAAATGCCTGTACCAGTGAAGGGAGACACTTTTTAGATAACTCAAGTGTCAGATGACTGTGACTGGGGATGTATGGAAGAATTACGCTTAGTTTTTCAAGGCTTTTTACTGGAACATTTCTTAGCCTATATTATATGCACTGTCCCCTTCATAATTATTATACTTACTTCTACCACTAACAATGTGCATAAACCTACTGTTTGTCATGTTCATAAAGCACTTTAAAAAAACCTGCTCTGAAGCAAGGAAATCGCACTGCCTGGAAATTCACTAACTTGGAGAGATATACGGAAAAAGAAGCTATTCTTAGCATATACACATCACACTGAGTCCTCTGACATATCAGCAGTGGTTCTACCAGAGGTGACATGAGACTAAATGCATATGGCACCTGCCTGGAAAGGTATTTGAGTAAACACAGATGTGCCCTGACAGCTACTTGAAACATAAATACTTTCCAAGCTGAAGTCCCAGTAGTGGCAATCTGTCAATAGCCAACATTACTGTATATCTAGAAAGGCATTCACCTCTCACCAAAAAAGGGTGATATTTAGAACAGACTGTATTAGGCACTCTGCACTGGTGATTCTGTACAACAGGATCCCACACAAGGAGCGAAGAAGGTTTACAAACTGCGATAAGAGTGGATGTTAATTTTCATTTAAATACAACCGCCTTAGCTGAAATATGGTCAGAACGCTGTGACTTTAAATGGATGAGATACTGATTTTACATCTATTCCAAAAGGCAAGAAATTAGTATTTCTGGAACTGAAAAGAAAAAAAAACAACCCAAAAAACTCAACCCCAAAATAAAGTGGAGAGTGAAGTGCAAATCTATGTGTAAAAGCCATTGATCATTCCTCACCTGATCTTCTTCACCACCACCTTCTTCATCGTATTTCAGAATGTTGTCCCTCACATCATCTTCTGGATCAATCAAGAGCTGCTTTGCCTGACGCTCTTTATCCCGGCGTTTCATCCATACCACGAACATTAAAACTAAAACTACATTGCGAAATGGAAGACACAAAACCACATTTTAATTCTGAAGTACAGCCACAGAAAATGGTACAAATTTGGTGTTTGGTTTTTTTGTGCGGTTTGGGTTTTTTTTTTAATAAAAAGTTTCATAGAAGGCATCTTAAGCAAGAAATATTTAAATCCAGGCTACTACAGGCAATTGGATTTGGAAATCAAACACATATTCAAGGTTGTAAATCACATATCCATTCTACATCTGGAGAATAAACTTGTCATGAAAAGAAACAAGAAAAACCAAGCTTCATAAAACACTGAATTGAGCAGGGAATCTCACCAGTAGTGGCAGGAATGCTAACAGATTATTTATATTTATTTCTGCTATGTCCTAAGAATATATAGCAATTATATAGTTTAAGTAATTCTGATGTTTGACCATCACCAAGGTTAGGCTATTTTGGCATAAAGCTCATCAGAGAACAGACTGTACTGCTGCCTAAGTTTAGATTTATGTTTAGAAGCAAAAGGAATTAAGGCTAAGGAAAATGCAATGGCATTTAGAGCTATATATTTTTAATCTTTAACCTCAAGAATTTCAAGTTATACTGTTTGTTTATAAACTAAAGCTGTTAAAGAAAACTGTAAGAGAAACGAAAATGTAAAATGATTTCTAATACAATAAGCATGTTTCCAGTTATAAACATCTTCATGGCAAGAAATTACAATGTATCTACAATGTCAATATATGAAGAATGTCTTGAATGATTTGATAGTTTCAATAAAGCTCTGTTAATCCAATACCTAACATTTTAAGAGTATCTTATATCAAGAAAATAATTGTACTGTGCCTGTGTACAGCCACGGGCTTAGCCAGGCTCAAATACCTTTTTTATTTTATGTTTTCAAATTACCCCTTTCTATAATTTTGTATGTTCTGGACTGGTGCACAGTATACTTTGAACAGGTTAGTCCTTTCCTTGTGTTCCACCACAACTGGAAATCAGTTAACCACAATGTGTAGGAGGGCTAGCATCTAATTTACTACACTGGACAGAGACTTAGTCATGATGTTTACGCATTTCCCTCACTGAGTGGACTTGACGCAAAAATAAAATACTAGCACAACTTTATGTAGTACTTAAACATACACTTCTCTCTTCCTGCATGGCTGCCTGCTTGTCAGGCTCTATGTGAAGGGCTCTGATTTATTACTTTCCAAAATCATCAAACAGTCTACTTACATTAATCTAAAGCACAACAGTAGTAACAACAGAGCACTCCTTAAAGGCACTATTACCCACTGCGGGTGGCATCAAATCACACAGTACCAGCAGCACAAAAGAGACTAGATGTCTCAGGACTAATCACATCTTCAACCTGGTCACTCACTGACGTAACAGAACAAGCGCCCATGGGCACAGATGGAAAATCTCTTTCACAAACCCTCTGTGAGGCTTGACTGCCAGGCAAGTGCTAGTTATGATCTCACAGACTCCTAACCCTTTACCATCAGGAGGGTTTTCATACTTGTCTAAGACACTGAACGAAGCAGCAACAATCTTTGGACTTGAGTCTTTTAATCACTCCCCTGGTTTTATCAAGGCATATGGGACTATAGCATAATACTTGCAAAACAATATGAAGAGTTAGAATCATGAGATTTGTATACTCACTGAGCAAGATGATGATACAAAGCAGAATTGCAATGATGGCACCAGTGCCCAGCCCTGCACCAACAATCCGGTCAACATCAGTGCAGTCTCCATTTATGTCACATTGGCAAACTTTCACTTTCAGCACGGAAGTGCTAGAAGCATGTGGATTTCCAGAATCTGTAATTACTATGGGCACATCATAGATACCAGCCTCCAGGAATCTGATCCTTAAAGAGAGCTGGGCGTGATCGCCTGTGTGTGAAAATGAGGCACTTTTTAACAAGTCACATACTGCTCGTGGGTTTAAAACAGTATTGGCAAAAACGGCTCATCTTTTGAGATCTGCATTAACTTATTGTTCAACCCACTGCATGACACCCAGGATAACAGACTTCTTTATTACTGTGAACATTTTTTTCTTTCTTCAAGCTTCTTGTTATTTGGGGAACTTAGACTAAGGTGCTTTCCTATTTGTATTAACTGAAATCATGTACATTGCAAAATAACACCAAACTAAAATACAGAAAAACATATTCAAGGATATACAAGCATATTCAAGCATATCCAACCTGTTCAAGGCCAGGCTGGATGGGGCTTTAAAAGCAAGCTGTTCTGGTGTAAGGTGTCCCTTCCAACCCAAACCATTCTATGATATGCAATGGTTTCTTTAAAATTACTAAGACTTCAATAATGTTAATTACCACTAATTCGAACAATGGTCCAATTCCTCTTAATGCTAGCAGGTGTGTCAGGCAGCTCAAAGGCAAACGGGCCTGCATTTGGATCTATGTCAGGGTCTACAGCAGTGATGTTAATAGCGTTAGGCTGTACAGTTTCACAAGTTGTGGCTTCTTTTGGATTCACTTGAGGGGCATTATCATTGATGTCCAGCAGGTATATCTGAAGTGTGCCAGTTCCACTCATGGGGGGAATTCCTTAAAGAAAAGAAAATGGTATCGAGCCTGTTTCTAATTGCAAAGTTACTTAAGCAAAGCTATACCAACATCTTCCGGTTGCCGTGTACACTGCTTCACCTCAGTTTTGGGATTCTGTCTTTACCAAACCAATCTATAACACTGTTACTGCTCCTGCTAACACACAATTCTTATGTAGTCTGTTCTCAGAAAAAAAATGCCCTACTCAGCAAAATTCAGCAAATAACTGCAGATCCACAGATCAGGGCCTCAAACCCTTTACTGACCAGCCAGTCAGTTCATCTCCAGAGATGGCCCATATCAAATGCTTCAAAGAAAAATATGGGATAAAAACTGGGATAATTTATCCTCTGGAGAATTTATTCTGTAACTTTGAAGACTTACGACCACCATTTACCCCAAGTGCGCTATTTAAATTCTTTCTAATACTGACTTCCAGCACACTACTTCTAGACATTCTTGCTATGCACATTGAATATGCGATGCTTCTGTAAACCTTGCTAAAGTCACACATTTATGTGAACATGTGGCACTGAATTTCTTGGTATAATTAGCAATGGTTCTTATTCCATTCCCCACCACTCCCATAATCTTCAGTTCCATTTATTTTTTTTCTCCAGAACAGAACCAAAAAGATAGAAATAGCTGATCTAGCTTTGTTACACAAAACCAGTTTGCAAAATTCTACCATTTGTCTTCTCCCAAAGATAAATAGCCCCAGTGTTTCAGTATTCCTCTCTCTAATGCCGGAATGCCTAACTGCACCTGTCCATCTTTCTGCTGTCAGCTATGAACAGTACAGCACTCCAGCTGAAATCAAAGGACTCATTTTTGAGCAGAGATTGTTAATTGTCCTTAATGAACTGACAATGAAAAGACATTTTTCCCTCTGCACTGCTGTAGCCTGAATGTGGAAAACTACAACAGCCCTCCCCAACACGTTACTCCTCATAAAGGCAACTCATGCTGTGAATCTCCTGTGCAGGGTTTTTTTTTTTTTTTGGTTTTTTTTAGTTTTCAATAAACTCAACTACTGTAATTAAGCCAGTGCCCTTCTTCAAGCTCATAGAATTACTTTTCAGCGCACTTCCCGAGCAGCTGGGAAATACAAAAAGCCTGATACTAATACAGACTTCCAACTGGATGTATTCTAAACATATCTTATTTTCTGCCCTGGTAAAACTGAATGCCATTCAACCACACAGAAGAAAGCTTTTTAAAAAAACATACCATGTTGATACATACCATTATCAGAAGCAAGGAACGTTGCATTATACATATTGTTTTGCACATATATTGACTCTCTGTCCAGAACAGCTGTAGTAGTTATTTGTCCATTAACAGGGTCAATTTTCAGCCAGTTTGCAGGATCTGAAAGTTTTGAGTACCTGTGTATTTGACCACAAGTTGTGTTATTTATCTGTCAACAAAAATACTGGCAAAGACAACATTAGTATTTTAATTTGTATTCTGAACACTTTTTTTTTTTTATTTGAAGACAGTATTTCACTATTTTCCATTTATTAAGTCTTGTCACTAAAATTCTTGAAAATAACTATTAAAAACAGTCCTACATTCAGATTCTTGAACTAACCTACCATGTAAGTTATCATGTAACTGGAGGAAATCATATGATTACCATAAACTACGTAACATTCAGACTCAAAATATTCATTAAGGATCCGTCTTGCTTGTTCTATAGCTACGGAACTGTTCATACTAACTTTTATCTTATCAGACTTCTGAGAGCAGGAGAGAGGTAATGGATAAAGAGTGTTGGAGTAGCACTAACTCACATTATTCTAGTGCTTCCAATGTTAATTTTTAGAGGCCCTGTTTTACTGCATACTTCTCATCTTAATTTGAAAGAGCAGTGTTTTTCAAAACCATCCTTCCATCTGAGAAATTTGTTCTCTGACATTAATCAAGTGCAAGTTACCTTGGGTCATTAAAAATGCATATACCTAAGTCCTCATGCTATCATGTCTATGATGGTTGCGTGCAGAAACGAGTAAAATACCAGCAATAGCTAACCAAAATCAAAATAAAATAAAATTGTAACAATCTCAATTTTGGAAGGAAAGACAGAAAGTAAGTTCTGGAGTTTCTTCTACATGAGCTAAAAAAGCTGTTGGATAAGCTCAGAACCTGAGTCATGGCACAGGACTAGCCACTGTGCCTTAGCTTTGCAGACAATGACTATGTTTTAAACAAGGTGTGAGAATGCATGCTTTAAAATTTCCGTGGTTTATTTTCTTTTTTCTCATTTAGCATAGGTTTAGTCATTAGGCAAATTATGATCAAATTATGATCATAGCTATCAGCTCAAGAGTACACAGATAGACAAAAGCAGCACTTTGCATTCCTGGAGAATAAATGAGAAAACCCTTTAGATTTTATCAACAATATGATGTGGTTTTGCTGCCATGTCAAAGTTATTGGTTAATTTAAACTGCAAATGATCTTAGCTCACATGAGTATGTGTCTGCTCTGACTTAATTTGTCGGGATGCCACATATACACAGATGCATAAGTTTATTCTACCTTGATGAAGTGGGACTTTGCATTAGGATATAACACGGTTTAGAGATCTATGAATGTGGGTCGGGTCACCTTCTCTACAGCAAAAAATCCCTTTAGAGAGAGCTGCACAAAAGCCACAGGAAGTATTGGTATAGCTATGTGCTGTGGTAAATGCAGTCATTTTGTATGCAGTCTCTTTGCTCCCCATTCATTCTATAACACAGATATTACATTCCAATTGTTAAATAACTGTGAAGTGTTCATATAGACCTTAGAGAGGTTTGCTGCATGTAACGATCTGGGTCCTGAGCAGTGAAAGTTGTCAACATGCTACCAGCAAGCAGTCCTTCTTCTTGACGTACAAGCTTAGGGTTTGGAACAAAATATGGGCTCTCATTCACATCAATGACCGTAATGGACACAGTTGCTGTTGACTGAGGAGGATGTTGAATCCCCTTAGCCAAAGGCACTTGATTTTCCGCAGCTACAGTAAGTACAAACATCCTGTTGGTCTCGAAGTCAATAGGCTGTGAAAAGCAAAGAACAGGAAGCGTTAACATTTACTAAAAACAGCAATGGACGCACGGTAACATTTTTACTTTAAAGTACACTTTTAAGCATTACTTGTACTACTTTTGTCAAAAATGAGCACAGAGCCTGAAGAAAACACACTAAATATAACGCCTCAACATGAGACTGGGTTAGGAGTTTGCTTAGCAGCAGCTTTGAAGTCAGAACAGCTAGAAACCTCCTCATTCTTGAATGTAACTTACTGTGGTACTGCCATTACAAGTAACTGAGGTAACAAGCAGTTTCATCAGAAATTGATTTAAAAACTCCGAGCCTTGTGCCAGGCACTTACATGAGTGGATGTGCCTCCTGAGAAGCTCTCCTGGGGAAAGAAATCTGCCTCTGTCGGTTATGAGGATGAACAACCTTCGAACAAGATCATGACCATACCTAGCCCCATAGATCAGAGATTCCCATGCCCTTAATGTTTCACTAGAAAGACTCTTTGTAATCCCAGATAATTCTACTTCTCATAATGCTACAGCTCACATCTTCACAGTGCAGACAACCTTCAGTTTGGGGACTTTCTCACTGAGCCAGAAATCAAATTTAAAAGGAGGAGTAAAACCAGTTTGATGCTAGAGTTCCCCTGTTGTGCTGCATAGGGGTGAGGCATTCTCCAAGACCTGATTTGCCTTAGGACTATGCACCGTACTGCTTGCACCAACTATAGACTTGAAGGAACCCTGTACCTTTACAGGGGCAGTTGGCACATGAGAGTCTGAATTCAGTGACAAGAAATGATCTAATCTTCAGGTTGACAGATCAACTCATTGCACTGCCAATAAAAACTGTAGGCAGGCTTCCAACTCTTCCCATGTCGGGTGCCTGAAGTAGCGCTACAAAGCACAAACACTCATGTAATTCTTGCTGGAAGGCTTCAATACAACAATTGGTACCTCTGGGGAAGTGCAGTGTTAATACAAGAGAGTTCTTTAAAAACAAACAAACAGAACAACAACAAAAACCCCCAAAACAAAAAAATACTTTTGTGAATTACCACTACAGCTGTTTAAAAACTTGTATTTTTTTGTCACCTAGATACAGCCAAGATTAAAAAAGAAAAAAGGGGGGCAGAAAAGAGGAAAAAAAAAGTGAATGTTTTAATTTCCAAATGGGAACGTTGGCATCTTACAGCTGACTTCATAAGTGGATCAGCCAAAACCGGAACAGGCCAACTCAGAGATGAGACACTTATCAGAGGGCCATGAGGAAAGATGCCTAATTTCTGGCAAGTTTAATTATAGAACCACATTGTTATTATCACTTGAAATAAGTCACTCCTCAGCACAGAGCTGTGTTGGCTAGAGAATGAAGATAGACAGGTTATTCCATAAAAGGTATTTAAATGAGGATTTAAAAATAGCCAGTCTTTAAAAACCTCTTGTAGAAGTAGCCTCCCACCTATCACTTTTTCCTCTCTGATTGTGCCTTGACTGCCTGTATCTGTTCCTTAATGGGAACGTGTTGACATAAAACCCGCAGACAACAAGCATGATTACTAATGGGGGCCAGGAGGTAGGAAGCTGTTCTTTTACTCTAGCAACAGTACTAAGCAAATGCCTTTTCACAGACTAATTTCTCTCTTTCAGCAAATATAGCTTCAAAATCTGTCACTTTCAACAACCTAGCCTGATTTTCAAAATTGATCAGTTGGAGTACTACTAATAGTGTAAGCAAAGAAAAAATGCTCCAAGAGACAGATAGCTATCTTCCACAAGGCAGACACTGCCCATCCATTTTACTTTCCAGATTCATGCTGGCCTCAGGAGCTCAAATTTTCCCCCACCCCGCAGTGTTCTCCCACTTATTCCATCTCTGCCTAATTCCCTGAAGCACAGGCATCTCTCACCTTCACAACCGTCACCAGCCCATCGTTGCTGTTGGGATCAGTCAGGATGGTAAATCGACCTGTCGGGTCTCCTCCGGTCATCCGGTACATCGCATTCCACGCAGGCGTGTGAGGCTGATCTTTATCCGTTACCGTCAGATTTGCCACGATCACGTCCACCCTGTTTTCTGGTACTTCCCCATAGAACTGCAAAAAACACAAGAAAACATTTTACCTTGGCTGCAGAAGCACCAAGAGACACGCCATACTGAACGTTCATCAACATTAGGGAGCACATCTCTCTTCACTGGATGTCTGACAATTTATCTAATGAAGTTTACCTGAGGCCACCCAGAAAACGGATGGTTTGATTCCCTTGTCAGCTTTTGCCTTTTGGCCTAAACAGAATACTGTATCTAAGGGACATAATATTCTGCATGTATTTCAATTCTGCCTGCCAGTACATATTTAATAAGTAATAAATATTTACCGTCTGTGAATATAATGAGAAAAGTGGGGAATGGTTATAAATATGCACATCCTTCAGTTACTCCTACCCTCTACTTACAGTCATGGCGGTGAACTCTGGAGGATTGTCATTGACATCTGTCACAGTGATGACAGCAGTTGCTGTGTTTGAAAGACCATATGTTGGGTTTCCTTCCATGTCCGTAGCTTGAATTATTAATGTATATTGTTGCACTTTCTAAAACACAAAATGACATCAACATAAGATTTAGACAAAACTAACATTACCATAGGACAGCAGGTGTTCCCAAAATTGCACTGTGCTAAGCAGTGGAGCCTATCACACTGTTTATTCTAGTTAGCATCACCTGGAATGACAGGAATAAAGTTTGTGCCACAGGAATACAGCACCAGGTTGCATCTAGCTATATGGAACTACTGCTTGATTTTCTTCAAATGTCACTGAGACAAGGACAGACTGCCTGCTTTCTGCTCTCAAAAATCAAAACTACTTTATACAGTTAATGCTGTTATCACAGATTTAACATTGCTTTTCAAATGGGGAAAAAAAAACCCCAACACAGAGTGCAGTTTATACTAAAACAGGGTAAGTCCTCAAAAGCATTTAAGCGAACTGAGCCAAGGTAGGTTTGTTGGCCAAACGGCTACAACTGCCAAGGTTTTGTTTCAGCCAAGCCCAAGCACAAACCCACTGTTTGCAACTTCTTGTGATCGCTATGGAAACTGAAGATGTCAAGGCTAACAGAGACGAATAAGGGCACTGGGAGAAAGGGGAGGACGGAACAACTGCACAGGCTATTTCCATAAATGTTAAGCACCCCAGCCGAAGATGGTCACCACTGCAGACTCAGCCTCCTCCCCCTCCAACTGCTGCGTATGCCGTTATCCCGTCACAGCTGGAGCAGCGCCAGAGCTCCCTCAAGCACAAGAAATGCCCAATAGAGACTGTCTAAAACAAAGTTGACCAGGTTCTATTAAAAAAAAACCAAACCAAACACTAGAAAGAGGGTTGTTGCGTAGAGTTGCTGAGAAGTTGCTTTTTCCTTGATGGTGAAGCGCAAATATCGTGTGTGCTCTCCCATTTACCGGTTCAGCTTCCTAGCTCAAAGTGCTAGGTGTTACCTTTCAGTTCTTTCCAAAAGAAAACAGACAAACATAAGGAGCTGCTATTACTCTGAAATATCACTTTCATGAATGGTTTACTAACACTGGCAAAAGCTTGCTGGCAAAATAAAAATACTTAAAGAAAAGGATATTTTTTTTTCCACTTGGTGCCTCATTTTCTCCCACTACTTGAAGACTGCGGTATATGACAGATTACTTCTCATGGAAACAGTTTACAAAAAGGGACTGTGGATAGCAACACAAAAAATAACCAAGGATGATTCCACTGGTTGTATCTAACTTTCTTTCAGATTTTGGCCAGACACTACGACAGACATTAGAAATGTAATGCTTATGCACACTTCCAAGCAGCAAATATGAGCCATTGAATAAAAAAATATTTTTAAAATAAATCATATGAATCTTCATCTTCCACTGAAGATAATTTATGCTCATGTCCTCTTTCACAAAGAAACCCTTACAAAACACCCCAAATGTGTATTACTATATATGCATCCCACAGTTCTCTAATAAAAGCAAGACTTATATTATTTACAATGAAATGCAGTATACAGTTCAATAATGCAGAAATATGTATACAAATTCTGGCTTGGAAAATATACTTGCAAAGTGACCTTCAGAATGCTTCAATAAGCATCCTAAAGGTTTCCTTCATGACACTAACAGGAGAAGCAGTCACAAGGGAATCAAGGAAATACTTTTACCACTTTCATCCAGGAAAAATATACTTTACTTATTGTGAAGCAATAAAATCTAGAGCAGTATTGAAGCAAATCTTGCAGCCAGATGATTCCACATTATTGAAACAGCAGGTGCTTCTGATTCACCTGGGTCTTAACATATTGATCCCAAGAAGCAAATTTCACTAAGGAAAGTCCCATTATTATTACTGGGAGACTCAACTTCCATACAGTCTTCTTATTTAATTCCAACACAAGAAGTGCACGAGAAACCTACCCCTAAAAAGTGCCCCAAAAGACAGCATATATGTGGTTTTGTTTGTTCTTCCCCCTTCCCAGCACTCACATAAAGAAGATCAACTGCTGGGAATGAAATTTCAGACATCGACAAGCACAGAACTTTGCAAGCATGGGGAAACTGGGGGAGGTGGCTCTCTGCCTTTTACTGTGAGAAGCAGCCAGGAATAAGCTGTGGAGCACGTGTCAGCAGCCTGCACAGAGACTTTACAGCAACACATCCGAAAACGAACTGGCAGCTTCAAGAAAGAATGCAGACCTCATCAGGTCACATCTTTCCACTTCAACATAGGGCAAATAAAAGAGCACTTCACTGAATTAACCTCACGTGAGGCAGGAATGTCAGTGTGTAAATTTAAGTACCCTGCCTGACTTCTTCGGCACCTCCAGCAGTAAGGCAGATGTTTTAATGCTGAAGTGAATTCCACAGCAATAGCAGAAGCAATAACAACAGCTGGATCTCATGAAACAGCATCTTTTGGGACAGCAAGTGAAAGATTTCTTCTGCTTTTAGCTGAGTCCCCTTACCTAAGCAACTCTCCTCCTGTGCCATGTTAGCACAGTTAATGCATTGTGCATGATAATCTAAAATGCTAGCAGATGAGGAATGCTATCAGAAGAACCACTCTTTTTTTGAATGCCTACAACACTTATGCTCCCATAAATAATGTGTCACATAATTTAAGAATTTAAAATTGTGTCTAGTATTTTATGAACCTAAGTAGAGCTTTACAAAGTGGCGAGAGACTTCAAGAAAATGGCAGAATGGCAGAATTGGGTAGTCCAGCTGAGGTTCATGGACAACAAGGGACCTTGTGCAACAAGGCGCTCCCCAGCCCACTGCCAGAAGTGGGCTCAATTCAGATCTGGTTTCCTAGAATCCTGGTCATTTTAATTTAATTGAGTTACACTAAATGACTCAGGAAATGAAGGAAGCAAGGCAACAGCTTGGGAAGGAAACTATTTTATCTCATATTAGTCTATAATTTAATATTTGAATGATTTGACATTAATCATTAATATTCAACATGTGCAAGAAATGTTTATAAATACTCATTTGGATACCAGTAGAGCAATCCATCAGGAAAACTGATACCAAACAACAATGCTTCTCCAGCTGTTAATACGAGGGCCTAAACTACACAGACAGGCGGTTTCTTCCCAGTTAAATCACTTCAGTACAGCTAGTCATCAAGTAATAAAACTCAGAGTTACCGCTGTGTCCTTCTGAAAGTTCACCTGTCAAAAATGACCAAGGGATTTTAAAAACCAGGGCAAAGCTGCCCATTCTTCTTTTAATTTAGTATGGTACAATACTGTAAAGTTAAGGGTTTTCCTTTCCTCAAATCCATCCTCTTCAAAACCAACCTAAACAGAATGAATGTTAATAAGACTTTAAAAATTAATTGCAAAATCCGCCGGCTTAGCTTTTCAAATCTTCTGATTGCCCCTTTCAAACTGAAATTCATCAGAATATTAATAGCCAACCCAGAGCATCAGACGGTATTTTTGTGTTCTATTTCAAACAAGTATAAGCAAACAGCTAAAAGCTGAACAGCAAATCCAGTTTAAAGAAACCTTCAGATTTAATGAGCTAAAATGAGGTTAGGAAAACAGAAGTTGAAAAAAGATGAATTGAAAAAAGATTTGTTTGGATTTTATAGCTTGTTTATAAAACAACGCTTATCTCTTGTGAAGTTTTCAAGTGGTTCAAAAGCACAGTTAGTCCATGACAGATCTGCAGTTGGGAGGGAAATATTTTTATTCCCACCTCACAAATGCGTGAACCAGAGCAGAGGATCTGGCATCCTCCTTCTCTGATGGTGGGCACAGTGAAGAACTGTCTAGACAGAACAGGACTTGCCCAGCATGTAGCAAGGAATTACTGACAGTCAGATTTTTTTAATTTATTTTTTCTTTTTAAAGTTTTTGAATGTGTGTCCAGGCCTTGAGACAGATCTCCATCTATGCAGTTCCCAATACTGACTGGTTTACTTCTTAGAACTGTGCTTTTCAAATTTTAAGATCAGCAATATTTTTCCTGATTGATTTTAATAAGCAGAATTCAGATCAGAGAATTACTGCAAATTTAGCAACACAGCATGCAGAGGATTTCAATATTTACCACCTCTCTGTGAAGAACAAGGAAAAAGACAGTGGGAGGACAAGCTCTCCTGGAGCTTCCAAAACACATAAAACGTATAGCCAATTCCATTTTTGATCTAAACCTTGCCCACAGAGCTCAGCAAGAGGAAAGGGCTGGAACTGAGGAACACCTCCCATCTCAGCACCCAGGCCAAGCATCCAAGGTCCTTATCTGCATTGCTCTGCTTTAGTGTGTACCTGTTACTTAAAACCAAACAGGCTTATGAGACAAAATCCTGCCCACAACCCAATGGAACCAAGAGTGACTACGCGTACAGAATGCATGGATCCAATTTTTATCCCTATCCTAATTTCCTCTTCTCTTGGATTTTACACTCTTGGCCCAGGACAATGACCAGTACCAACAGGGGAAAGAAAGGGAGAAAATTCAGACTGGGGAGGGGGAGAATTATCTGTAAATTACTATCAAAAAAGTATAACCCAGTCTATGGGATTAAGACCTACCTCTCTGTCAAGCCCAGCTGCTACAGTGATAATGTCACCAGTCTCATTGTTGATTGTAAACATGTTTGGAGAGGGGCTGCTTGGGGCCTGTGACAAGATTCTGTATCTCAGCATCCCATTCTGTGCATTGGGATCATCAGCATCAATGGCAGTAACAGTCATCACGTAGGTTCCTAGCAGCAGGATAAATAATTGATGTTATATATGTTATATAAACAGTTTACTCAGATTACACAGATCACTTACAAGCAGTGGTCAAAGCATGTATTTCTTTTGGTAAACTCTGCACATTCCTTCTCCGACTTAAAACAATCTGGTTAAACCCAAGACTCACCAAGAGAGTAATTAAAATACATAAGAGGAGATATAAATACTTTGTGTTTATAGTAATATCATATTTGCTTATGATTGAAGAAGCTCCATAAACAATGAAATCCTACAATTCTGCCACAAATAACATTTCTGTAACAAGAGAGCTTCTCATGTTTAGATGAAAACATAATTAATTGGGCCAAACGAAATATACTTAATGTTCAGAATTGGTGCACATACTGATAGTGACTGAAAATCAATGTAAATACTCTTTCAAAGGTCTTAGAGACACATCTCAAATGCCAAGTCAACACTGCAAAGTGAGAAAATACATGTCTTGTGCTAACCTTTCTAAAAAATTCATTTTGCACTACTGATAAGTCAAGAAAGTGGTTTCAGCTGTAGTGCAAACTTCAGTCTAAGGTGATTGGGATTTTAATGAGATATGAACAACATTTAGGGTTTTCTCAAGAATTGAGAAGAAATCTGTTTGATTTCAAATCCCAATACTTTCAAAGCCTCTGAGATTCAAAACTAGAACTGGATCTGCTGATATTTCAGCAGTCTCTTATACCCTGACCTGTCAACTAACTGAATGCCAATGGCTATCATGAACACAACCGTAAGAACTGTGGCATTATAAATAGGACTTTTGAAAACAGGAACCTAAAAGTCATATTCCTTCTGTTTATGTACGTAATACTCTCTTCTTTTGGAAATTAATCCTAGCATGCTAAAAAGTGAACTAAAAATAAGGTGAAATAGTAAGATCGTATCTGAGGTTTTGTTCATCACGCTAAAGACATCTTTAGAAGTATCACAAGATCTGAAGGCACCCCCTTCATCACCTTCAAAATGATACTGCATACACCACCAACCCCCCTCACCCCCCCTTGAAAGCACACGTATTACCTGGCTTTGAGCCTTCAGGGACTGTCCCATTCCAAACCTGGTGCAAGAATTCAGGTCTATTGTCGTTCATATCAATGACATTAATAACAATGTCAATAGGATTTTCCACTTGGTTTCCATTTACATCCACTGCATGTGCTCTCAGCTGCAAAAATCATTAAAGTATGAGAATTTGCACAACATACAGGCACAAATAGACAAAATAATGGTGACAGGAAGTTTCAGGCCAGGCATTTTTAGCTCCAAGTATTTTGTTATCTGCCACTGCCCTCCCCATATTGACCTTTTAAGTTTTCAGATTGCTAACGAAACTGCTGTTCAGACTTCTAAACTATTCTAAGTTGCAGACTGACTTCTTTGATTTGCTGAAAATTATTTTGAATCCTGCAATTTTGATTAATACCAATGCCTACTGTCATATACAATTTTTAATAATGACTGTTAGAAAACAGACTCTAAAAATGTGCAGATTTATATTATGCAGCTAGCAACTTATTAACAATCCATAGGGAATGAACACTGGCATCACTTTTAAAACTTTGTTACAGATACTGTGTGTACTGAAAATATATGAATGCGTAGCAACTGCATATA
Source organism: Strigops habroptila (assembly GCF_004027225.2). Classification (NCBI taxonomy): domain Eukaryota; kingdom Metazoa; phylum Chordata; class Aves; order Psittaciformes; family Psittacidae; genus Strigops; species Strigops habroptila. The sequence continues at coordinate 46,071,965 of NC_044277.2, read as the reverse complement.
GAATATATTTGTGTTACCTGGAGCACCAAGGTAGGGTTTGTGATAAATCACTGTCAATAAACACATGAAATTCCAGGCTAAAATTAAGCTAAGTTTATGGACTGAGTTTCAAAGATACTGAGACACTTAAATTTAATGCCCTGATTGTCAAAAAGAGCTGAGTAACTACCTTTGACAGTCAGGTTTACCTAAATCATATTAAATTGCACAGCCAAGAAAATTAAAAAAAAAAAAAAAGAAGGTGGGGGGGGGGGGGGGGGGGGGGGGGGAAGGAACACAATACTTTCTAAAAATGTAAACCTATGTATCCAGTCCAGAGCCTGGCGATTGCTAGGCAAAAAGGCAACTTGCTCCTATAGCAGTCTTGCTGAAGCCCATTATATATATATACACACACACACAAACCTAGTAGAAAGAAGCAAGAAGGCATTATTAACTCACCACTCTGGAAATTACTCATATAAATGTAAATTCCTAAGTCAGTAAATCTTGAATTGCTAATGCCAAATTCTCAGTAAAGTTCTTATGGATGCTGGAGCTGCTATTCTCTTGCAAGAGCCATTTACCCTGCCAGACCCTCCATGATGACTCCTGCTGCATCCTCCATTTGGGAGTAGCACTCCAAGGGCTTCCTGGAGTGCAAGGCAAGGACTATTTTAATGCACAATTTTAATGCTGGGAATGCTTTCTAGGAGCTGAACAACTTCTGTAACAATTTCAGTGTAGTCTCTCAAAAGCCAAGACAACTTTAGGTCTCCCTCTTCCTTCAAACTTCATTTTCCACTAATACTGGAATCTGTGGTCTACTTTGTCAATTTCTTTAGAGCAAAGAATATAATTTTCATAAGCTGACAGACTTAATTTACAATTCCATTAAAATGCTTAGATTTGCCCCTGAAAATGAAAATTCGTAAGTTATTCTTCCTATTTCTCAAATCACAGCTGCTGCAATTCTAATAGCAGTCACGTCTTAATTTAAGTTGCTGAATTAAAAGTAAACTTTTGAAAAATATACAATACAGTGGAGACTATGAATAATGGCCTGGATTTGAAACATAAGCTACAGTATCCGTATTTCAATCTTTTAAAATTACTTTATCTAAACACATGTAATCACTGTTTATGTATGTTAATGTATTTAAGCTGCTTAAACAAAGTAAGAGCTAGCTTTAGTAAGTACAACAAATACAAATCTGCTACAAACTCTTTAAATCACATCTCGCAGAAAACTAAATGCTGGCTGCTCAAGTCATGTTTGAAGCAGATGTTAATCTTCAATTTGATAATCTGATTTATGGTAAATTAAACTCTTACATGAAAAGAAGCAATCTGCTCCCGGTCTAAAGGTTTTGTCACAGACAGCTGTCCTGAGATGGGGTTGATGATGAAGATGCCTGTTGGAGGTTGGTCAGCTCCTGGACCAGTCACACTGTACCGTAGCGAGAGGCTTTTATCACGATCAGACCTAATCTATGTGTCAAAAAAGATAACATTTACATTAGCTACAAACAAGCAGTGGATGGGTCTGCTGCCGAGACAAGCAGCAGCTTTTTTTCCCATCTTTAAGCTAAACTTCTAAAAAGAATTATCCTAGGAATGGTACAAAATTAGTATAAAGCTTGAAGTTTTCAATTATACTCTTTGTCAGAAACATAGTCAATGAATTTTTGGGAACACAAAAATATCCTTGCTTATTTCTCACAGTAGGATGAATTGTATCAAACGAAAACAATTCAGTATACTTACCTTAACCAGATTTGTTTAGATCCTAGAGAAAAAATATACTATGATAAAACTATAAGAAAACTACATAAAACTGTAAGAAGTAAAAAGTCTGGTTTGGTTTTTCCCCTTCTCCTATACCTTCCCAGACCAAAGCTACAGACTCTCTTCTGCCACCGGCAATAGCCCTTTAGAAAGTCACTGTTTTTGTGTAAAGACTGAACTTTGGTCTCATCTTCCAAGGAAACATTAAAGGGCAGTGCATCTGCGAGGAGCAGGTGAATCACCAGCATGCACATCAACAGTACAGAGCAAAACCACATCCTATCAACTTGAGCTAATGCTCTACCAAGTTCCAACAAATTGACTGTGACCAGCCAGTAGCACGGCTGGAAGCCCTCTCCTGTGCTGGGCTCTGGGCAATGGCCACATCTGTGTTGCAGAGCCCTGTGGAACAGCTGGTGTCCTCACCCCATCGGATCCCATCTCCTTCTGTCTCCTGGTGTACCCCCCCTTCCGTTCACCCCCACATCCTTCCCCAGGTGGAGAACTCGAGTGCAGGAGACTGGAGAACTCCTCAACCAGCAGAGATCCTCCTTAACCACTTAAGGAAGTCATCACAGCAATTACCACCCAAACCAAGGTCACCTCCCACCAGTACAGGAGCACAGGGACAACTTGAAAAATCAAGCAAAGGCAGCCCAGCCTGCTATGCAGAGGTACCAACATAGAATCATAGAATAGAATCATAGAATAGTAAGGGCTGGAAAAGACCTTAAGATCATCTAGTTCCAACCCCCCTGCCATAGGCAGGGACACCTCACACTAAACCATGTGGCCCAAGGCTCTGTCCAACCTGGCCTTGAACATCGCCAGGGATGGAGCATCCACAACCTCCCTGGGCAACCCATTCCAGTGCTTCACCACCCTCACTGTAAAGAACTTCCTCCTTATATCTACCCGAAACTTCCTCTCTTTCAGTTTGAAGCCATTACCTCTTGTCCTACCACTACAGTCCCTAAGGAGTCGTCTCTCCCCAGCATCCTTATAGACCCCCTTCAGATACTGGAAGGCTGCTATGAGGTCTCCACGCAGCTTCTCTTCTCCAGGTTGAACAGCCCCAACTCTCTCAGCCTGTCTTCATACGGGAGGTGCTCCAGCCCTCTTATCATCCTCATGGCCCTCCTCTGGACTCGCTCCATAAACCAGCCCAAAAGACTGATACATGTTTGGGCAATGAACAAGACATCATTTATGCAAAATCTCCTCAAGAGTTCTCTGAGGGACATGGAAACCACATTTCTATTAACTTCCTTACCCTAACTAATTCCTGAGGAAAAGGTCCTCTGGAATTTTCTGGTAGGTTGATTGGAGGAATAACCCAGTCTCTTTTCTGCCTCTTCAGAGGGCTGCTGTGCTTGTATTGTTGCCATGGAAATATGATGTCTTCAATTTTCTTTTGGTCCTTTCCCAGGTACAAGATAAAATTAAGTACATGTTAGAAGGAGAATTACTAGTAAGTATCATAAAATAGCTGAGATACAATTACATAATTGACTGAAAGGCTGTCTTTCCTCTGTGTTCCTAGAACTGTTTTATTTGCATTCACAGTGCAGTATGAAAATAACCAGTATTATTTACAACTGCACTGCAAAATGTTAAGAACTCCTTTTTTCCTTATGCAAGTTGGAGGAGAAATGGAATTACAATCCATTTGTAGAATGGCTTTACTGTGTAAACTATTCTGCACTTTCTGAAAAGTAGTTAATATTTTGCAGAATTTAATAGTATGCCTTTATGTATTTCTCATTAGCTAGAACTTCAGTACAGGTAATGTGCTACTGTACATTAAATTTAGATCTGAGTGTGCTAAAATATAATTTGGAGTTCCAAGAGGAGTTTAATACATACTGGTAAGGAATGTCTCAAATATTTATGACCCTATTAAAACCCTTAGAATTAATGTTGTAATGATTTTAAACCTATGCCAGCCATGATGGATGCAGTAGATGACCCACTTTACACACTGGGCATTAATCTCTGCTGGGTGTCAACATTCCTTTCCTATTCCCTCCTATATCTGCAGTCATTTCATCCTTTGGATGCCAGCATACATATAGCCCTGCTAGCTTGCTTAAGGGTGAAGACAGGGTGGCAAAAACGTTTTCCAATCTTTCAAAAGAAAAACTTTTTTCTTTTTTAAATCTAATCAAATATGCCACAGAATAAAAACAGATGCCCAACTGAAGGCCAGATTCCACTACTCTACATTCTGCTGATGGTAAGGATGCCTGAACTGGATCTTTGGAAAGAACAGGGCATGCCCTGGCATAACTAAGCATCTGTTCTTTTAATAGACTTTCACAGACAAAAAGACAGTATTTCCTGTGTTAAAAACATGCCTTAGCAGATTTAAAACAATCAGCAAGTAAGCAAATAAAAAACCTGAGGATTACACAGAACATGTATCACGAAGCATGTCTTGTGTAACTACACTATTTTGACATTATTCTTAAATCTTTAACGTACACCTATTACACGTTAATCTATGAAGAAATTTTATTCTTTATTTGTAAGCCAAGAACTTTGTAAGAGAAGGTAAGAAACAGCAGGCAGCAAGTAGTATAACAGCAAAAGGTAGTAGATCTAATACTGTTTTCCTGAAGTAAATGCATTGTTATCTGTACATGGCTAGGTCTGATTTTTGTTGCAGTACATGCGTTATCCTGTAACAGCTTCCAGCAGAGGGAGTTCATCTTCCTTACCAAGTAGTGCTGGAATCATGAATAATTTACAATCTCTAACTTGATTATGAAGGGACAAGACAAAGCAAATATTCCCTGCCAGAAATGCTTTCCTACCATTGCCATGAATCTACAGCTCCCATCTAATGAATGTGACTGATTCTCGCAGATTTATTTATTTTGTGATTATATTCAACCACATGTATAAATACTGTACTACTTTCAAGCAAATCAGAATAAAGAACTGACTGTGTCCGACTTAAATTTGGGTATATATCTAAAACAAAATACAAATAAAAACAACAAAAAGAACACAAACGAAAAAGCTCAAACATAAATTAATTCAATATAGTTAAACAGGCATGTCTTTCCATACCCTAGTAAAGCTACAAAATAACAGGCTATAGAAGAGTTATTTCTAAAGCTCCAGCTTTAGGTGTCCCTTAATAAACCGCCTCATGGAGAGGTGCATGACAGACAGAATTGGATCCCTATTTTCAGGCCTGTTTGTGGAGATACATTTATAGAGGCTGTGTTTAGTTGTTTTACCTTTTCAGAAGCTCCTGCGAAGGTCGGTTCAGGGGTTAGCTTCACTCTCATTTGCCATTCCTCCTGTGTTTCCTTGTCTTGAGCAGACACAACGAACTCTGTGGGCTCTGCTGAAAGTTGAAAGCTTCGCTCTGCGTAGACCACACCATCTTCACCTACTCTGAAATCTTCTGGCTCACTGCTTCCAAAGTGTATTTTTTTGTTTCCATCACAGCTTCGAAACCTCACTATAAGCCAGACGTAAAATGAACAAAAAAATGAAAAAGCAGCCCACTTGAACTCAGTGTGACATAAAATGCATTAAGAACAAAGATTCAAAAGCAGAGAGGCTTAACTTGTTGCTACTATTATTACATGCAATTATGAGTTAAGACTTGTACTTCAGGGGTCAGTCCACACAACAGTGACATCTGTGGAGTGCTAGGCAGAGATTTTAACTCTAGTTAGACTGCCTCCTTCACAAAGACACACACACACAGAGAAAGGAAACCATTTCCCTCCACATCCTTTGCTACATTTCAGCCAGTTTCCAGTGGAATGGCCGCAAGGATTTACCCCTTAAGCCTCACAAAGATCCAGTCAAGTCAATTCATTAAAAACAAACAATAAATTTAATTACAATGTAACCATTAATCACAAACACAACCGTGCTTCCAGCAGGTTCTCTGCCAATCTGGGTAAGGCAGAAACCCAAAAGTGTGTTAAGAGATTAACTTCTATGCCCAGCTCAGCCAGCTGTATCATTTCAGGTATGTCACTTACAAGCTCTGGGCCAGAGTTTCCTCATCCCTCATTTACAAGATGGAGGCAGCAGTAATTACCTCACGGAGAAAAATCTAAGTTAAAGACTTCATTTTATTATCTCTTTTTTTTTTTTTTTTTAATAAAGCTATTTCATGTACCACACATGTCCCTTCACCTACTTATGAGTTACCCATTGTTTAATTTCTCCACTCCTTCCTTTTGTCCTGTCTGAAAGATGCATATTGGAACAAGAAGTCTGTAAAACTGATTGTACAGATCATGAAGTGAAGCTAACAAAACAGAACTGACAACAGGTTGCAGCTTTCTTTACCCAATTGCTTTCACTACTACTTATCTTCTGGGTTACTGCAAATAATAGCAGGTAAAAAATGCAAGTGTGCTTTTATAACCAATGATGGTTCTTTAATGTTTCCAAAGCATTATGAACTATTTTGATTGTATGGGCAACAAAAGTGCAAAATAGCATTATGAAGGTTGTGCTGAAATTCACATAGTGAAGATGAAGATGAAATGAGGCTTTATGCCTCATTTCAGTTATTGGACTTTTTGTATTGTGCTAAACCATGCACAAACTATTTAGCTTCAAAACCTAAAGGTCCTTCTCAAGAAAAATCGCTATTAAATGTCATGCATGATATGCTTTCTTCTGTAATGCACTGTTTCCAGGAAGGTACTGAGAAGAAGAATCGTACCTTTTTGTATTTGAACTTCAAGGACCCAATTGATGTTCTGGCGACATATAAAATTTTTTTCCTTACTGCACCCTTTCAGTTATCCAGAATCCCCCGTTTTCCCTCTTCTGACAGAAATGACTGTACTTTAAAAGCGTCCATCATGTACAAAAATGAGACAAGTACAGCATTTCTCCAAATAAACGACAGAACATCAACCTTCTTAATAATGATCTTGCTGGGCTGGGCAGGGATTTTTCCAGATGGCTCGCAGAGTTTGAAGGTCTCCCTCCACGAAATGACAGCCCCACGTTGGGGAGAAGAGCAATCCATGCCCACAAAACACTGAACCCAGGAGAATAAATCTGCCTGGGTAAAAGGCTTAAACCTCACCACCAAGGCTCTTCCTATGGTCCCTCCTTGTAGATGTTGCCTCAGGTCTTCCTCATTAGCAGTGAAAAGTGCTTCACTGAAATGCTAATGAATACTCAACCCTCCGCATAAGTTTTCATACATATTACTCTCTAGGCAATACCTATGGCTCCTCAAATTCATCCTACCTGCTCCATAAAGTACAATTCACTTCCTTTCCTATGGATCTACAGACTACCAATCTGCAAGACTGGAAGAAGGTGAACAGAACCTCTGGTTTGCTGTTCGTGTGGGAGGAGAAAATCGAGAGGCAGAAGGTCAAGCTCCCAGATGTTGACTGTCCCATTGATCTGCCACTCTTTTCAACACTAAGCCTTGCAGCTTGAGTCAGCTTACCATGACTGTACGCTGAAACACAGCATCCAGCTGAGAAAATGCACGATTCTAAGCCAAGGATATAAAACTACTAGTACCCGGAAATCATCACCACAGTCCTAATTCTCTAATTCTGATTAGCCAAACTTCCAAGCAGAATATTTTGTATCGTTTAGCACAAAAATAAAGAGGTGTCCAAGAAGAGGTTACTCAAAAGTCACTACATCTAATAATTTAAGAACTTAATGACTGGACTACCAAACAGTGCTGCTTGTACTCGGGTTCAGAGGCACAGACCACCCATATCCCAGGCATGGAGAAAGCTGAGACTTTTCCAAGCGTCATCCCTGTTCACAAACAAAACTCCCAGTTAGGAACAGTTCCCATTAAGAGACGAAGGAAAAAAACCAGCCAGTAATAATAACCCATAGCTCTGTGCCTCTGCTGACCTCTCATCTCGGCTACAGCTGCTCTCAAAAGCTCTTCTTCAAAAGACTGTCTTGACCAAAGGGATGAAGAGTGAGCCAGATTCACCTTTGGCTCTTCTCAGACTTACTTCTGAAAAGCAGGGAGTGGGAAAGAGGATGAATATTAATCTACACCTTGATCATTACTGTTTTTCAAAGAGATGAAATTTAAAATTAATATTACAGTCATTATGGTCCAAAAGACTAAAATATCACAACAGTATTTTACAAAAAAGTATTTCTGAGCTATTGCACAGTAACATAATATATTCATTTTTGGTATATTCAAATTCATAGAGAAGATCATTCCTTCCCTGTCTTCTTACATATAGAATCCAGTAGGAAAAAAAAAAAACCAACCACAAAAACAAGAAAAACCACCCTGCTAGCCACTTCATTGATATTCTTCCTCCAGGCATCTGTATATTATGAAATTCAATGAAAATCCCCTTCCTTTGACAGCATCGTGGTAAAATTGTAGAAAATTGTCAATACTGTGTGAGAATTATTCTCCCTTTGCAAGGAGCGCACATTAACAAATTATACTCAAGTATAACCATCTATAATTAAATTCCCTTGTCAGAGAACAGGTTGTGCAGTAGCTACTCTCTCCCCCTCAACTGCATGGTTATCGGTCTTGTACATTGGATTTAGATCACTTTGCTTCATTTTCCAGTGTTCAACTGGTATGAACAAAGAGTGATTTCTGACTGTAGGGTTTTAGGCAAAGATTTTTGCAAAAATGCTACAGGACTTCACCTCTCTGAGAATAATGACTGTTGATGCCAACCATGCTCTAACAATCACATGAAAGGGAGGCCTGCTTTCCAAAAGTCACTTTATGTTGACAGATCAATCATACTGATTCTTTTCATTTAAAAAAAGGTTAACTAGATATACTATGCAGCATCTTAGTCACTTTATAGTGGTAGAAAGAGTAATCAAGTATCTTATTTTACCGCTTTTTAAGAACACTCTCCACATAAATGATCAGATGTATCTCGCAATCTGTAAAAACAACTCACAGACTTTTAAATATTTGTCTTTTGAGCATCTGAATAGTATCTGATTTTTAAAAGTATATTACTTGAAAGCACTAGGAAGTATTCAATCATAATCTGAAATATAACTATTTTGGTTTTAAAGAGAATCTTTAGTTGTATCAAAGCAGTAATATGCAGCATGGGAATAAACGCAATTAGTTCGCGTGATCAAAATAAGGCTGTGCACAAGGATTTACAAAACCAAGGTCTTTAAACAGAAGAAAAATCATATTTAGTATTAGTATATGATTATTATTAAACATTAGGCACTAAGAAAAAAGATTAGTATCCTAATTTGTGAGTCTTTTCATGCCCTAAAAAGAAGACAAGTATAATCTATTAAAAAAAGAATAAAATAGGACCTCTGCGACTACAACATTCTAAAATGAAAATGTACAGCTCTCTGGTATTAAAGCAAGCTTTCAAGTTAACACTCTTGCATGGAAGTAATTACAGTGCATGCCTATGTGTGTAGTGTACAAAACATTAAGAACTAAACATGCAAATTCATTTAAAGTGCACTGAATGAGTGTAGAGAGCTACACCACTCACGCTCAGGTCCAATGAGATGAATGATTCATGGTATCTATAAAATACATGCCTAACCATGTACCTTCTTAGTAATCTTCAGTTACCTAGAACCATTTCTCAGACAATAAAAGCCCTTTTTCAGCTACTCATGTTGGTTTGTACCCTTTGACAACCTGCTTCTACTCTTTTAGTCTTAGGCAAACAACGTTGGAATTACTCGACCCAAGGACTGAGCGCAGAATCATACAATCATGGAATGGTTTGGGTTGGAAGGGACCTTCATCATCATCTAGTTCCAACCCCCCTGCCATGGGCAGGGACACCTTCCACTAGACCAGGTTGCTCAAAGCCCCATCCAACCTGGCCTTGAATACTTCCAAGGATGGGGCATCCAGAATGATATAATGGGCTATATTATTAATATAATTTTTTCATGAACATATTCATGTACAATATAGAATATTAATACAGGATTTTCATTACTTGCTTTGATCCTGAGATAGTTGCACTGAGTTTGCCATCTGGATATCTGCACTTTGAAAATATCCAACTCATTTCTAGATAACATCCACATGCATACAAAAAGTATATTTCCTTCTGTATATTTGCTGGAATGTTATTACACCTCTTGAATGCTATTCTCAATGCCTAAGGATCAACCTCAAGACGAAGACTCACTTAGAGGACATTATGGAAATTGCAGCAAATTCCAACAATATATGCACTCCAGCAATACAGTTAAGAGTGTGTATCATAAAACGGAAAACCCAGGTATACTTAATCCACTCAGGATCACTCTGCAGCAGATAAAATAAATAGAATAAGAAAGTAGCTTACACACAGCTACCTGCCAGGTACCACTTTTACCTTTGACAGAATGAGAAATTATATGGGCACATTCTGCTTGAACTGTCTATCTATCTGCATACTTAATAACACTACCTTCTCCAAGAACACTCTGTATTTAACAAGTCTTCCTACTTTTCAGAGAAAGAAACTGAAGAAAACCACACTAAAATACACTTTTAAAAATAACTACTTTATAAATTAGTTATTTATTCAGACTGGATACTTCTCTATCTGTAAGGTGATCTCTCAGGCCTACTAACAGAGTGCACATGCTCATATTTCAGCTCATGGTTTTCTGGAGTGGGATGTGAAATGCTCATGAGTCATCCTTTACTACAGTTATAGATGACCTTCAAGAGAAGTGGGGTTTTGACATCATGGTGGACAGTTACAATCATAAAACTGAACTACATCTAACTTGCCTCTTCCACCACAGCAGCACTTCTAAAATGGGTCTGATTTTACAACTTCCTGAGACCAGCTTAGAACATTATTTAATTTTTGATTTTTTGATATATGGGTGGTCTACAGCCAGGAAAATGTCTTGTTCTCACCTGCAAGCTGAGAAAATTAGCTATAGAGACTTGCTGATGCAAAATAAATATAGAATATAATCAGGTTATTTTAGAGAATAGCATTTTCCTACCTGTACTATAATTCAATTTGTCATAATATCCTTGAGATACTTCAATACACCAGTGTTGTTTCTAATAGGTTTTAGTCTTTTTTCTAATCCCCTTTTCTACTTTTCTATCCATGCACTGTAGTTTATCCTGTACTCCAAACCACCCAGAAAAATCTCAAAGCACTCCTCATGTTGAGCCTTTCTGGAGCAACCAACCTGCAACACTTCAAAAGAAAGCCTGGCTGTCAAACGGCAGCTGCTTACTACTTTCCGAGAGGCAAGCCTGCTAATTCAGTAATTGCTTTTGAAAACCTCTGCCTTTGTGCTGAGCTCTGCATTCTGCCACCCCAGCCCACGCCGAGTAGAAGGCTACTTCAGAAGGTCACACAAAACCAACTGGAGTTTTGCCACTTACTAAGGGCCAAATATCATGGCCATTTGCTTCTCATTCCTATTTTCACTTGACTTCACAAGCTTTGGAGCCTGGTGCCAAGTGAAAGCCAGGCTATGAAGCCCGCAAGATTGGAAAAAAAGTGTCACACCGTTTCAACTAAGATAAAACTGGGGATACATTCAAGCTATTTACCAACTTTAGGTGTTTCATGATCCGACTCCTAACAGCTTAACTTTCCCTATTTCCATACTGTAATGTTTGTTTAATCATTTGTCTATTCAGTCAGGAGAACAATAATTAAAAGGAAAAGTGATTTGCAAGACTTATGGTTTAATTCATACTGTACACTTATTTCATTAACTGAAAGCAGTTCCAGAGTGATCTGCAGCAGGCATTAGGTAAAACCTCATACTAATGTAAGACTTTACTCTGCGGAATTAAGATGCTGCTAAGCCAATAGTCTCCTGCAGAAAAGCTATAAAGTTGTATGAAAAGTTATATGACACACTGGTAGAAATAATTTGCGCTAGTTACTGCAACTAATGCTCATTAAGTGCAGTTCTTCCTGCCCACTCCCCAGCCTGCTAGTTCTACATAGACAAATATGCACGTTTCCTAAAATAACATACTTTTAAAGCAATCTGGCAGCCTACACAACAGAAGGACAGCGGACATACGCCTCCCTCTCCCTACTTCTGCAGTATATATTTTTATTCTTAATTTGTACAACTGCATTTTGATTTTGTTTTTCAAGTATTTTGTTGCAGGGTGCAACTGGGAAACATTAACACTCAGCGCATATTCTGTCCTACATTACAGGACTGCCTCCTCATAAACCCTACTAACTCAAACACTAAAGTGTATTTTTAAAGTATTTTCTTTCACAGGTAACTATCACCAGACTGTCCGATTCCTGCATTCACAGTGAAAGACACACACAGTTCTTTAATAAAATGCCAATCTAGTTTCCAGTTCCCATAATCCTCTTTGTTTACAGAACAAAGTCGTAACAGGCATGCCAGAATGAAAATGGGGATAATGTTCTTTCTATTTGATAGAAATGCCTCTGCAGCTTTTCAGAACGGGAATACCAGCCATCAGCAAAACACAGGACTGGTATCTCAAACAGAGTCCAAATTATATCTGATTCACTGACCCTTTTCAGTCCTTGCCTCTACCACTCACTGATACAAAGACCTGTGCTTTGACACCCCTTTTGTCTTTATTTTAGAAAAAAATAAAATGCAGAAAAAGAGAATAAGCATCTTCAAGCAGGGGAAGTACTTCTATTTCGACAACTGCTTTTGTTTTAAAATATAAAAGGTTTCTTTCTGGATTCCTCCACTCTGTATTGTTTAAGGCTATTTCACTATAGATGAGCCTATAGGCCCCTGCAGAGTTCTGCACCAGCTTTTTTTCTAAATGATGCTAGCTGAAAGAAAACTCGGTAATAAATGTCATTTCTGTACTCTGGAGTATGCAATGTGCCTTTAATACTTTCCCAAGTATACCATTCTACACAGTAATAAAAAGAAGGATTAAACACTAATCTCTTATACCCATAATGCATCAACTGACTATACCTGCTAAAATCCAATTTGGTAATTAAAAAATATATCTACTGAACAGTCAAACCCGGAGACTAAAGGGAAAGTACTTTCTCTGCAGACAGCCAGCAGAAAACAGTTTCAAAATTCAGGCACTTTACATAAACCTATTTTTACCTCTATTCATTTTTATGTGACCTTAAGCAGCATAAGAAACAAATACCTACAATTACAGTGCAGCAATTAAAGGGCAGTTTTATTGCTACAGTAACGACTTAAATACCTAGTAAAAACTGGATAAGCAACTTTTCCTTTTAGTCTATCTTTAGAAAATGGAAAAGAAAAAAAAAAGCTTATTCTATTCCCCCCCCCCCCCCCTTTTTTTCTCCCCTTGTTAGCAATAAGGAGAGCGAGAATAGATGCTTTTATATTGTCTCTTTGCTAACTATTCCTGGCTCAAAGTCTTTCTAGGCTTCAGGTTTCACATTTTTTCCTAGCTCTTCTTTCTTTCTTTCTTCTTTATACCTCCTCCTCCATCTCTATCCAGGTATTCTGTTCTCTTGATTTTTTTTAAAAATTACTTTATTTGCCAATACTCCCGTTTTTTCCTACCCCCTCTTTCAACTGTGCTCCCAACAGAAGTGCAGAGGTGCAAAACCTTGCTAATTTCAGGCTGACAACCCTGGCTGCAGCTCAGCAGGCTCCAAGCACATCTAGGCAGAAAAAGCCTGTCACTGGAGGGCTGTCTTAATTAAAAAATAAACTAATTAACTAAATAAATAAAAATGCAGGCTTCTGGAGTTTCTGTAAAGAGCCAGAACTTGCTGAATATCAAACTGGTGCATACTTTCAAATGAGCTGATGATCTGGTTTCACCAATACAACTGGTCAGCAGTTTTCCACAGCAGCTTAAGCCCACACACTAAGAGGGGTATAGGAAAAACAACAGAATATAGGGGAGAAGCATGCATATATCACATATATGCTGTATGTCATTTCTTATCATGAAAATAAACACAATAGAATTATATTAGAGATTTTTCTTATTAAATTATAGGACTGCTCAGGCAGAAGTGAGTGTTGTATTTGCACTGCATTGCAACAAAGAAAAATTCCCAGCTCTCACCAAACGGCAGCGATCCTGCCAAGACTCCTGCTTCCTGTTTCAAAAAACAGTGTCTTGAAGCGGGACCATTTAATATTCTGTGTTCTGCTGCATAAAGCAGGACAGCACCCATCGCTTGGGAGTACATTTTGCAGTCCCTCCAATGTGGCTACAGATGCAGCAAGGGGAAAAGCAACAGTTTTCCCTGAAGCTGTCCTTCAACTTCACAAACCAGCGCACATTTGAGTGTGACTACCCTCTACAATTATCAGTGCTGCTTTTCCTCAATCCTTCCTTCCTCGGTTTGGTCTGTCCAACACTGGTGGCTTTTGCCACTCTCCCACCAGCCATTCTGGGCACACTATAGACTAGTTTTCCAAAGCTGCAATTATTTTTAATGATTTTTGAAAAGTCTTTAGTCACCCTCAAGGAACCACGGCAGCTCTCCATGACACTTCTTTCCTAAAAGATAAACTCTGTTATCTCCAGGGAGAATCTGGAAAACCTCCTAGCCAGTGGAGCTGGAAATGGACACAGCTACACCAGCATCCCCACAGCAAAAGGCAGGCACAGCCCATCTCAAAGCAGAACCACCCTAAAATATAGGGGTGTTCATCACCTTAGCATGTGGATAATGGTGGAAAAATACCTTATTTGCTTGAATGCTGTGCTTTTGTACCAAAAAAGGGCAAGAAACCTACCAGTTGACGAACAGGGTGGAAGAAGAGCGGAGACAGCCTAGAAGCATTTACACTGATGTGTTAGATAGTATAATCCCTTCGATTTATGATTTTTATTGTTACCATTGGAAGATGAACCATCAGCAGGCCTCAGGCACAAAAATAGTTGGCATGGCAGCTTAATGTTATCTCAGACCTGAGATGATGATTATTATTATTATTAAACACAAATATCTGACCATAAAAATCAAAAAAGCACTTGGTGACTGGCGCAGGCTAGCACAGTGTATTTCACAGCCAGGCCACAGTAGACTTACAAAGCAGAGGTCTCAAAAAGTTAGGGCAATATGTCTATCTCATTATAAGGGAGTACACCTGTAACTCTAAATGTAACCTCTAATGGGTATTTTCTCCCTCTATGTATCGCTTTCATAATTTAAAATGGAAAAGTTGATGTGCTAATTAATCATTAATTAATCCTTTAAGAGGGGAAAATACCACGAGAACTGGCAGGAAAATGCCTAATTTCACGTATTTGAAGGCGCCTCTACCACCTGGGCTGTTCATGCAGTAGCTTGTTATAGCATCTCTCCAAACACACTTCACATTCCCCCTAGATGCAATAACAAAGGGCCACTAATATTAGCCATCCAGTCTGAGTGAATTAGAAATATATATGGAATCATGTGATACTGTTGACCACGGAAGTTCACCATAGTGAAACCCTGAAGTTGTATTCAGTCCTATATATAGCAAAGAGTGATTAGTGTGTATTTTACATATTTTTCCTCTTGAGCTAAATAAGTACAGTGACCAGAAAAAAACAAATCCAGTGCTTTTTAGTGACTGGCACTTAGTAAATGCTAACAGATTATGATTATTAATTACTTTTATCTTCTTGGTTGATTATCTAAACCGTATTCCCAATGAGATGAAAACCATCCATTGTTGCAATGTTACTGAATCTCAACTGAACAAAAGGAAACAAAAGAGGAAGGGTCTGAGCTATTGAGTCAGGACTTCAGACTTCAGTCTTTTCAAATTACTAGTTTATTTCATGTAAGGTCTACCTGGTAAGCTAGAGAAACAGTAGCTGCAAGCAGAAATAGTATCGTTGCTTCATGTCTGACTGCACTATATGCTTCAAACTCTTTAAATGACCAACATGAGGTCACTTGTGTACAGCTGACACAATTTAAGTCAAAATTCCAGCAACACTGCTTTCCTGCAAGAACATTTACCATATCTTGTCTAGGGATTATAAAATTAAGAGGCTCAAATAATCCACTTAAATCGACAGTAACAAAATTGCCAGGAATAAAAAAGGTGTTATGTTAGCAAAAAAACACTGATAGAAACTGTTTTCTTTACAAAACGCAGAGAAGCGTGACAGCAGCACAACAGGGTACCTGGGTTTATATAGGAAAGAAAAAAAACCACCACAACCCTCGGATACAATATGCAGACAAAAGAGAGGGATACAGGCAGACTTCATTCAAGAGCCAACTTTCAGTACAGCCACTGCAAAATTAAGACATACTTTAGGATCCTATGCCAAGACAATGCTGTGCAAATTTATGCAATTTATTCCAGGTGGGAATAGACAGACAGACCTGGCTAAACACACTCTCATTTAACAACTGCAATTCAGGCCAGCCACAGAAGAGCAGAAAAGAGAAAGATCAGGCCTTCTGATGTATTTGAAGGTATGCTTCCTATGATAAATGCAATGCTTTGCTTTTTTTTTTGGTGTCTAGACTTTCCTGTGGGCCTTGTGAGCGCAAAACATAAGGCACTTGACATTCAAATTGTGTTAGATTGGAATAATGCCTGAAAATGGCAGGGGTTTGACTGATTGAACTAGAACTGAAAATTCTACTTTTAGCAAAGCCTAAGGATGGGAGCAGGATGTTACCTTTCCGAACCCTTTTGTTGGGTTGAACAGTTACATGAGCTTCGAGACCAAAGATTACAGTTATAAATATCACAATGAAAACCCTATGTGTGATAATGGCTCCTAAAGGGAATCATTAGGATTCATTTCTGGATGTGGCAATTAACCTATTACTGTCTGAGTCAAGCCTATTTTGCTGAAAAGCAGTGAGGTACTGTACTCTATGCAGTCTTGATTTCTCAATTATTAGTCATGACACTCTTAAGTTTCTTAGTAAAGATTACACAGCATCACCCTCCAAAGGTCCAGACTGCAAAGTGTCTGGGAATTATCCCTACATCAATCAGTATAATGGGACTGATCCTTGCGTGAGAGTCCTAGGTACTACATGAAAATAGTAATAACTTCCAACATTTGCATGAATCAAACATGGTCCAGGCACCATGGATAACAGAAACATTCAGTGGTAACTTACAGAATCAATGCATCATAAAAAAGAAACTAAATTTGTCTTTAGAAACCTAAGCAGTCTCTTATTCCAATAGGAAGGCATTCCTCGCTTTGCTTACCAGAATACCAAATACTTGTTTCCAAAAGGAATCTGAGCGGAAAAGCCCCATTGTAATAAACATTGCAACATTTCAACGGCTATTTCAGCTGTCATCTGTATGCCTCTCAATTTTCCTCAGATGTTTCAATTCCCTAAAAAGTCACCTGTGGCATTCACTCATGAGAACAAACACCTCTTTTCATTTCCTCTCCCCCAAAACAATGCCAGTTTGCAAAGGGAATAAAGAAAGCCATACTACACTTGCTATATACTTCAGGAAACACGACTAGTGTGTCCTACGGTAATGACTGCTGATGCAGAGATCTTTTTCCTTAGGATAAGCATTATCATGAACATCTTGTACAAAGATCACAGAAATGCTGTACTGTGATAGCTAATATAAGCAGATTCATGATCTATTTAAATGATTATGAAAGTTACTCATGGCAAAATTCTTTCCTTTCCTGGTGCATGATGTGCGGTTCCTCTCCAATAAATCTCAAACACTTACTATAACTAAGACATGTCTTTGTATGCATATTGAAAATGCTTTTGGCCCATAAATGCAATAGTTTCACCTATTGAGAGAAGACGAAGTCATTCAGCGAAACAACATACTGTATTTCTGTTGAAACAAAACTGTAGAGCATGAAATAGCAACCTGTCATCAGATGTTGGGAGTCTGACGTTCAGCAGCAGCAGCGGCTAAAACCACTCTCTCCTCCCACCTATGTCTGAGGGAATTGACAGCCATCTGCATGCAGATCTGGCCAGCCTACATCCTGCAGGCAAGGACTGGAGTCAAACTCTGCAATGCTGTCTAGGATCTATTTCACTAGGGTTTAGGGCTGTGTACTAGGAAGTAGAAACCCAAAGTAAAAACCACACCCCCAAAAAACACAAGCATAAAAACAAACCAAGCCAAACTACCCCAACACAAAAAAGCCACAGAACAATTCCCCCTCACACATGCACACTCTGAAAATCAAACCAAAATGAAATCAAGGCTCAATGTTTTCTATTCATTTAAAGTAACTTCAGTGCAGGTGTTCTTCGCTACAATCTACTATTAAAATGTGCACACTGCAGTTGGAGCATGGACCCCTATCACATCACCCTCCCTCATTTCATACTAAAGGTGAGGAGAATTCATTTGCCCTCAGGACAGGGCTCCCAATGAATACAGCCTGCGAGCCTGCAAACTCAGGCTGGGGAGTTGTCCAAAAGGCACTATCCAGCACATGCGGCATCAGGTGTCCAGCTTTGTTTGGACAGGCTGCTCACAGGGACAGTACTGCAGACCTTCCCGCCCAGTGAAGAGAGTCCACATGGCTGGTGCATAATACTTTGATGAGGTAATCAGACAGGTTAGCACGCAATATAATCAATTTGATCAGCCTTCTCAGCCGAGCTCCCTGAGTCCAGAATAACTCTTACTAAGTTGGGCAATGCCTGCGGTAAATGAGTGATGCATTATTTTGATCTGCCTCTCAGGGCTCAGATCGAGGTATCTAAAGCTCACCTTCCCAAGAGGAAGGGTTTTCTGCAAGCTAAACGCAGCCTCTCCCAGCAGCAGGAGGAAGCAGCAAGTGAAATGGAACAGATCTGACCTTACACTAAACATCTGAGCTACATTTTAAAATACTGGCACCAAGACATCATTACTTTGCTTTGATATGCTGCCAAGGGAAAGCAAAGAGCCACGAAAATTGAAATCCATTTAGAAGTCACATCCATTTTTCAATAATCCTTGTAATACTGTGTACATAACTTAAGGATGTTACAAAAGACAACACACTATGATGTCATAAAATAATAATATTCATGTGAAGGTCTTAAGAGATTCAATGCTTAGTAGTGTCGTAAATCAGAAAAATTATATTAACTGATGCCACGAATGAATTACATACAGTATCTTGGGTATGAAGGCATTAGGGTAAAATTAACACAACTTTTGGCTCAGAAGCACATAACATAGCTGCTGTTCTTCATTAGAAGTTAACATTTTGATAAAGTTCACTACAGTGCTTTTTTTGGTACAAATGCAGAGATGTCACTTTTAATGTGCAACTGTTGGCATTTTGCCCATCATAGACATAACACAGATTTTTAGAAAACTGGTATCATCAACCTACATGTTTTTTCCTTAACTCCTTTGTTGCTGGATGTCTCCAACACTACAATTCAACTTTTTCTTTGAGGACCATGGAAACAGAATAACTTGAGACATCCGATATTTTAGTCACGCAATGGTGATTCACCTGTAGTACTCAAAAAGCCTTCAGGATAAAAAAATCAGTAACTGCATTCCATCTATTTACAAATCACATTCAACTGCTCATATTCAGCAGTTGAATAATAGCTTTGTTTTTATTTTAGCTTACCTTCAGAGCTGATACATTTCTTCTGCCATGTATTGCAGCGTTAACTTGTTTTAGTATTAATCTCCTTTTCCTTAACACACCTGTCTCCGCCATGTCTTTTCTTAACTTGCTTTCTACATATGACACAACCCAATTCTCTGCTTTCATGTTTTTCAACTAGATGTCTCCAAGAGGCTTTTGCCACAAAATGTGTCCATGTTGTTCGGGGCAATACTACTGCTACATATCTCCTTGTCTCTTAGGTGCCAGTGAGATCTCTTCTATCATTCTCCCAAATGGGAAAGATGTGGAGAGAGTAAAATAGTCTTAGCTCCAAAGGTTGTAAACAAAATAGTCTTCCCAAAACTTTGATGCAAGGTGGCAGAGCCAAGACAAACAGAAATGCCTTAAGAAACAGATCTCCCTCTCTTGGGACAGCTTACCTCGCAGTGTATTTTAGGAGCTAACAACATGGGACACATCATTTCTTTCCACTATTCTGTCAAATACATTCTCCCCATCACAACCCAAGATGCTCTAATAATCTAGTAATGGATGAAGAACGGTCGTAACTCATGCTATCTTTACAGAAGATTCAGAAACCATTCTAATAAACAGGCAAGACTCTGAAAGCACTGTCCTGAAACCCTGACACCACTTAAACTATGTACAGAAATATTTGTCTTCCTATTAAAAAAAAAAAATAAATAAAAATGTAATGAGTATGATTCATGTAAATGTTTCTTCTCTCGCCAAATTGGACCATTTTCTCTTTGTAGCCTCATCAGGTCAAAAGCGTAGCTGAGCCTATGTGGTGCTCGTTGAGCTGGAGGGAAAACTGAATGCTTAAGAACAAAAAAGCCATATAATTCCTCTAGATGAAAATGGAAAGGATCCATCTTTCCCTAAATGTCTTTTCAGTCAGGTAACAGGTTTTATTTTTAAACTATTAATAATATTTCATACTTTTCTTGGTTGTGGTCATCAACCGCAGAAGAGTGAGACGTGGCGTGTTTTTATTAATGTAATACAGAAGGCACTGTTCTTTACTTTTATCATCCAAGCCTGAAATACATTTACAAGGCCTAGTCAACAGTTGGAATTAGAGGACGGGCTCTTCAAAACTAAACACACTTTTGATACTGTTTAATGCTGTTCTGTAAAATATTGCTGCTTTCCCAAATGAAGTTTATTAAGTTTTTAAAAGGTGTATTATGTTTCCTGACATAATACTGTATTTACTGCACCAACAGACAAGTCTACATTTCTCATCTGCTTATAAACACTATGCACACATAGTAACGATCTGACTATTTCCTTTCCTTACTGTGGATGATAAATTCAAAGAAAAACAAAAAACAACTCTCTTGAGGGCTTCAAACGCATCTGCTACAGAACACAGAATCATAGAACAGTTTGAGCTGGAAGGGACCTTGAAGATCATTTAGTTCCAACCCCCCTAGCATGGTCAAGGACACCTTCCACTAGACCAAGATCTAAGGTAAATAAAAAATGTCCAGGAAAGGAGGCCAGGAATGAGGCATAATGTCTATCCCTGCCCCTATTAATGTCTCTTTACTGGATGACCCTGAGGAATGTCCCTCCTTGGTCAAACAGGAGTTTTCCTGCAGAAGCAGAATGGAGGTTGAGAGATGATAGGCGGAGGATCCACTGCTACCGCTGCCAGGGTTGAGCGGGGCAGTGCCACACAGCACACAGCAAGCACCTCATCACAAGCAGTTTCTACTCCTCCTCTAATTGCTCCAGACCTCTGCCTTTGCAGACAAGAGATGCCACCTCTGCCTCTCCTCAGACGAGGAATTTATGCTCTGACACACAAACACACGGCTCAAGAATACAACATCAAATGACAGAGAACTGCTGTAGCACTGAGTTTTCCAGAGACACTGCTGCAGGGGCAGCTCTGCCATACAGGCAGGACAAGGGGTCATGCAGGTCAGCAAAATATCAAGGGCAGCAAATTGTTTAGTGACTATTTTGTTTACTGCGTGAGTGGCTTTTGACTAGGAGGGGTGGTAATTCTTTCCAGCTTGCCTTGGGCAGTGAAAGCTATAAAAGCATTTGTACTTGACTGGTGTCTAGGGAAATCAGGCTGAGTCCCAGGTCTGTTCCTTTATCAAGTTTGCCAAGTGGTATGCTACATGTGGCACGCTTTTATATTTCTTTTTTCTCTCTCTCCCTTCCCTGATTATTTCACATCACATGTCCAGAAAGAGTATTAGACATGCCAGTCCAAAAGCAAACAAAAAGCAGGCAAACAAATGCCTCCAACACTCAGTATTTAGCATGCTGCTTTTGCAAAGGTTTACAATTTGAGCAAGAATTTGCCCTCTTTTTCACAGGAAAATACAATGCCATGCAGATTCCTCATGAGAAAAATCTCTCCCAGGCTAAAGATTTGCATGGCAAGTTGAAGGAAGCAATAAATGGCTGCAAAATAGTTTTATTTACAGCTTGGCAGAAGCTAAGTGACAGTGCCCACTAGCAGCCATACCAATGATAAAAACAGAAATATGGACTTTTAAAGTTTATTTATGGACCATTATGTAGTTTATGCTGCACTGCTGTCACACGTTGAATGAGAAATTACAACACAGCTGGTGACAACAGGGAATTTCAGTAATAACCTTGAACAATCTTTTTATCTTTCCCCCAACTCCTATTGAGGAGAAAGTGCAATTTTTGTCAAAACTCCTAAAACTGAAGTCAACTGTAAAATATTACATTCTTTGAAGAACAGGAAGGTGACTTGGGCTAATACTGATCTATTTACAGAAAGGAAAAATCCACCTTTCAAAATGAAAATTTTCATTTAACATGAAACACTGAAATTATTGAAAATTTAACAGATTATAAATTGTAATTATTAAATGCAACTATGAACAATAACTCAGAGAAATGTTCTCTGTCTTTTATGTTATTTTAATAGCACACAGTAGATTAAAACTAATTATAGTTTCAAGGTCTTCATCGTTATGTAACTCAATGCCCATATCAGTCAATTTACTAAAAACACTGAATATACATGGAACAAAGGATTTGTGCTGCAACTGAACATCTAAAGGAGGACTTCCACAATATTAAGGGGAATTTAAGCAAGACCTGAAAAGCCTGAATCAACCAGCCATAGCCTGTTAATGTTGTAAGTTAAACTGTCAAATCAAATCAACCTTAAGTTCTTACAAGTCTATAGAAAACTTATTTAAAAAAATTTAAATAAGAATCACCACCACCACTTCTCGGCATTACTGCACTATTTACTGCACTGCTCTCTTAAAATTGCTGGATGGTATCTACAGGAAATTTGAATTCATGTGGTTTTCAAAAAAGAAAAAGTAACAAATACTGAAGTAATCTTGGTATTGTTTATATGTGCTTTAAATGAGGCAAGAGAACTAAAATGAAGAGACTGTTACAGAAAAGAGATATGCATGAGTTTTCACTTCTGATTTCATTTGAAAGTTAAACAAAAATCCTTCCTGGAAAGGCATCTCAAATTGATACTTAAATAAATAAAATATCAACAACCAAACACCAGCTTTTCCAAAGTAAAGTCACTGTATTTGCAAAGAAAGTGCTAAAGGGAAACAAGTAGATATCTAAACCTCTCTGTACTACACACTGTTATTGATTTGAGAGAGTCTGGTATGCAGGAGAACTGCAAGACTGGATCCTAAATGAAAAGAAGCCACGACACATTCTGATGCTTGGAATCTTTCCATTGAACAGAGGATTTGCTCCTGTGGCTTTTCCTAAAATTTCTCATGGCTAACAGAAAAGGAGGAGGAATCAAGGCTGACAAAGCATGAAGCATGTCCCAGTTTCCCCCCTCCTTGATAGCGTATCCCCTTGCCCCTCAATTACAGTGCTCTGCAGAGACCCTGGTAGAAAACCAGAGGAAATGTTTCTGAATAGACAGTGCTAAGGGAATATAGAACTGGTCTCAACAACCACACATCGGCAAGGAGGAAATGGTTCTGCACATCAGAAAGGGTGAATGAAATGCTTCTGCCATCTTAGTTATGGCCCTGGTCATACACATCATGGGTTGCTCTCATGCATTCCATTGCAGGCTACAGCTCCACTAATACGGCCTTATTTCCAGCCCTTTCTCACTGTCTACAGGCAAGTCCTTACTTACTCTTTCAACTGTACCAACACAATGCTTGCAGAAATCAATTTTATCTAAGATATTGAATTCTGACATACAAATGCATTAACAGACTACATCAAACACTTAAATGCATGTAGCACCTCCAGGATGAGATGGATTTGCAGGCATATAGAACACAAGCAGAATTGACAAAAGATCCTTAATAAAGATTTCCCAACATATATAAATGTTATCTATCTAGATGTTTATCTACACATTTTTACGGTACATTGAAGTTGCTAGTAGAATAAAATTGCAGCCACTTAGACTGGAATTTGCCATGAGAGGAATTTATTTCCTTTGTGTCAGCATATAGGTCTCAGCCATTTCTGAAAGTGACAGGAGGAAAACCAGTTTCTTTACTCCTACAGATGCCTAAGCTAACTACTATAACAAGGCCCACTGCAGGGATGGAGTGGTGTTCTTGACTGTCACAGCCACAAAACCACAAATAATTACATTAACTACTCTTCACTTTCGCCAACAGAGACTAGTCTTCGATCCAGCTTCCCCTAAACAACCCTAAGGAAACAGAACAACCGTAATTCCCAAAGCCCCTGACCTCATGGGAGACAACATGTGCTGCCCTCAAAACTGTGTTTCATCATCAGTTTTCTTCTGAGCAAGGGGCAGAGAAGTACATTACACAGAATGGGACATAGGGACCACAGTTCTGGCGCAGATGAGCACTGGAAAAAGATTGTGATGCTGCTGCTCAGAGAACATGTACCATGAATGATTTCCTCCACCTTCCCCTGTACTCCCCCCAGATTCTGCAGATTTGCAAATCTGCAAACTGATAACTATACAGAAATCCTAAAACCGGAAGTATTTTGACTATCTGAACTTAAATTTGAAACCAGCAATCATTCAAGAAGGCAGCATACATGGGCAACAAAGAGCACGCAGAACACAAAATTCAGTACATCTCTATTCAGTGGCAGGAAGGCATCTATTATCAGATGCAGAATGGGCCTGAAATGCAAAGAAAGCCAGCATTGTTGCAAGCGTTACTAGGAACATCCTAACTGCTCATTACAATTATTCAAAGAAATCTGAGCTGGGACAACTCTAAAATAGTATCTTTAAAACTGATAAACCAAAGCTTAATTCTTGCAATAAAACTGAAACCAAAGCAAGCACATAAAGTACTTAAGGTACTACCCAGAAAACTTATGGATAAAAAAGAAACAAACAGCTAGAGGTTGGCCTTCACAGCCCATCTCGGCAAGCTCACTATAGAGAAGCAGTGAAAGATGCAGTCAGCCTTTTAGACATGGTTGTCTTGGAGACATCAGAACACACTGTATTGATGACAAAGGAAACAAAAAGCTGGATGCACTTTCTAAGGCTTTTAGTCTGCTCTCTTTCATGTGGAGTTTACGGAGGAGGGCCTCCCTGGGTTGGGTATGCAGAGAATGCTGGCAGCAAGACCAGCGCATTGAGGTAGAAATCCGCACTTGCTTCGCACAGCATTTCATGCAGCCCCAGAGCACCCTTTATCCCCAGGAAGGCACAACATAGCAGCTCCTGCAAACGAGACTCGTGTTTACTCACTCTGAAGGTTTAGCTCTGCACAAGCATTAAACCCTTTCTCCTGAAGATCTTGAAGAGAAATAAAGTGAACAGTATCTCCTCGTTTGTGCAAGGAGCTGCTCTGGGGACTCTCTACATTTATCAGTGATCTTCTGCTATACTCATTTCAAACTATAGGCAGAAATCTGGCAACATAGTTTGAGGTAACAGAGCCACAGGGTTTCCAGCAACTAGAAGAACAGCTAGTGGCATTTAGGCTGCAACTATGAAAACAACAAATTCTATATCAGTGCAATTGAGGTACTCACAGCAAAGAATTTAAATGGAAGCTTATTTTTCTAAAGAGGCCCTGACCAGCAAATCCTTCCTATTCCAATTACCAAGTAACTCTTGTAACTCAGTAATGTGTAACTTCCATACCAAATTCTGTTGGATCCTAGCTTTGCAAGGAGATAGGCCAAGCATGTAGTTTTTGCTCCCCTTTAACCTGCTTAGAGAGGAAGGCTATTACCATGAAGCAGCACTCAGTCTGAATGGACCTCTTGTATGCTACACTGTAATATGTACATCGTGTACAAGGACCTGTCCAATCTGCAGTACTTTTCATTGATAATGTAATTCAGACCTCCATCAGAGGATGCCATGACAACTATAGTAGCTACTGGCTTTAGAGACACACTGTCACATGCACCTATTAGTCCTTGAATTAAGTGCTAACACTTAAGTCTAGATGAATAGCGTGACAATGCAAGCCCGAATACATACGCGACAAGGGTTCTGGCTCCCTGTCTCCACATCTAAACCTCTTGTAGGACAGGTGTGGTACCGACTGTTACTTGCAAAGAGAGAGCAAGGTTTGTAGTTATTTCTCACAGGAAAGAAAATATGGAAGGTCTCACCCTGCCACAGGTTGCCTGCTTGCATGCATGTTTATAAATTTCCTGATTTCAAGGGCTGCTGACTTTTATATGCCAACTTTCAAATTCTGTGAGTACACCAAAACCTGTGCATGATATATCAACACTTAGTTCTGACTGACAGTAGGATGGGGGAAGAGGAGATGAACACAGAAAAATTGGTAATTTTCCACACCATAACCTCTTCTTCTTTCATGCTGCTCCTCTCTTTTGTCTGTACAGTGGATTGAAAAGGAGGAATGGACTGAAGCTACACAAGGATAGGTGTTAACTCCTTGCCTTCCCAGTCTGTTCTGGCAGGTTATGAAATGGACAGGTAATAGGTACCTGACAAAGAGATACTAGAATGATCAGCACCACCACCATCACACCCTAGAAGACCTCTCAACATCTTTAAACAAAACTACACATCTGTAGTGGATGATTGCTACCCTCTCAGAAGTGTAACTGGCAATAGTCGAAAACCTGGGTCAAATGATGCAAGAGACACTCAACCTGATGGCATCACCTGCTGCTGGTCTATTTCCAAATCAGAGCTGCCAACACAATAAAGCAGCATTAACATCACCATCTCTTAATTTTGGCCCATGTCTTGCCACTAAATGCAAAACAGTATATTGTATTAACTGAATTGCTGACAGCAGCTGTGTTTTTGGGACCTCTAAAAATCAAACTATTTATAGATACCACAATATGGCTTTTGGAATCTCATTTCAGGCATCACATAGCTTAGACATACCCATACCAGGCCAAACAACATCAAGACAGAGTACCTCTCAGTTGAACAGCCTATGGTTTCAGCAAGATTAAATAAAAAAAAAAAATCCAAAAATCCTGTCACCTGTGTAAAGCGTACCTCAAATGCCACCCAGAACACTGGTTGACTGCATCCTCTCCAGGGCTCGGTCTGTGACTGCTTTTCTGCTAAGGCTTCAAGCATCCTCTGGCAATATCTTCTTGCAGAGGCATGCCACAAATAAGAGACAGTGCTGTCCATCTTGGCTATACCCCTTTACACTCACCACACGAAGCTTACTTAGGGGCTTGTCAGCATCAACCAGTTATTTTGTATGTCTAATATCATGGGTCTGTACTTGAAACAAACAAGAACTACCCAGCATCCCAGCTTTTTCTTGGGCACAAGCCAAGAATCTAAGGAATTTGGATTGACCACTTATGGCTGCGGCATCCCAATGACCAGTGCTCAGACATTCTTTCTGAAGTGCAGTCTTTGACTTGTCAATCATCTGTTTAATGCAAATCTGCCACTACTGCCTTAAAGTATCAGTAGCGCAAGAATAAATCTGAAAACTGTGTTAGTTTCCCAGACTAGCCAATCTGGCAGAAAAAGTCTCTTTGATGCATCATTTAGAGTTTCTTTGATGATAAGTAAATCAATACACTCTATACAGATGACCTATTCCTTGGTGCAGCTACCTTGTGTACCCAAAGCATCTGTGACAGTACAATTCAGCAGGATTTATGAGGAAAAAGATATTCTATTCTCAGTAACATTAAACCTCCAAGTATCCAACAAGGAACATCAGTGGCACAGTACAAGATCCTGACTCACAAAGACGGGCCCTCTGATATGGATGCAGGTGAATCTTGCACTCATGGTATTCTGATTCCTGCTGTGAAGTTTATAGGAACGAAACAGTCAAGCAGTGCTATCACCATTTTGGACGCTGACCCCAACAATAAAGACCAGGCTCAGAAACACAGGAGTATGTTTTGATGATGACACATGAGGCGGAACATACTATACAACATCCTTTCTCCATTCACTTCCATTTTTTTAATAAACAAAAGAAATATTACACAAGATTCATATAGTAAATGATAGCATCCATTTCATGATGTCGCACTAGAGACACATTCTAACAGGCAGGCGGAGTAAGGATGGATGAATAAGCTAGGCACTTGCATATGCTTTTGCATCAAAATCCCTTTTCAGGCTTGATGCCCTGCCGCAGCCTACCTCCTTATTTTAGAGGATATTCCCAAATGCTGCTCAAACTTTAGATGTTTTTACACACCAAATCCATGGACATTTGGTAAAACAATTACACAATCACCATAATGTACATCCATGCTAAGGAAACTTTGTCAGCCCTTTAATCTTTCCCTAGATCCAATTCAAAAACCTCAAAACGACATACAAAAGTCTCCTCTTGACTCCCAGGGGAAAAAAAATAAAAAATAAATCTAATCCTACTTTTAAGGGAAACTATAATTAAGATCTTCTACCACATCTATTTATAGCAAGGTGCAGTTGAAAAGATAACAAACTTTTACTGATAGCTGAATTGTTCCATTGTGCCCATGCCATACCAGATGTCTATTAAAACTATTTCACCATAGCAAAGCTGGGAAACAGCAAATTAGAGCTTAGTTCCCCTCTGCCCCAGCTCAAAACCTGTAATATCTCTGCAGCTCAGTTTACCAGACCTTTTGTAAAGGTCTGTGCTCCATGTAGCTGATGTGCACAGACAGCCAAATTTCAAAGTTACCACTGACCCACCTACTACATCCTGGTACAACAAAACCTAACACCAACAAAAAGGGGCATAATCATAAAAACCAAACCTGGAATATTCTCTTCCTTGCTTGCCTCATAGGAGAGAATGAAACTCTGCTCACCTGTTAACATCTGTATGTTTTTTGTATCAGCAGCAATCAGCCAATGGACTGAAATTTCACAAGATTGCTACCCAAAATAAGTATTTGCAAACTAACATACTGCAACTGTTATTACTAAGTAGAATAGGTCCTCTCATTCTTTGCAGCAGAAACCACTTGCTTCATTTACTCTGTTTTATGGGAATTCTGCTCCCTATTTAGACTTCAGCACTAATGGCTGCAGAGTTTATGGATATAATTCTAAACGCAGGTCTGTTTCCAATTGTCCAAAGCCAAACCTTCATCTTAACAGATAAAGACAGAATTACAGGAACAAAGGGTGATCGTGAAGGAATGATGTTTGTGATGTAAATATACACAGTATTATACCACACAATCAAAAAGCAGATTTTGGAGCCCTAGCTAATATAAATCACCATGAGGTCACTTGTAGGATTTGCCTGACTAACTGGAAAGCAAAGCCTGAACCAGTAGAATCATTTTTGCATTAATATAAATACTCTCAGTCAAATGGACTATTTATATGGTTCAAACTGGATATATGTATAAATCCTGGTGGAGATGCAGTCCTGAGCTGTTAACACATCTCTGTATTCATACAGTAGCTGAAATACTGAAGTTTTACACTCCTGCTGCTAAGACCACTTTACAGCTCTAGCTGGTATTTACATCCATGCTGTTCCTGTGGTGGAAACTGGCAGGACAAAAAATTTGGTAGGAGATGCTAGCAAAAAGGTATCTATGACTGATTGCTTTATTTAGTTATCTGCTTCCAACATAGTAAAAAAATCACTTCAAACCCATCAGAGCAGGCTCTTAATAGTGTATTTTAACATTATTTTCTCTAGCTCATTTCCCCCCTTTTTTAAATCTGTGTATTACATCCCTTTCCCATTTTCTCCAGCTAAATCCTTTTCTATTGTGCAGACACAAAAAAAATGCAAAACAAGCCTGTATTCCTGCTGTGGGATTGTGTCATGGAAGCAGAGGGAAGTTAGCTAGAATTATATATTGTCAGCTCTGCTTTACTCCTACTGATGCTCACAGAGGGTCTTACCGTACAGGAGGGAACCCAGATGCAAAGCTCTAGTATATGCGGGGGGGAGGGAGAGAAGCAAAATGGGAATCCTAGTGTATAATAAATATTACAGATGCTGACTGTGTGCATAACAGCTTGCTATGCAGAAGCAACAGGAATGCTGGTTCCTATAATCAACGATCTTCCAATTTGCTTCTAAATTGTAGGTGTGTGTAACTTACAGAGTTGGGGGTAAACAATTGCTTAAACTCAGCAATCTCAAATAAACTATACATTCACAATTAAATGTTTTTTCCCTCTAATGCAATATTCGTAACATCCAGTCTAACAAGTTCCTTTTCAGCTAAATACACAGCTAAGTATGCTTCACAGAAGAGATCTGGTTGCCTATGAAGTTGTTAAAAAGACTCGGAACCACTTCAGGTCTCACAGGAGAGTCATTCAAGTTTCCGATGGACAGCAATCTTGTTTTCAAACTAATTTCAACATTTAAGAGTTCAAAACATATAGGTTATTGCTACACTTGTTCTAAAGTGGTCAAATAACTCCATTAGAAATTTTTTGGTAGAGTCAAAGTTTGCTACAAGCTGCTGAAAAACTTTGGTTTTTTCAAAGACTGTATCTGTAACTGATATCGAAAGTTCAATTTCCATTTTGAGAGCAAGACAAACAGTGACTTTAAACTTTTTGTATTAGCTTTTTCCATTGAAAACCCTTTTCTTTGGCCTTTATCCAACGATAAGTACACACATGCATACATTCAAGAGGACCATCAACAAGCATATTTTCAGAATTACAGTTTGTCCCAACAAGACTGATAGTAGCTGAGAATACAGAAAAATACAGAATGTACTCAGAATGTAAAATAACAGGTTTTCCTGTATCTTAGGACATTTGCATTGTCTGTATACACACTCATGCTCTACACACACATACTAATAAATACATATGGATGCGTATCAATGCCGTAGAACACTGAGTGCTATTTATCCCAGACCTAAGTGAACTGTTAATTTAAATCCTTTATATAGGGATGCTGTTGATGTAGTATTCATGTAAAGACTTACGTCTTCAACGGACTTCCAGAAAGTACCTGGCATTATCTTTTACCCCATTTTCTACCCAATTTATCAAATAAATATAAACATTTAAAAGATGGCAATGACTGGCTGAAGATGGTGGAATTAATTTCAACCAACTGTAGTGAGTCCAAGCCTCTCATCATCTGGATGCTTTCAGAACTCAACTGAAAGACAAATTGCTTTCCTAAAGGGTTAAGACAGGCTGGGCAAACTGCCATCTAAAAATAACTCCCTCTCCACTGGAGAGGCCAGAGGCCCAGACAACATACACTAGATGCTTAACAATGAAGGGTAAGTTTTATATGAAGAAGTATCTTTCATTAGGCCAACTCGCATAGTTTAAAAAAAATGACACAGAATTTAGGGCACACAAACCCTTTTTTGTTTTAAAACCCCACGACGTTATTCTCAGCTGGGCAAGTATTCTTATTTTGGAGCTAGGGAATGGTGAACATACAAAATCAAGAGATTTTTGTCCGGGGCTATTGTGCAAATCACCAGGACAAACTAAGATCAAAGATCACGTGGTTCTGGATGTACATTTGGGGGCTCTTTCCTCAGCTAACATCACTTCTCTGCTACTTCTGAAATGCTTGCACTGAACAAAGAGACACTTGTGAAAACGCTTTAAGTGAGCTTTTGCAAGGCACATTCCAATCACGAAGGTACTCTGGTATCATCCAAACACACACATTGGCAGCTGATAATAAATTAAACTGGTTCAAGTCACAAGAAAACCCCATGCCCCACCAATACCAGGTATGGTTTTAAAATGGTCTAATCCACCTATGTAAGTGTTATGATGAAGTCAAAGCACAACCATCTGAAAGGAGAAACAAGGCTTTTTTCCTTCTTTTTTTTTGTTTTGTTGTTTGTGGGTTTTTTTGAATAAAAATTATGACCTCACACTGAAACAGATTTGTCCTTAATAAGATTAACTGGACTGAAACAAGAGCCTGGTTTTAGGCAGTGTTTCTGAAAAGGAATGAGTCAGTACAGATCAGAAATGGTTTATACATACGGATATCCAGAGGGAAAAAATTACTGAAAAATTTGTTTACATTTTGGAGGTTGAGACTGCCTACAGGTAAAATAGTCTAGCTGAGAATTAGTGTCTAAGGGTGACCGGTCTTTCAGAAGTCTCTGATATAACCCTTCCAGTGAGCTATAGCTAGATATCTGTGTACTCGCCCCTCAGGGACTCCTACACAAGTCCTGACCTTGAATGGTTACCAGCTGGCCTGGCAAAGGCTCCTGCCACGGGATCTGAAATAGCCTTGATGATATACCCAGTGTGGGTTGCAATTAGCGCTGCCACTTGACAAGGAGTAATGTCTTCTCTAGTTTGCGTCGCAATTGACAGGCACAAACAAAAAGCTTCCCACAAACTGTTAAGCAGTACCCAACATAGCAGGAACAATCTGGAGGGAAGCTTTAATAGGCCATTGAAGAAAACTGCGATGAGCTAAGTATGAAACAACAACAGAAATAATAGTGGAAGATTGCAAAACAAGGGCATAAGGCCTAATATGAAAAGATGTGCCAGTTGGAAGCAGGAAGGAGCTAACGCTAGAAAGGAGAGATCACAACGCAATTCTTAGAGCAATGAATCCGATAAATATATCAGGCTCCCTTTGTCTCTAGGCTGCATTTAGCTTCATTGCATATCTAGGGATGCTGCCCCCACCATTCACTGTGCTCCTTGCCTTGTTCTCAGCAGACAGCAGCATGCTGTGCCACCAGCTCTCACCACCCCACCCCTCCCCCCCCCCCCCCAATGAAGGGGGCCCACAAACCTACACTCGAACTCACAGAGGCTCTCATGGAAACAGACTGCTGATTCCTTTACCTTTCTCTTTCTATACCCTGTAAGATATACCTCTAAAACATAAGTCTGAAGTTTACAAACTGGACATCACACCACTAAGCACTGCGGACAGGCTGGGAAGCAACACCTTCCCAAAGAGCACTTTGAAGAGGCTCTGTTCTACTCCTGGTACAACCTTACAGGGTTACAGTGGAAGCTATTAAGGCTAAAGGACATTGAACAAAGCTCAGAGTACAGTGCAAAGTTTCCAGTTCATACATCGATCATTTATATAAAAAAAGTGACTTGTGATTACAGAAGGAAATCAAGGATGACACGGCAGAGATGCCATAAACTTTTTAGCAATTTTCTGAACCTTTGGATATATTTCTTCCCCCTGTGTTGATAAGATCTCCCATAACCATTGAAGCTACCAAAAACACACCATTTCTCTCAAAATGCCCAAGCAGCCAATCAAAACATGAATTTGGACAACTATGTCAAGGCACTTCCCAATCAGATTTAAAAGACTACCAGCTGCTGAATACTGGCTAACAAAGATTCAACTATCTGACACTCCTAGTCTTAGAGAAGTCAGTCTTAGAGAGACATCTCTCTCTTTAGAGAAGGTGGGTTTATTACTTTTGAAAATTTCTGAGATTTGAGGTAAGAAATGCACACAGACAGGAGGGAGCAAAATTAGCAGCTGGAAGCTGAGCCCTTCAGACAAGCTGGCAGAAGAGATCAAACACTTATTCTTAAAAAAATATCTAATTGCAAAAGATCCATTGCTTGGAAGGAGGTCCGTCCAAGTTATGTATGAGAGAGGTGCCCCTGCTATTTGTGCTTTGAGCTTAGGAAATAAATCATGCATTGTTTTAGTACTTCCTCATTTATTCTACTGATATATTTAACAAATTGACTCAGCTTCTTCAAAAGTCGTTCTTCCACTAACATGAGTCAGGGAACCATGTGCCAGGACGCAGGAGTAAGTACCAGGCGAGTCCTTTCACAGACAGAAACCTGATAACTACAGACTCAAACAGGCTCACGTTTTATGTACTTCAGTATATTAGAGATCAACATCAGATGAGGCAGAAGGTGGGACATGAGGGACACAGGCTGTTACAGCAAGGCTCCTAGGTCTGCTCCGCTTCTCAAAATACTTATATAGTTCATAACAGTTCTCATTTAATAAGCATTTCACTAAATAACCTACATGGTAAATTGACTGACCAGAAAAAATCAGTGCAGAATTCTGTCCTGCATCACATCAATAACATCTATAAGGCTATTCTCAGCTGGCAGCATTGCAAAAGTGCTTTCTATCTGTAGAAAATTTCTCACAATCTGGACATACAAACCACTTAACACCAGTCATGCAAAAATTGTTATTAAAATAAATATCCACTATTCCTTCTGCGTTCAGCAACTACCTTTAGTGGTAACAGTTATGCCCTTCCAACTGCATGGACAAACATGGTATCTTCCATCCTGTCACTGACAGATGATCACTGTGATGATGATGATTTAAGTGATCACACTTAATGAATAAGATTGCATAGTGAAGAACGCAGTACTTCCTTATCAACTTGCTGAAGTAACTGATGAGGCTAAAATGGGATTTACAAGACAAACAGTTTGAGATAAGAACAAAAGAATTCACTTTGTTCAAAGAAATCACTTTGCTTTTCTAGGACATCTCAGAACAAGTTAAGGCTTTATAAATTCTACAACAGCACAGATGCAAGCTGCTTTCAGCTTTCCTTAGCATTTCCAGCAGCAAATACGCCTGTAGATAAGTATGTACTTTAGGGTTTGATCTGCCTCTCGAAAGTTTGTGAACCTGTTTCTTACCCTTTGTAGGTTGTTACTTCAAAGGTAGTTTAAGGGTTAGAAAATGAGTATCAATTAAAAATAAACCCAAAAGTAATTCTGAGAAGCAGAGCATATCATACTTTCACTTTAACAACAGCCTTCACAGTTTCCTGCATTTCAAACAGCAATATTCCAACTGCTAAACCCTTTTCATGCATTCTGTCCCATGCAACTCTGTCCCATTTTCTTTCCAAGAAAGCCTGAAACTTTGCATTTCATTGACTTCTACTTACAAGTCCATCTGTGTCCTCCCCTTGCCTCTCCCCCACTATATTGGCTTCCGTGGTGCTAAACAACCTGCTGTTTTGTTTATTAATAGTTCAGTGGCTTTTTGCTGAGCAGAGAAAGCCAAAAAATCAGAAGGCAAGACCACAAATCTCCGTTTTTCTGGGTATATCCAGCCTAGTTACTTATCAACATTATTATCCCACGAACAGAAAACTGTTCTGAGAGAAACACCGTAACAGCTGGAGAAAGATTTGCTTTTCAGCCCTAAAAAGTATTCGCTGAACAGCCAGACAGATAACAATGCAGGAACGACTATGTCCATCTTCTAGCGATAAGCCTGCCCCATTATTTTATACTATTTCTCTACGACTAGCTTTTCCGCAATAAATATCAACATTCAGAAACAAATCAAATGCTGCTGTAAGTACTCCTATTTCTTCTAATCTCTCAAAAACGACTGCTCCATTGTCTTGCCTCTGATCATTCAGAGGTTAGGCTAATATGTTACTTCTGAAATCAACTCAAGTGACACAATTACACAAAACTTCAACGACCGTTAAGTGCACAAGGCAGGGGTTTGTTAGCACTACCATTGGACACAATCCGAGCAAAGAGGTAAGACTGTGGCTATTGTTATTCATTACTAAGGTGGACAAGAAACATTCCTGTGTTTACACTATGGAAAACAATCCTTTCAGCTCGGGATTTGAAGCAAGCAACAAGTAAAACTGCAAAATATTATTTTGTTTTTTTGGTTTGGTTTGCTTTTTTATTTTTAGAAATCCCTTTTAATGGGTTAAAGTATCTTTTAAATCATAAGGTTTATAGATGCTTAATTTTGCAAGCAATGGGGAAAAAAACCCCAGCATTTTATACAACGATTTGGTTTCAATTCAAATTATTGCCTCTTCTGCAATAGAGATACAGGTATATTCATTTCCTTAATGCATTTACATTTCTCCTAAAACAAAAATTTCAGGACAAGGTATGCTAGACAACATGTAATAGGCATAATATTTTTAGACTAGATATGATAATGAGATGATAAATACTATGAGAAAACCAGGGCTATCTCAGGACCATGAGATGTCAGGAAAAATTTTGGATCTCCCTTTGAACTTGTAGGAATTAACGGCTAATCTGCATTTTAAAAGGGGAATTGCTTAAAGCTTTCTGCAGTAGATTAAAATCTTTACTAGATAAACTGCCTCTGTTCCTCACATCATTTTAAAGTCAGCCACACCAGTCATCTTGGAATAAACCACAACAAATCTGGGAGGAGGTTAAAAAGTGATTTTTCTGACTTCAGCCTTTGTACAGGCACACTCCAGTGTGAGCTCCCCAGTTCAATGGGGGCTTGTGCTCGGCCACTCTTTCCCAGCCCATGCCCTCATCGAATTACAATTTCTGCATCCTCTGGTCCTGCAGAACTACTCTTACCTTCCTTTGTGTTAAGGCCCTAAAGACAGTAATTTACGTCTAATTAACGGAACTGAGTCATAACGAGCTTCTTTCTTTTACACGACTTGAATGTTAAATGTCCAAAATAACCAATGAAACCCGGCTTTTAGTCCTGCTCTGTGTGTTAAGTTTCTGCAGCACAAAGCTGTTATTCAGCTGATATACAGTCGAGGGTCGGGGGTTATTCACACTGACACATTCTTAAGATGGCATGCACAGAGCCCCCAGCTTTAATATTTTAGCTAAGCAGGCATGTTGAAAGAGGCTCATCCTTCGGGACCTGTCGATTTTCTCCTCCAGCTTTGAGATGGTATCCTTTTACCACTGGCTGAATTCAACAGCGCTCTCGAGTCGGGATTAATTTCCACGCCAGAGAGACAAAAGGTGGGATGAAAGTTGGGAGGCAGGCACACAAAGGGCTGTGCATCTGCCCAAAGGAAAACACCATAAAGCAGTTCTGCTGCTGGTCAGAGATGAACCACCGAGATGTCATGAGGTAAATCAATGCTATCAAAGAAAGCAGCTAAAGCGGGAACAAAAGCATGCACAAAATCATAACAAGAAAAGAAACTCAGCCGCTCACTCTAGGAAAGAGCAAATTGTTGCTAATTTGGTGAATCAATCCACAATAATACAAAACAAACAAATAAACAAAAATGCTTAAAGATACTGACCAATCATTCCAAAAGACAGGGCAATTTCATCTCTTGAACGATCCTATTTTCATCACTGCATTTTAAGCTATATGAACAACAATGTGTGTATTACACAAATACTTTACTACAAACAGGAAAATAAAAACCAGTATAAGCAGGACCAGGCAGACCATCAACCCACGATCTTGGGACAACTTCCTTCTTTATGGTACACATGAAGTATCAAAACTTTGAAGAGAAGTCGAATGGGCCCTTCTACTTGCACAGCACGAATGCCCCCACACATCCACTCAAATATGAATGGATGCGTGAAAGAAGAGATCCCTACACTACTTTGTAGGCTTAGGCCTCCCTGTTTGATTTTCGAGACAATTACAAATACAGACTCTTTTGTCAGTTACTAAATGCAATAAAGACTGAGAATTATCTTTTTAATAATTTAAAGTAATTCTATGTGTTACTTATAACATTACAGTTACAAAAATATTTTTTCCAAACTAATTTTAAGAGCAGCACATTCTTTAATCTTAAAACTATCATGCCTCATGTCAAGTGACATGTAAATAGTTACACATCCACCTACTCATTCTTATCTGTAGTTCACCTGAAATGCAGTTATGACAGAAAAATAAAATCTCAGACTAAAGTGACTAATATTGAAATTGTTATTCCTGAAAGAGGGGAGATTTAGACATTAAGAAGACATTCTTTACAGTGAGGGTGGTAAGACACTGGAACAGGTTGCCCAGAGAACTTGTGGCTGCTTCATCTCTAGAAGTGCTCAAGGGCAGGTTGGACAAGGCTTTGAGCAACCTGGTCTAGTGGAAGGTGTCCCTGCCAATTGCAGGGGAGTTGGAACTAGATGAACTTTAAGATCCCTTCCAATCTTAAGGAAGGGATTGGAATCTCTTCCATAGAAACCATGTGGAACCATTCTATGGTTTTATGAAATCAAGTTAGTATGGAAACATTCAGAGTTTAGACTTTGTGTCAGCATGGCCACCTTAGCTGCAGCAACCTGCATTTCTATACTTGTTGCTGCCTCTAACTTTGTACACACCCTTTTAAAAAATGTCACAGAGTGAAGACAGCTTAAATAGGCCTGGCATTTATTTTTCAGCTGTTCTGAGTTACATCCTCTCTCCCTCTACATCATTCTTTTTATGCAAACTTGTGCTAGTAAGACAAAATTATAGTTTTTAGACTACAAAATTAATGTAATATAATTTACTTCATAAACTTCTAGTGGTTTGTTTAGGTTTGTGATTTTTTGGTGGTTTTTTTTTTTTTTTTTTTTTTTTTTTTGTTACAGCAAATTGACTATAGTAAGAACTACACAGCGCTTTTTTTCCCCTATGTTGGTCAAAATAACTGATGCACATTAAGCTAATAATCTAGTTGGTATAAATATTCAAATTGCTTAATAGAAAGAAAAAGTTATTTTTAAATTGGTTAAAAGCACCATTTGTTGAAACTGAATTACTATGAGCACTTTTAATTTTACAGTCATATGAAAAGAAAAACAATGTACATTTAAAAAATCATGCCTGTCAAACATTCATTTTATTAATGTACTATTCTAGTCTTCCATGTCAATGGCTTATTAAATGTAGTTTTCAAAGAAATCTACCATATAAACAATTTAAGCACTATATTAAAACTAAACCTCATTTGAAGAAATATTGGCAATAAAGTAAGTCCATAAGTGGAATTGCTTTCAGAAGCAACACAAGTTCTCATTCAATTAAGGAACTGGATAATCAAACAAGAAAATACTTAGTAAAATTACTGCAGCCTCTTAAACCCAAGCATTGAAAACAAGACAGTTTTCCATATTATCTTTTTTTTATATGAAAACATAGAAAAAAATCAAGAACCATGTATCCTGAGTCTGTCAAGGTTCCCCTTCCTCTTTCTTCAATCAATCTAGTTCTGCTCCTTTAAAACCGAGACAAAGGGATTTGCAAAGGTTGATTATTATCATTTGCATGTAAAATGCATTTTTACTGGAGGAATACCAGGGCAGGTAAGAAAACAAGGAGGAGGGCAACTGCTAATCAAAACACACATCAAACATGAAGAACTATTTCCAGAATAGTTTCTTCCCGACTAATCCAAAGGGCACACAATTAAAAGCACAGAAATGGCAATCTGCTGGTGAGACCACTTTGTCTGCTAAGAGCATGAGGTTCTGGCTGATGTGTACCACATTGCCTAAGAAGCTCCCAGAGCACAGTTGCCCAGAAGAGGTATTTTTGAAATGGTAAACACAGTGTTTCAACCCACAAAGCACAACACAAGGTGCATCACAAATTACATGAATCTTTCTGCGCAAGAACAAGCGAAAAGCCTGACGAAAGCTATGCATAATTTTCTATGTCTGTACTGGCGAATGACTTTATTAATTTCAAATCTCGTATCTTTAACATTAATTTTATCCATGTTATTTTCTATAACGATTTCTTTTCCATTTTAACAATTTTTAAACATGGTTTATGCAAGTAAGCTGAATTATGAAGAAAACCTTGGTTGACTGTCAATATATCAATGGATGACACTGCACTAAACTCAGATTGCTTCAACACGTGCAGTTCTAGACCTGAAAGCATCTTACCTTCTCTCCCACTATGAAAACTGAATGTGAAAGTCTGCTTCCTTATGTAGATAAAAGTTAAACGCTCCTAAAATTTAGAAGTGGTGGTCAATGAAATTTTAATGCTAGACAAAGACGCCAGATAGGATTAATTTCTGCAATTTAAGTCTCAAATCCATGTAATTTTTGTGGCAATGCAGTCATCCATTTAACAGCCTGACAAAGCAAAATTTGCAAATGTATGGAAAATTTGATTTTGAGATGAGGATATAAAGATGGCTGGAGCATTGCTAATAAACTCGTGTGTCTGTGGGTATGTTTTGTTTTGTTTTGTTAATGTATGCCTCCCAACAGAAAGCCCCCCCATTCCCCACCCCCCCCTTCTTTCTTCTGGCTTTTCCAAATACAAGGTTCTTAAGTCTCAGTTATTGGTTCCATCTTGTTAGAAACTCCATTCTTTACTCAGATATAAAAGCCCTTTTGTTCCTATTCTTAGAGAATGACCAACAGAACAATAACAGTGACAAAAATTCAGGCTGGAGAGAACTACTTGTAAGCCTTATCTCTATGGAGGGGTTTTAGTTGCTTGGTCAGGTTCTTCTTTTCTTTTGTGTTCATGCACCAATGCAGCTGCGGCAATGCCAAGCTCACACAAAGTAATGGATGCAGTATTTTTATGGCAGTGCAAAACATGTGCATCACTATTACTGCAACATTACAGGAGGACAGGATTTGCAATGAAACATCAGTGTTGTTTCCCACCCCCTTAAGTTTTTGCTTTTATAAGGCTTCTGTTTAGGAAACACAAATCATTTCGAGTAGATTAAATTAAGTGTTTGACAAAGGCTATCCGTTTGGTTTGTTTAGGGGGGATGGTGGGGTGTGTGTGTTATATTAGGAGTTTATCTTTGCATAATACGGGTTCAGCAGAAAATGTGCAAATGCTCTGAAAAGCAAAACTGTGGCTGAATACATTTTTCCATTTCTGGGAACAAGGAAATATGCACTTTTCATATACACAGCAAGATACCTTGCAGCTGTTTACATAGTCATCATAAATAAAGAGCCAATATCCAAGAGCTGGATACCAGATCCAACTTTAAAACATTACCTCTCGCTTCAAGGATAGGTAAACAGTAATAAATTTTTATCAAAAGTAGTTCACCATCATGGCTGCATTAAAAAAAAAAAAAAAAAAAAAAAAACCACCACTAAATCAATATGGACTTTTTGCCAATATCAACCCCAAATATTGCTTTAAAGGTGTTCATCTCAAGTTTTTATTAAGGACATAATGATGACCACTGAGCCATCCAATCTTCTCCACTTTGGAAGGGACTCCAACTTAAAATTGGAAAAAGTCTGAAATATAATACTAAAGGCATTTAAAAAAAATACATCAGTATCCTGGGACCTGGTGAATCGAAGGGTTGCCTTTTTGTTCTTTTTTCATTTCTGAATAATTACATGAACAGAGAGAAGCAAAACCTCTTTTCAGAAAGGCAACATATTGTTCCCTTCAGAGTAGAATTCACATTCCAGTACACATTTCTTTATGAGTATACGACTCCACTGAATAACATTTTCACAGTACTGCAGACCACAGTATAAATCCTGGGTCACAATTAAAGTGTCCCATAGGTCTACCACAACAGCTAAAATTCCTGATGTGACATAGCACAGTACAGCGTTGCTACGTGCTGAAGAGACAGGTCAGGCTGAAACACTTGTGTTTGTGACTAAGGCAGAGAAATATACACATGGTTCTCTCTGGTGCTCATTTCAGAAGCAAAAACACACAGACAAAAAAAAGGTACTATTTCATTTTGGCCAGAATTATGCATGACTTCCACCAGCATGAGAACAAGAACAGAACACAATCAACTATCTCTAAAATTGCACTGCTATTTTATAGGAAAAGAACTGGGATTCCAGGAAGGTCCTTCTGTAGCTTGCATTATTATTTGTTTGGGGGTTTTTAAAGCATCTCAGAGTGCTGATTTCATTAGGTGAGCTTGTCTTGCTGTTAGGTGGACCAGTTACATATATTAGAATTTGGTCTTTGCAACCAAGAAAACAGTCTAAACTTCTGCTGAGGGTTTCCATCTTTGCAGTTTTTCAGTTCCGAGTATATGGCACCTCAGTGCTGCTACAGCAGAGTGAAACTGATGTTCCCATGATTGTTATAAAAGAGAGTACAGAAAAACTGCCATCTTGAAAATATCGAACTTAAACTACAAACTTTCAGAGAAACTGTACTGAACTATGTGGTCTGCCACTTCCCAGGTATTTTTTCCCCACAGTTCTTTTCTTATTACTTAAATTATTTCCCTAAGTATTAAGTCTTTTAAGTATGAACACTTACACAGAAGCTGAAGTTTATGCATGAAACTATTTAAATCTAACCAGTCATCATCTTACTATAAGGGATCATTCTGCTCTACATGTGGTAGTCAATAAAATGTTAACAACTTCCAAAAGGAAATAATCAAGCTGGAGAAAGCCAAAATGTAGCAAATGAGTTGCGTATAAAAAATATTTCCCATGTAAAGAAAATGGGCATGCTTGCAAATAAGTTTTTGCTATCCCGAACACTCTGTTACACACTATTTGTAAGGATTATTTCAGTAATAAATTAATCAATATCCAGCATCTAACACCCAGGCAAGTTTGTTCCAAGCACAGGGAAATAGCCTTCAGATAGAACTGCACTTATCTGTCAATTTACACTAAAAAAACCCCAACAGTTCTTTCATGATCAACACAGTATTTAACACTGTACTGTCAACAGGGTTGTACAGTAATACACCACCCACCAAAGCTTGTTAGAGGAAAGACTACCTGTCAATGATTGATTGTTCTCATATACCTCTTTCAAGTCAGAACTAAGGAAACACAGGATTTGGAAAGAGGCACTAATTTCAGGAAGGAAGTTAAAAATTCATAAAGAATGCCCAGAATGACAGATTTTTTCCTTCTTTTTTTTATCCTCCCTAATCCAAAAGGCAAGATTTGGGGGGGGGGAAGAGGGGAGAAATGGGAAGAGTTGTCATCTCTTTCCTCAGGACATCCAAAAAGAGCTAGGAACCCATGGAACACAACAGTTGTTGGATTTTTTTTTTCCCTTTGTGGAGGTCTAAAATATTTTCCACTGGACATGTACCTCACCATCTAACAAACTTATGCCTCCTGATAGCGCAGCTTCTTTTCCTAATGCATCTCAGCATACTTTCCAAGATACACAAACACAGACAAAAAACATAGTAATTAAATAGTTATCTTCATAATAAGTGAGATCTAGGACTGACACAAGGCAGCTGGCTGTAGAAACCATGAAGTCACGGCTGCTCAATGCATTTCAAATCCTATTATACTTGTTGTTTTACTTTGCCATAAGATGTTAAAAAAAAAAAAAAAGAAAAAATCTGCTATTTCAGGGGGAAAAAAATTTAAAAAAAAAAATAATCTGAGATTGGGAGATTTTACCTATTAGATAACCAATTCTGGAAGGCAATGATCCTTTTATTTGCTTAAGTTTGGAGAACAGTCTTTCCCTCACTTGTGCTTACTTGCACCCAGTGAGGGCAATGAAACTTAAAACACGTATTTCTCAAAAGGCTGCTGTTAAATTTAGAAAAGCATATATTATTTGTGAAAAAGAAAAAGATCGTTCTTGCTTGCAGTGATCTCTTGCAGACAGCTGCCAGATGGGACAATTCCCCAGACTGATCTGCTTTCCGATTCTGCCTCAGATATCCAGCTTTCCTAAATAATTTTAATTGCCTGACATAAAATGTCTGGCAGTAAGTCATACATATTTCTTCTGTAAGTTGCCATAAAAATTCTACTGGTTCTCACTAGGATAAGAGTCGTCATCATTTACACATTTGTAACAACCCCTTCCTTTCTGTCAACTGCTCCTTGATCCTTGTTTCAAAAACACCATTCAAACATAAGAAGTGATTAAGGGTTACCAGGTCAAGAAAATATAGCTACGAAAGGACAACAAACCTACGGCCTCTCTCATAACCAGAGCATGGCTAAGTTGCTATGTTCTTTAAATCATTTTCCCCTCCACCAAAACCCCCTTACATTCATTGCATCTAGTTGATGCTGATGCTCCCTTTTAAGTCAACACAATAATACCAGAGACTACTTTCCTCTCCTAATGACCTACAGGAGAAAAAGAACATGGCATATACTGCAGCTCCAAGTCCAGGAAGCAGGATAATTAGGGATAAAAGTTCAATCTACTCTGTCAGCTTCTCTAACTACTCCTCCAAATCCTTTGTTTGTCAAGTCTAAGATGAAGAAGAATAAAGACATACCAAATAAAGTTAAGCAACACACCCAAGAAGGAGCCTGGCATGCGCAATTAATATTGGAAGATTAAAGAGCTGAACATACTGTATATATTGGCTAAGTAACAAATAAGGGAGTTATCATAATTATCTGCAAAGCACTTGAAGGACACAGTACAGGGAGGAGGAGGAATTCTGTAAGGGTACCACAATAGCATCAGTCTTCATAAATAAAGACAATGGAGGCAGAGTATCAGGAAAAGTCTTGAATAAGAATTACTTACCACACAGTTGTGTCTAAAAAAAGTAACACTTCCCCTGACTCTCTTACTTCCAAAACACTGCACCACCTCTG
Source organism: Strigops habroptila (assembly GCF_004027225.2). Classification (NCBI taxonomy): domain Eukaryota; kingdom Metazoa; phylum Chordata; class Aves; order Psittaciformes; family Psittacidae; genus Strigops; species Strigops habroptila. Next base: position 46,028,049 of record NC_044277.2, on the reverse strand, counting down.
GAGAAAAACAGACTTGCATGTGGGAACAGCTCTCAGCGTTTTGCAAGCTATGTGACAGTGGCCAGTCTGTGTTATTCACCTGCAGAATTTGTCATCTTCTCTGCAATTTTGGTGTTTTCCCACATGAGCTTTGCTGGTACAGCAGGAATTGAAAAACTTGGATTTGAAAAGCACTATCACTGGCGAAAAGAGTAAGAGATTTTTTTTTTTTAATAAAAGCCACAAGCAAAAATAACAAACTAAAAAAGCCCTTAGAGAATCCTTCTCAAATATGAAGCAGCAGCCAAAACTTTGAATAAAAAACCCCACCAAACCCACAAAACAACAAAACCCCCACCTACTTACCCAGAAGAATCTGGAGGTAATACACTGACATACCAAAGGATGAATACCTTAACATAGACAAAGGGATGAGAGAAATAAAAGGCACATCCCTCCTTCCTTTCTCATGTGTTGACTAAGATTTACTAAATCTTAGCCCATCTTCTTTTTCACTTACGTCAACATCTGAGAAGTATCCATAAAACCATTTTATGAACCACTTTCCAGAGACAGCACTGAACAGGTCAGAGACAAAACAATGAGGCTGCTGAACCTGCATATTTATGCACATGTCAAAACAACGTAAAATAGAGCAGATGACAGAGTTTTAAATCGCAGAAGTTCGTGTGCTTCTACATAGGAATGTCCTCAAATAGGCTTCCCAACTGGCATCAGTTTAAAAAAAAAAACTATTAAGGGAAAAGAAAAAGACAATGGTATTGGCTTTATCTCACTCATCAAAGCCTGTATGACTCCACAAGATCAAGGATAAGATACCTGCTAAAGTTCAAGGTTAGCAACACCTGCACTCCAGGACAGCAAATTTACATCTAGTCTTTGAAAGGCTCTGTGGTTCTCAAGATTTACTAAAACAGAGAGGGAGATGCAAAAATAAATCTATCAGAAATATCTGGAAATAAGAAAAGCTACCTGTCCAGGAAAAAAAAACCCCAACCTTAAACAACAAATGCATCACTGGATACACACTTCATATAGATGAAGGAGACAGTTATTTATACACAAAAAGAAAGACATAGAATGGCATTATAGCATCCTTTCTAAAAATATGCTTTCCTGAACAAAGTAATGCATTTGATTATAAACTGTGAGCCAAATGCAAAAAGCTGGTACACCTGTGAGAGTGTTAAGTAAAATTATTTTCAGTGGGTGATGGGTTGGTACCAGGACAAAGCAGCTGCTTTTATTTATAAATATACAGCCTACTTCTTAACAAGAACGGCTGCACCAGTTCTTCGTGCTCTGGTTCCTGCAGCAGCTCTGGTTCTGGAAAGAACCAGAGCTGCAAAAATAGACTTAGCTGAATCCACACAATTTTTAATATTGAAGATAATAAAGAAAAATGCACTTTAAACTTAGGTTCCAGACTGAAAATGCAATGCTAGCAATTAGAGGGAACATAATTAAACTTGTACACTAAGCGTATTTAATGTAGATCTCACTGACAAATACACTGGGAAGTACAAAGCCATTTTTACAGACACACTTTCCAGAACACACACATTTTAGGGTGAGAACAGAATATAGCATCCTCTGTTGACTTCCTTGTTAATTTGCTTTCTGAATCCTGTACATACCAGGGCTTTCGATTCAACTTCTAGAATGAGCCCCATTCTATGAAACATTACTATGCTTGTGAGAGCCTCCAATTTTAGTTAAAAGCCCACTGCAATACCTTTTATAAGTTTTCCCTCCACCCTAAGGGGTTGTGTTTAAAAAAACCCCACCCATAAAGTATGGTGTATAGCCTCCTAATTGGCAATAGCTTATTCTATTTGAATATTCTAAAGAATTTTCTGGCAACACTGACCTTTGTTTACAGTTATTTTTTGGAAGGAGAAAAGCATCATTACTTTCTTCTAAATGTGACAGTTCTCTTCTAACAGTCATAAATATAAATAAGGGACCCAAATAATGTCAGATTTGTATGATGCTTCCCCCCCCCAAAAAAAAAGGAGAAAAAATATTTCTAAGGTTGATTTTATTTAAACAACGTAATCATTTTTGCCTACCGCTTTTACGATAGGGTGCTGCCCTAATGTTTCCCCCCATAGCCCTGCCATCAGCCTGCCCAGACTTTTTCTTCCCTCTGATTTTTCCCCATAACTTAGGCATGGTAGTTCACAGCATTTACATTTCTTTTCTTGCAGTCTAATTTAAAATCTTTATTCAAGATAGTGTCCCTGGGCTCTGCACACCAGAGAGCAATTGGGGGATTTTTGTTTGAGGGATGGCACTCAGACTACCATGTGATCCTTAAATCAACTGCTGTCCCCTTTAATAACTACATTCTTAAGCAAAACCCACAGTATTTTACTTTTCTTTCTATTATTCAAGTAATGTTTGTTTGCAGTCTCCAAAACAAATGCAAAACTAACAGAAATAAATACACCCAGGTTATCTGATCCCAAATCCTGGACAGGCTGTCAAGCAAGATGCTTACTTACAAGCTTGTCCTTTTAGAGAGTGCCAGAATTACATTTTATCCTTTTACCACCCTTCCTCCTCCCACAAAGGTACCTTTGGCAGAGGCTGTCAAGTAGAAGCATCTTAAGTGGGCCATCTGCATGGAGTAAATTTCATCCACAAACCCTATCTACTGCTAACTCTGTATTTGTATATTTTGTGCATGAATCTTCTACTATATAATTTATGCAGTCAGTTCAAAAGTACACTGAAGTCATTAGATGAAGCTGAACATTTAGTCTACTCAGAATTATGTTATGGAACCCTGAGCAGCATCAGAAATGAAATTAGCTGATTCTCCATGGAAAAGGGAAGAAAGCATAGAGGCCTTCGGTCAAATAGACCCTCGCTTTCCTGAGCTAACACTATGTATTTCAAGTTTGCTCTTTGAAAAAGAAATTAAAAAAAAAAAAAAGTAATTGTAACACCACATAGCAGAGCATTTCGGCCACCTCCTTTCTAGATAAATAAACTGCTGCCTTAAAATGATCACCATCTCAAAACTTCATGGTAAGCAAGAAGCTTTAACCTATGCCCAATGCTGACATGCATGTTGGGCAAAGCATGATTTGGTGTCAAAATGACCATCACAGAATCCAAATAAACTTCAGTCTAAAAAGTCTCTTGAATAGTTTTGTAAATACAAGTCATTAAAGAAACTACAACCTTCTATCTTTTCTCAAGTTAATATACCTGCAAAAAATACATCTAAAACTCAACAAGAATGCTTATTTTTGGTCATTTTATGTTTTACAAGTGAGTATAAAGAAATCAGTTTTAAGAAAATGATCTTTTACTGTATTACATGTCATGTTTCTTTGTAAATATCTAGTTCTTGTATGCATATAAAAGTGTGCCACAATTATGTATGCAGATTAATTTATGTTCCCTAAATTGCACATAGCTTACAACTTGTTTCTTCAGCCCACCTGCACAAAGAATTAATGTTTGCAAATGCCTCACTCTGAAGCAACACTTTCTTGAAAAGGATAAGCAAAAGCTTGCTTCATACATTTGGGTAGCCAGCCTGCAAACCAGAAAGGAGTTGAAGACAAAGGGTTAACATCTTCTGTAGCTCTCACTCTTTCCTGTCTACAAGAAGAAAATCCTCCCATATTGGGTCTTAAAAGACTAGTTTTTCTTTAGTATCATTCTCGTAGCTACTGAAAAAATTCATCTTGAAAGAACACCTTGTTTACAATACAAGTATTATTCTTCCATTAATTAAACCAGATTATCCAGTTTTTTTGGTTTTTATTTTTTTGACTGAAACTATTTAAAAATCCACTGGTGCCACTTAAGTTGGCAAACAAACCAATAACCCACAACTGGCGGCGAAGGGCCAGGGGAATTGGGAAATGAGAAATATAGGGGGCTTGCAAGCTGTCTAATTAAAACAATAATAAATAAATAAACCTAGATGTTCAGTGAGCATGACAAATGGTGAAGAGATAAACAGACTCATTTTCTAACACTTTAGTCTTGGCTTTTGACCAAAAGATCCCTTCCCAGCAAGGAAATAAAGCCCTGCAAGCTACAGACTGCCCAAAACATCTGTAAGTATAAACTTCTGGACATTTATTCATTCTTAACATGTACCCTCATTAACTTTTTGTACTAGCTGCAATCTGAGTCAGTGGAATTTCTTATTTATTTGGCCAGTGCTGAAGGACAGGGAGGAAGTACCCAGCTAAACAGGGGGGGCCAGCTGCTGCTGCAATAGGGAGAAGCCAAAATGCAATTGCCTGGGCCTAGGGCTCTGCCAGTGCACCCTGACGGGCTGGTGCTCAGGGCTTCATCATGCCGCTGCTGCCTGACTCTTTCCAGCCCATTGGAAGAGACCTCAGCAGCAAAGCCAAACTCAGATTTACTAAAAAATCAGATTTGCTCTGAGCAGGAAGGTGGTCGGACTTCTGCATTCCTTTGTACTATAGTAAACTATGGCATTTATCTAAAATCTTTTCAAAACTTGTAGTATCCTGGTCATGTCGGATCTCTGTAGTAAAATCAACCAGTCACACTTTCCTCCCTCCCTAACCTTAAATGTAAGCTGACTTCAAAGTCTAGTTAGCCTTATTGTTACAAAGTTAGTTAAAAATGGGGAGTGAATTTCCCTTCCTATTTTTAGGCTGACAGCACTTCTTCCCACCCTGTAATCCTGCCTGGAGAATGAGCAGAGCCCTTTAAGTACTGCATCTTGTGGAATGGCTTCCTACAAAACAAAACCACAAACATTTAAATGACTTGACAGATTATGGGGATTTTGAGAAAATAAGTTATCTTAGGCCTTACACCACATCCCAAGAGAGCAGGAGACAACTGCAGCTTAACTTTTCATTATTCCAGCAGAACCAGTTATGACTCTTTGCTGTGTAACCCCTGCACTTCTGGTCTTTCATTACACTCTCAAGAATGCACGCCATTCTCTTGCTAAGAATAATTCCACTAGTCAACATATAATTTACATACAGCTCTTGAGAAATAACAAAAACAAACCCAACTCCAATGTGAACCTTACAAGATTATCGGTTTTTAGCACACAAACCTCATGTGGGCCTGATGTCCCAGCTCTTGACATCACACACTTCATAGGGCTGTCTACAAGAGATGAGAAGGCTGTACAAGAAAGGAAAGGTAGATCTGCAGCATGATCTAGTTAGAGCCAATAGCACTAGAACTACACACCTTACACCTACAAACGTTTTTGACCAGCAATGGATGGTAGCTTTCAGTTGCCCACCTTCTGGATGTGTCAGAACTTGAATATGTGCACAGGGAGATTGTCAGCTGCTAAGCGACAACAGTAACCTGTTCCCCTAGCAGAGCACCATTCCTAGAATGCTGAGCAAAGGCACATTTGGTTCAAGGTACGCACTGAAAAGATGAGGCCTTTCTGGTTTGACAGGTTGGGGATATGGAGGAGGACAGTAGCAGGAAGATGGAAAAGCAGTGCTGGGGTCTGCATTTAGGAAAGCAGGATGAAAATGTGTCGTGGGGCAGAGCTGGGTCCTGCTTTCAGGGAGGGAGGGATACAGTAGGAGTATAGAAAAGACAGATTTGGGAGTCCTTCAAGTAACTCCAGAGCCCTTTGTCACATGGTGCAGACTGAAGCCAAAAGGGTCAATTTAGCCTACGCACAACTACTCTGAAAACAAATGAAGAGTGGAGAAAGACTACTCAACCAAAGAAGTTTGGGGCTATTTCTGTAACACTGTCTTTAGTTTTTACATACAGAAAACCCTAGAGAATGTCTTCCAAGGTTTGCCACGAAGCAAAACCAGCTTTTTGAAGATAATTTAGTTAACTAGTAAAAAGGATGGAATGAACTTTACATGGCATTTCAACAGCCCTGTCCTGTCAGAAGATTATAGACATCATGAAATATGTGTACTGAGCAATGGTTAGACCATGGATAGCGATAATGATAGCCTGTGCTACACAGGGCTTTTCATTGTCAGTGGGCTTTGCAAACAAAAAAAGCATCACTACAAAGGTCCTTCCTAACACAATTTTGCCTGGAAAAATTATGAAAGAGCTTTAAACCCCTGACATCTTCCTTCCAACCTTCCTTCTTGACCACATCCCTCTTTAGACTTCTGGTGGCAAGTAAGTATGCCAACTTGAGTCTTTTTGCTCTCGGGAAATAGAAAAAATGACAGAAGACCATCTTGATTTAATGCCATGGCACATAAATTCTCTCATATATTAATTCTGTTATCACACCTCCGAACCACATTCTCAGTGGTTCACAGGTCTAACACAGGGAAATGGAAGGTTTGAGTCTTCTTTTAGGACAGGGAACATCAAGGCAGGCTTTACAGAATTAGCAGTGTACAGTTGGTATAAAAAGTGACTCCATAAAGCCCATCCCCTTCAAGTTAATATATTTCAGCAGTAACCTGGATCTGTAAAAAACAATAAAACAAAAAAACTGAAAAGAACTTCAGCTGTCAAAAACTGCTAAAAAGTTCAATCCTGCTAACAGAACTGTCACAATTTCTATTTTCTGTTCTTCCAACATCAAAAATAACTTCTAGGGTGCTGCACCTCAGTGTAGCACTCTCTTCCTCTGAGATATTTTCTTTGGACATTTTAAAAGCTGGGTTAATTTAGTGGGCAAAGTGGCTGGATTCTATGTCAGGTCAAACCACCTAAGGACTAAAGATTTTTTGTATTACTGTCCAGTAACTTTAAATTACTAAATCTACATGATTTTATATGACCAACCAGACAAGCAAATGGGAAGCACATGACTTTTGCTCACATTGTTATGATTTTTCTTTTTTTCTTCCACCTTAAGGTTATTTTTTTTAACAGCATTTTTTGTGTCACCTTTGTGTGTTTAATTGTCATATCTTACAGACTATGCCAGTGGGCAGACAATGACTTGTCCACCTAGCATGGGAGGATACGACCCCAGTTCTTCATCTTTTAGCTGTAAAGAATGCCCACAGAAACATGCTCAGCTATTCACTGTGCTATGAAAGGTATTCAGCTTTTAAATATGCACTGATTGTTTCCCTTGAGGTCTTCATTTTTACTTCACTTTTGACTGAAAATTTCACTTTCACATTTTAACTTTACTTAATGCATAAAGCAACACTGACTGCCAACTAATAAAAGATCTAGCAAAAAGGACAGCCAATATCCATATGCTGAAGCTTATGGAAAACCTTGTCATGTGCAGATAACTTCTTAAATCACACCCGCTACAGGCTCCTGGAGGCACCCAGTCCTTTTTATTTCATATCTCTGCTCTGTGGCCAGAGACACAGTCACTGGACCAAAATAATCCACAGCCACTTTTTGCTGGTACCATCCTGGGAGCTGCCTGGAGATGACCAGAGGTGCCTTCAACATCTGACCTCTGCACAGCTACAGCAGGACAATGGCTTGGCATACGGCATACGTGCCTGCATTCTCAAATCCCATCAGATCTGACACCAAGGTGACAGCTAGAGATAAGGGCCGTCACTCACAGCCACATGTCTTATGTCATTTGCTTTAAATAGCCTTGGTACCTGTAACATTCAAAGAGGAATTTGATGCATGTGCACTTTCTGGTCTCACTCTGAATTCACTCACTCAGTACTTTATTTTCTGACACTTAAAAAAAAGTTAGAACTGTTTTAAAGAACAGACACTAACTGGCAGCAACAAAAGACTTCCTTCTCCAAAGCGTAACAATGGATTAACAGAGACTAAAAAGCAAGAGGGGAAGAAAAAAAGAATATGGACGCAGGGTGGGGGTGGAAGTTAAACCATCATCCTCAACTTTCTCCATGCTAAAAATACTGACAGCAAAAGGTCAGTGGTTACTGAAATGTCTCCTATGAGAAGTTTAACTCTGGGCCTCAATTGAGGTGAGGGGAATTCCCCCATTTTTCTTACTTCTTTTTCTTTACAAAGGACTATTTCAGCCAAACATGTAGAAAGATTTTATATTAGGGTTTCTTACATTGTCTCTTATGCTGAAGTGGGTGAGAGTTGCTCTTCGGGAAGATTTATGTTTCTCTTTAAAGACTATTCTACTCAAGATAGCTACTGGAAGCTTATTCTATAGCTAGAGCCTTCTTAAATAGAAGTATTATCTTCAAGACTTGCTTTTAATTATTTTTTTTAAATGTACTTTTAAGAAATGCATCTCAAGCCACCCAAGACTTTGAAGATTGTTATTGAGCTTTTATTCCAAGGGTAAGGGTGGAGCACAGGTCTAATCTCCTTAGACAGAGATCAGCATTGCTTGGCAAAACTGGTGCCACACCGTGCCTCAGTAAATGCAGCTGCCCACTGCCCTCTCTCCCACAGCATACAAACGTCACCATGCCTGGAGGCTGCCCATGCCTCTGCCCCTAGTATCATGCCTGTTGCTGGGCAGCAAGACCTCACTAGTACATGTGGCTCCATTCAGAGCTATTTGATCCCAGAGCTTTCCTTCCCAGGTGCACAACACAAAGGTATCTACATCAGCCCAAACTCATACTAAACTCAGATGGACCACTGCTGAAATGAATCTTGCTATGACCTGCGGTACTACAGTGCTGGTAAGATAGAAAACCAATATGGTACAGTAGTGCAGACAGGACACAAGCTACCTTGATCAATAGTACACACAAAGCCAAGCAGTATGACAAACACACTGTGACAAAGTGCAACATTTAAAGAAAGAATGTTTTGTTTCTGTAAAGGCAACCAAATGGTTTCCAACTAGCCTCACACTTTGTTTGAGCTACATACTTTTTATCCACATAGTAGTCTCCTGTATGCACAATATCCAAAGGCTGCACCATGGGAGATGACAAACTGGATTAGGTATCAAAAATTGGTATTCCCTACTGAGCTGCTGAATGGCATGAAACAAAAGACAAAGCCTGCACAGCAGATTACATAAAACCAAAGTTTGTTGGTTTTGGTTTTTAAAAATCAAAGCCTTTAGTACACAGCACATTTACTGCATTATTGAAAAGTCCATTTAACATTTTTAATGGGAAGTTTTCAGGCATAGCTGGTCTAAACAGTGAGCACTGCTCTGCATTTTTTAAATTATTTGCATCCCACGCTAGAAATCCTGTTCTTCTAAGTTCTCCAAAGTTGTACTTACCACCTAAGTCAATGTCAGACAGCTTTAAAAGTGTTCCCAAAGATCAGACATCACTGCTTTTGAAATTTAGCTAGTGAGGAATTTAAGTATAAAGACAGATGACACTAATACTTGTTCTGGATTTGTGTGACAGGGGAAGAAAATATGAGTATTTGCACTAGTTTATCTTTTTGTTGTTTTACAGTTATGAACAACATGCATCTTCACAAGCAAATGAACTCTGAGAAGAAAAAGTAAGTGGTAGTGCCAGCATGGCATATGTGCTCTGCAAAGCCCTCAGATCATTTACAGACTTGGTGAGATGCTAAAATTATCCAGGCCTGGCCTTCCAGTGCTCTTCACTCCTGCAAGGCTTTACCTGGCTAAGCAGGAAGTAGACTGAGGGAAAATTAAAAAGGCAGTTCTTGGCCCTCCTTTTTGGACAGATGGGGAAAGCAGGCAGGAAACACTCCTGAGGGAGCAGGGTGGCTGCAACAAAGGAAGAGACCTTTCTGGCGGGTGCCATCTCCCAGCCAATCTCTCCTATAGCAAATACTCCACCCCCAAATCACCTCCAACCCCTTGGTGTTTCTAGTGGCACACAACAGGATGTGGGCTCTTGCTCCCCACAGCAACAGTGACTGGAAAGTGAAAGAATTCCCAAAAAGTAGTGTGACATTCCCTAGAGGGCTCCCTGCAGCTCCTACGCTAGGATGAGCTGGCAAGACGTTCTGCTCTTCAGCACTGTACAGCACGATTCATCTTCAGTGTTAACCATGAATTTCTACAAAGTAAAATTCATTTTAAGCTTTGAATGCAATTTCATCATGTAAATGATGAAATATTACTAATTTCTGCTGCTTCAAGAATGTAAATGAGGAAAAAAACCCCAAAACAATGCTCCTAACAAGAGCTGAGCCTATATAACTTAATTGCCATTGAGGTACTGCATTTATAGTTTGAGAAAAAACAGATGTACTTTGTTTTCGTATCTATCACAGTTTGACAGAAGTATGAAAAAATTACAAAACTAATCTCTAACTACCAATCTGAATTTGTAATGGTAAATATGAAGGAAAGTACAGATTTCCATATTTCATCTCACCATGAATTTCCCAACTTGTGACTTAGAATAAAAGAAAAACCCATGGTGAAGTTGATCAAATCACCGAGGCTTATCTCTCAAGTCTGGTTTTTCCTTATGCTTTCCTCCTACCTCCCACAGAATACTTGCAGTAAGACTGAGATGCACATTATCTATCATGAGCTATTTATTGATCTCCACTTATAGGTGGACAGATGCAAGTATATAAAAACTGTTTCTTTTAAAACATAATATTCACATTCAGTGCCTTGTACAGCATTCCAGAAAACCTAAACATTACAAAATTTCTAGTACTCCTTGAAATTGCTCTGGTTTTCAGTCTACTTCTGAAGTTCTGCACCATGACAAGTATTCACCCATGCAAGACAAGTAGTCACTGAATTCAGACGAGGAAATAATTCTGTACTACATCTGTCTAAATACTGCAGATTTATTTTCACAATGTTCTCATAAAAGAACAAAGTATATCAAACGTAAACAAAGAATAATAAAAAATAAATTACATTAATTTTTGACTCAACAATGACAGCCCTCTTGCCTCCCCCCCTTTAAAGTCTGCTTAGGAAATTAAAATTATTGGCAAAGCCACACTGTATTGCATTGAAAAGCCCCCCTCTGGCCACAGCTGTCAGCTTTTACTTTTAGAATCAGGACCTGCCCATGGGCATAGAGATAGCTTGTAGCTAATAAGCTCATTACGAGTCAAGGGCAAATAAAAAAAAATAGTCCATGTAAACCAGTATGAAACACTAACGTAACTTTGGATGTTTAGATTATGAGTCTGCACATCAGTATTCTAATTAAAATGTACCATCAAGCATCTACCTTTAAGTGAAAGCCGGTATTAGGAAAACATTTTTAAATCATAAGAAAAAGCAAGTAACAGAACTCTTGACCACTGGTTCAGATTAAAATAAAATCAGGTATCAAAAAATCTTTGAACAAATACACGTGTACCATCAGATACATTCTGTTCTTCATCATACACAAAAGCACACTAATTATTGGTCTCCACAGACATCTTGATGCTCATCCGCCCCTGGACAGGAAACCAGCATATGTCATTCCCTGTAACATTCACATAGCATACATAAAAATAGCTTGCAAATCTTTTCCAGAATGTAAGTTCTATAGAAGATTCTACACAATCTCCCTGTTCCATTTGAGATAGATATTCCAAAAAAGCAAAAACTCTCAATACTAGGAACTCACTAGGTTTGTGGTTGATTCTAGACTAGCCAGAGTTGCCTCAAATTTCAAGTATTCTCAGAAACTCTGCAACTCATTTTCCTCTTTCTTATACCACATTTATACTTACATAAATCCACCAGTTTTGATGAATTACTTTTAAGCTGACCACTAATTTAAGAGGAGAAATAGATTGTGCTATATAAAGATCTTTGGAGTAAATAGTTTAAAAGGCTCCTTCCCTTCCCCCCCCCCCCCCCCCTTAATGGGAAGCTTTAAAAAAAAATGCTGTTAAAAACAAATCACAGTCTTCAGCTTAAAAAGAAACACTCCTGTTGTTTTCAGCCCAAACTTAATCAAATTAATTATTACAAGGCACAGCAAATGTTTCAATTTTTTAAACCCCAACTGCCACAGTATAAACACCTGGAATGAGACTTCAGCCTTAGCTGAAGAATGTCAAGCCCTGCCACCACAAGAACTTAGTACAGTAAACAGCTGTAGACCACTTTCTGAAGACGGATTCAAAAGTCCTTGTGACCAAACGGGAAGCCCTGGGGTTCTTCCAACTTCCCCCCACAAAATGCTACCAGCCCCAGCCACCTGTCTTGCCTCTCTGCTGAGGACAGTGCCTAGTGAGACGCGACAGAAGGGCATTCTCATCCTTGTCTTGCTGCTCTAGTTCTGCTACTGCCTTGGCGTCAGCACATCCTTATTGATAATTCACAGGAGGCTTTGACCCTCAGAGGCAAAGCCCAAGCAGGCAGCCTGCGTCATCAGTCTTGCTGCAGGATGGCAGCCTCCAGCAGAGAGCCAGCATGGATACACGGAGGCAGCAGCATTCTCAGTTACGGCAGGAGGCTCCAGCAGAGCTGTCCCTCAAAGCTCTTCCTTCACACAGAAAAGTTTCAGGAGCAAGCATGCCGCTGAAGCCCCTGGAGCAGCATGGGTGGACTATCATATTTTACATGACTGAGGGTGACTAAAGAAAGAGTTCAAGAGGGGGTGCATGCAGAAGTGGCTTACAACTATGGTAGTGAGCTTTGCTTGCCTCGTTTTGCCTTGCAGATTTGCAATAAGACATATGACTCTTGTCTGAAGAGACTGTTGCTTGTTGAGAGGTTTACTGCTGGACGATCACAGCAGAGAGAAAAGGACCGGACGGACTGGAGAAAAGATTAAAATGCTGCACAATGTCCTCATATTTCACAGAAAGGCTTGAGTTAATGATGAAACATCCATGATTTATATATTCATTAAAAAAAATGTAATCACAGCAAAAAGGTCATCTCATTTGCATACTAGATGCTCAAATCAACCACTCTGGTTCTGTGGCTCTGAAGAAATGACAGCAAAGCAATATTGTTGGCCAGTGAAAGATGAAGGATGAAGACCTCAGGAGACAATAAGCAATATGTACAGACACACCTAAGATGCACTTCTGGTATGACAATTAAAAGTATTTAGGCAGAAGATGCTGCTAAAGGAGGTAGACTTGCAGCCCCCTATCCCATTTCTCTCTTCTCCTAGAAGCCACTGCAGCAGAGCTGCAGGACAATTCAATTCACCCAGCTGATCCGAGGGAATATCATTCCTCTCGCTCCAGGGTAAGCCTGCCATTTGATCAGCCCTATGCACTGATTCATACTGAGGCCGCACAACGACTATATCCAGTACAAAAGAAGCATTTGGACCTCTGGGTAAGGCTAAGAAGAGCTGTGGGACTTCCCTCTCCAATGGTAATTTAGCATCAGATCACTGTAATACAGAACTGTAATAAAGAACTTTGGCCTTAGAAATAAAAAGGCAAATTCGCCCAAGCTCCTCCATCATCAGTGAAGAAGCACTGGCTTGTCTCCTCCTCTGAAGTGTGACTTGCGTAAGTAGTGTCAACAGTCCCTCATCAAAACAGCTCCTTCCCACTGCCCCCCAGTCCACCACCCTTTGGTCCTGCTACCTTTTACTGTACCAAAAATAGAGACCAAGCTTTAATGTCGCCGCCTTACCTACAGCAATGCAAGAGCCTCTGCACCAAATCTCACATGACAGCATCTTTTAAGTCTATCACAGAGAAGTTAATGGTCTTTTTTTTTTTTTTTTTTTTTTTTTTTTAAAAAAGCCACAATATTGCCTGGAACTTGCAACATCCATCTTGGAGGGCTTTGGACACCTGATGATTCAAGTCATGGAACCGCTAAAAATCCTGCAGCAAAAATGTTTCACCAGCTAAACTTTAATTTTCATTTTCACTATATTGAAGAAAAATTATTTTGAACATTTTGTAGGAGCATCAGTTCAAAAGATGAGAAATACTACGTTCATCTGCATGTGCATGAGCTCAGAAAGGCAGTAAAGACACTGTGTATAAATGATTATTAACCCCCCAACCATTTTATCATAACTAAGCAGGTACGTTCTGAAACACTGAAATCGAAAACCACTTGCCTGTCCCTTACAGAGTAAGAGAACCAACCATGCTCTTGGCATCTCCAGCTCTTTTTAAAGACTTGTCTAATATTACCTTTTTGTTAATAAAACATTTTGCCTTTTGTTGCTGATAAAATCAGCAAAGTTAACAAAGTATTTGATATAAAATGAGTAACGGTATCAACACAGTTTGCGTTTATCACACAAAGGTGACCTTTTTCCCCCCCTCTCCCACTTTATGGCACAGTACATTCAATTCAATTTATCCTGTGGCAGATCAGTGCACGGCTAGCAAAAATTTTAAATCAAAGACAGCAAGATTCTTACTAAAACAGTAATACAAACAGAGACTGGAGAAGTCTAGCATCAAATAAAAACAGAGACCTCTAAGCAAACAAACTGTGTTTTGACCTTCAATGACATTCTGACACTATGTACAGCCTGGAAAATTCTCTGCATCATAAATACATGTGGCTGACAGCATTATTAAAACACTTGGGTAACAGCTTATCAAACCATTTATCTATCTCTATACCTTCTATAACGCTATGATTTACAAGAAAATATTGCAATTAAAAAACCATGTCTAGGGAACTACATAAACAAGTTGCCAGACTCTGCTCATCTAGAATCATAGAATAGAAAGGGTTGGAAAGGACCTTAAGATCATATAAGTTCTAACCCCCCTGCCATGGGCAGGGACACCTCGGACTAAACCATCACCCAAGCTGCTAGGCTCACCTTCACAGTATTTTAATTGTTTAATTGCCAGAGAAATAAACACAGACCACCTCCAACAACAACAACCAGGAAACAAATTGACAACCAAGTATTCCATAGCCCTTTTAGATTTCTTTCTAACTAAAGCGGTTATCGATTTATTTTGTGGTATTTTCAAAAAGGAGTCACGATGAAAAACACATAGCATCCAGTTCACAGATAACCAAGGAGATTGTATCACAGGGTCTTCAGAGTTTGTGGAGGAAACTAAGAAAGGTTATTCAATCCCTGCATAAGAGAAAAAAAAAAAAAATCTTCAAACACAATTTTCAGTTTGATTTATTCCAGAAAAACAGGAACCTTCCTATCCCCTGCAGTGATCCTTACCAGGGAAGTGGAGCACTGAGTTCATTACAGCGTATTGATCTATCAAAGGGACCTGCATCTATCGATTGGCTCCAGCCCAGCCCTGCTCACCGCACAGCTGCGCATCACTCAACGAGTCAACACAACACATTTTCCTCCCCAAGAGGACCCAGGCAGAGTTCTTCTACAGTATGACAACAGAGGTCACACAACGGCTTTCCAGCAGTCTTGAAAACCAGCTTTTCCCAAGATCTTATTTGTATACCTTACAAAAAGTTTAAGTACCACGTGAAGGTTGATAAGTCACTTACTCAATGAACAAGCATTCAACGCTTACTTCTTCAATCTATTATTGATGTCCTGCATGAAAAAAGCATTAAAAAAGATTAAGAATCTTTCTGTACTTTTGTTTTTTTAAGAGGAACACACAACTCGATACTATTATGACTCAGTAACTTTTCATTTGAGATCAGCTGGAATACAAAACCTAAAGACTTGGAGATGGTGGCCAACTTAAGCCAGGCTTACATATACCTGCATCATGACCTGCCCAGCAAACTGGAGCAGCCACATGAAGCTTTGCTGGGATCACAGAACAGATTTCTCTCTTGCAAAATTGGGTCCCAAAGCCAGGTGCACCTATGCTTTTGCAAGCTTTTCTTCCTTTAAACAACAAATCCACTGAAGGCTAAAAAAAAAAAATCTTTCATTTTAGTGACTACTCTGGCTTTTTGAGACTATTTTTGTTCAGCATCTGTAAATTACAGAGCCTCTGCTGCAAAAATCAGGAGGAGACAATGATTTAACAGATCATTTGCAGTTGTAACAACTGATAAGATCACCTTCTCTAAGGGGAAAATGATGTATTTTTATAAATACTGACACATATAATTCTTAAATATTTAATTTACACACGAGCATCATAACAGAATTTTAATTAAATGAGACTGGAAACATTCAGAAGTGCAGATAGTGACATGCAGCGTAAGAATAAGAAAGGTTTTCTTTATTGTTTATTTGGGGTTTTTTTAAGTTCAAATGCAAGACAGACTTCATTCTGGTTCTGGGACACACACTGAATCAATTCCAGGTAGGCAAAAAACACCTCAGGTACCTGGAATGCTAGACATGCTTTCTCCTCCAAGCTGTTAAAACTCCTGTCCTAATACATCTCAGCTCTGCATAAATGCACTCCAAGAGGTTAAAATCTCCACTTCATTGCTTCTCTCTTCTAGACAGTCTGGAAAGCACTATGGTATTGACCACCTCCAGCTGCCTTCACACAAATGCTCCCTCCCTGCATGTCCTGCCCCAGTTTCCACTAATTTCAGCAGTATTTCTGCTCTTACATAACAAATACCTTTTCAACATAAACTCCTTCAGAAGAAACCAATCCAACCACGGCTCTTCTTGCATAACATATTGAGCAGCTATCTGTTAGTGGTTACTGGATGCAGATGATAGACTGGATCTGAACCTGTGACCTCCAAGGGACCTGCACTCCCCCATTAGCCATCCCCTGAGAATCAAATTAATCAATATTTTATAAAAGCACAAACATGCACTACAGCACTGTAAAGGGAAAATTGCTGTTATTTTAACAGAAAAGCACATGCTGAATTGGAAAGCCAGAGGCTTTCACTTACGTATTATTTCTGTGGTGTAAAAAGCATACTAGCTGCTTTACAAAAAACTCTTAACATAAGGTTTTTTAGCTTTTAGGTTTGTTTGGGTTTTTTCCCTTGAAGAACTCAGACCACAGCCAGCATTGAAAGCTAAATCTATCCAAACAATAATGGATTTAATGAATGCACAGGGATAAGATTTTGATTTAGGCAAGTGCATTCCAAAGAAGTCTTAGTATAAAAGATGATGCTGAACAACACACACCATGGACAGCTGAAAGAAGTATGGACGTACAATAAAACCACATAGTTGACTCATTGATATAGTCACAGTTCCACCTGCCAACAAACATTACACTTAGCGGGTAGTTAGCAAGTTACCAGTGTGTCAATGACTGAGAGATGTTTCCTAGATTAGAAAATAGTAAGTTTAAAAAGACCCTGAAAACCAAATTTCAAAGGCATGATCTTTATTTATCTTTCCTCACAACAGTTCTTATGCACCAGCTTTGTTGTATGGTTCTCCTTTGTAGAAAAATTTACAAACTACTTAAATCAGGTATTGAGTTGAATTCAAGTTTAAGAACCTGCACTCTATGTAGCAGAAAACTCTAGAACACGAACACTAATAACATTTTATGCATCCAGTCTCTGGCACAAGGCTGAAAAGTTAAATGGCTATACCATACAGCGGCAATTTTAATAAACATGATCCAAATCCAGGATAATCAACAGAATAATTTCCACTGACCCAGCTACACATCACATCCCATGTGTACAACTAGTTGACAAAACTTGAAAAAAATGAAGACAGGAAACGCCTCGTAGACACTCAGTATTATGTTACTAATGTCTAAAAGCCACTCACTTGTGGAAGAAAAGGGTTGGTTTTTTCCTTTCCTCTTTTCACTTGCTTGAACCAAGACCCTGACCTAATGTAACCAGTGAGCCACCATTAATAAAAGCTCCATGCTGAAAAACAACTAAGAGCTTTACCCTCCACCCACACATAATTTCGATACAGGTATGCTAAATGCGGAAAACATACTCTATTTACATAGATGTTTTGCTTGTATTTGATTGCCAGTTTACTTGTGTTTGAATATCAATTTGCAAGCTAATTAGAGAACATTGCTGAGCCCATTACAGAAAAATAGTGCTCCACCATTAACTGCAGTGCTACCTCACTAATTCCTTTAAAGACTGGCTTCAAACACCATCTTCATCTCCATTCAAAACAATTAGTGTACATTTATTTCACATTTTAAACTGCAGAGAATCAAATTTTTAAACACTTTAACAGCTTGCACTGCTATTTTGATAGCTTTTATGTCACAAATTATGCTTTTAGGGATTCATAACTTTCCTATTTAAAAGAATGTTAAACTGGAACTCACAGAGGGTCTTAAATAATTCCTATTCTCCACAACCTGAGAGGCATGTGCCATTAACTTTCAAAACCAACCAAAACCTACTTCTTAAAAGGCAGCAGAGTGCACAAGAGCGAGCTTGCTCTCACAGGCGAGCACACGAGAACATAGTATGTGTCAAAACACAGCAGATAGTAAAAGGGAAGAGGAAAACACCAAAATGGGCCACTTTCTGAAGCTCTGTGGGAAGCTCATAGAAGAGTAAGATGCAACTGAGCTGTGCTGTGATGCTCCTCTGCCTGCAGCATCAGTGCCCACTGGCAGGCTGGGGCTGCAGTGGGGCTAGGGATGGCAGCCACAGCCAGAGCTGGGTGCCCTGATTCTCCAGGATTATCTGCAGCTGGGCTGGCAGGTTAATGGGATTGCTCACTGACATCTACAGCCCAGCTAGGAACCACCGGCACTGTCCACTGCTGTGCCTGGATGGGGCTGGGATGCAGCAGGCAGCAAGGGATGGGCAGGGAGCTGATCCTCAACTGGAATAAATTAAAATAGCAGGAAAAAAAGCTCCTGGTTGCACTGCAGGGAGAAAAGGGAGGGAAAAAAGCCAAACGCACACAACACAAAACCACAACCCAAACAAAACCAAACAGGGAATTCAACACAGTGGAGTCTCACTCAGCTATGACCTCCTTTTCTCTTATCATCCCCAACAGACCCCTTTTTCTTATTAATTGATCTCCTTTTCCATAGCAGGTCCCAGTAAATTACCAAAGCAAGCTGACCCAGGGGAGAACTAGCCTACACATATAGTTTTCAGACGTACCAACACGCTGATCTAACTCACTCACCCTGCAGCCACATCACTGTGATGTAATTATAACTCCAAAAAGGCAGCTGCATTTTTGGTATATCCTCTCCTAGCTTTACTTAAGGCTGGTGTTTTCACATGCACTTAAACTGCACATCTATAATCAAGGTGAGCAACAATAAAAACAACATTACTGGTACCAATTCACCTGTAGCAGGAAGCAGCAGTGGGTTTTGAGACCACTCTATAGACACTGATGTGCCTGAGTGCTCAAACCCAATGCTGCCTCCAGAACAGTGGACAAGCCATGATGTGCAGCTCCAAGTACTTCTTCAGTGAACCTGATTTTCTTGCTATAAGATCCATTTACCTTCAAAAGGCTCTTATGCATGTTCTGATCTTGGCTGAATACTCAAATAATTACGTTTCTTGGCATTAGTGTAAACTGCAAAAAAAAGGGAGATGTAGGCATCATGTTGTCATTCGGATGCCAAAAAGGCCTTGCAGTTTCTCCTAGAAAAGCTTCTCAGCACTATCTGCTCACTTAATTCACTTTGGTGAGCTCCACTGAGTCCTTGGCATTTCCTTTAGGATGGATATCAGATGCCCATGACTAGCTCAAACTGGATGTCATGAGGAAATCTGGAAGTACTCCAAGATATCTTCCTTCCTACCTTAAATTGCTTCTCCCCTTAAGCCCTCAAACAATGCCAAGTTTCTCCATTCTTTCTAGAGTTATTGAAAACATGTGCTTTCATTTTCCCCCTTGAACTACAGCAGGCAGAATCTCTATTCATTCTTCCACCCATTCCAGCATCCTTCATCACCTGGATTCTTCTGCTTCCACCCTTTCCTCTGCCTCAGCCCCATTCTCTACTACAGAGTTTCACCCCACTCATCCCCTAACATTATTCTCCTTGCCCTCTCGAGGACAGATCATCCAGCTGGGGTATATGGAGAAGAGTGGGAAACTATGTGTGCTGAATTGGAAAGATTTAAAGGGTACCAAAGGCCAGTTACTCCTTCTACAGCCTAGAAAACAATAGCAGCTCTAGTAATTTCCCTTCCATCCAAAACTGTTCCCTTGCACCTTCCTTCTGCCCCTCCTATCTTCTCAGTTCAGCAGGGCTGACTCTGATGACTAAGACATGCCCTGAAAATTTGGAAGTGAATGCTTCCAAAAGTTGTAATTTCCAAATTAAAAAATGTCCCCATGTTGAGTGTCACAAGTTCAACCCAAAGCAATAAATCTGCCTCACTGCATTCATCCAAAATCAGAGCAGTTCAAACTGCAGTTGGATTTGTTGATTGACATCCAAGTGTTCAACACAGTAGTATCTAATTTAACGTAGTCATTAAATGTTTAACTACTACTGCAATTTATCTCTATATAGTATGGCAATATGCTTTGTAATAAAGGGCACTTTTTATAATATTGGTTCAATAGGATGCTCTGGTAAACTTGTTTTCCAGATTGTTAAAAAAATGACACATCAACAAAAGATGTATTGTAGTCTTAAATGAGAATTCAAATGCATAATTATACAAACCATGTGTCTCATGTTAGGCTAACCCAGATGGCCTCACCTTAGTTTTTGCTCCATGGATTCCATATACTAATCCACCCACATACAGAAATTTTATTTTGTTTTTAATGCAGCTGCTGCAAGCAACAGCAACTTTTCTTCTATCACTAGATAAACCTCTTTTATGTAAGGGCACCTTTGTCTGCTGGGTAGGCTTTCTGCTCAGCTTTGCAACCACCATTCCTCCCAGCCTCCCCTACAGCACAGGTCAGTCTTGGAGAAGGCTCTAACTATAGCAATTCTAGGAGAAATAATGGCCCCTTGGGAATGAGAGCCAGATGGCAGAGTTTAAAACTGAGCTGAGGCTACACTAAATGGTGTTACTAACAGTATAAGGCTAGACCTCGCTTCAGAGGTGGAAACAAATATCTCCTTTGCCATCCCCTGCTGAGCCATGCCCAGAGCTTACAAGGGCAGCTGACAACTCAGTTCTCATAATTCATACTTCTGCACACAGAAAGGATACTACATTTGAAATCCTCATAAGAAACCAGCTGAATATAGGAAAACAGAATAAGTACTAATTAATTCAGTGCATTCCAAGTAAATGCACCATAAACAGAAATTACTATCAGAGCTGGACTAATTAACTAAGATAGTAATTTACACATCCCAGAACACTGCAACCATTCAGGATTTCTATAATTTCTCTGCAAGTTTATTTTTCTCTTTATCAAGATGTAGTTATAAGAGTCTACACTGGAAACATAAGCGATGTTCCTTTTGCAGGGAATAGGGGTGAGTCAGGTTTCCTCTCAGGAAAAAGTAGACAAAATAGTGCATTTAGGAATTATTTTGGTTTTACTATGATATATATTTCCACCTCTAGAACAAATATTCCATGAAAGGAAAACATTTTACTACATTTTTATAGGTTTCTTTTAGAATGTCTTCTTATCTAGAACTCAAGAGAAATTCTTTGATACTAGATACACAAATTGACCTAAACACAGTCATTCCATAACAGCTTTAAGGTCCACGGAGGAATAATGGAGTTAACGTTTCTCAAATGTCTGTCCCTAGCACACATCCAAAGCATCACTGAATTTCACTATTTATATTTATTCTCTTTTTTATAATACATATGTAATATATATGTTTATATGTATGTTACGTTCTACATACAAGCTTGCAATGAGAAAATACCAACATTAATCAGGAGCTTAATATAAAGAGTAAAATCAGATACCATGTATGAGTTAGATGTAGAACTTTACAGAAATTAAAGGGAGAAAAAAGGGGTCACCATTCAAATAGATACTTCACCACTGTTCAGCAAGGGAACATGTTATGTATACTCTAGGATATGTTCTATGTTTAACTAAGGAGTGGGGAAAAGGAAACCACATCTCGAGAAAAGCAATCCCTTGCTTCCACAAAAGAAAGCTCTGATTTTCAGGGGACAAGTATCTGAGAATACATTAAGAGCTTGGTACGTGAACAGACCACAGGCATCATAAAACAGACACTGTGCTAGTGTAGTTAAAGCAAACGGAAGCAGCTCTTCCAATCCAGGAGAGTAAGCTCAGTACTGACACAGGAGAATTTAGGATTCTGTGGGGTATGGGAAGAGGACAAACAGGAAAGCTGTTTGAGAAAAGAAGAGGAAAAGGATTAAAAAGGCAAGAGACTGAGAATTGGAATGCAAATGTAACAAAATAAATCAACAAGGCACAACATCACCAAGTAACAGCATTAAAATTTACTCTGCTTCACATGGCAGAAGGCAAAACTAAACCTACTAGATGTTAAGCAGGACTGAGAATATATTCATATTTTTTCCCCAACATAAGCTTCTGCAGAAAAAAAAAAAAAATTCTCACTCCCACTAAGGCTGAAAAGAATAACCAGTATGGTGGTAGTTTGGGGGGTTTTTGGGGGGGGTGGGAATAAGGGTACAGGAAGAGAATTTCAGTAAACAATACATTTGGGAAGAATTGAAACATTTTTTTCCCCAGCTTGCCAGCAGCTCATAGAGAGACGTGATCCATCTGAGATTCTTTGGCTGTCTGCCTGGAAGGAACTTGTCAACTTGTCTTTTTGCTTAAGGCAAGGAGACTTCAAGCAAAGTGGTTACCATTTTTGGTTTTATTTTTTTTTTTTCTAATTTTTTTCATGGGGAGAGTCCTTTTCTTTTTCTTGGGGGGGGGGGGGGGGGGGGGGGAGGGGGAGGGGGGAGGAAAGACTGATTTTCCTCTTGGAAAATATGATTCTGCTAAAAACACTCTCCCTGGCTCTACTGTTAACATGCACCAGAATATTAAAGCTACCATAGTAAGAATACAATTGCATAAGAGTTGTTTATAGAAAGGAACAAGACCTAAGCCTTAAAAGATATGCTGTCGTCTTCAGTTTTAAGCATGATACTATTCTTTAAAAGGAATTTTATTCTTAGCTGATGATAGGCATTTCTATGTAGGATGATAAAACACCACTAGCACTTCACAACAAAGTGAAGTGGCTTCACCTGGGACAGTCAGCATCCATGGAACTTCCACTACATCAGAAGAAACATTAGTCACTCTTAAATACCAGGCAATGCCTGAGCACCGCATTCACAACAATGCGTTTCTGGGTTGTTTCAGACCAACTGGTATTTTCAATAGTAAACTACAAAATAAGTCAGTGGGAATGCCAAAATCAAGTTTTGTCACTCAGTTTGAAAGCATCAAAAAAAGTATTATTTTCTAATCATTTCACTGCTAGAAGAGAAAAGGCAGCAGGGACACCATGGCTCTGTTTAAGCATACAAGATCTTTCAGCAAAAATCTAAAGGAGTAGGAGTGACAGTTTACCCCAGATAAATTAGCTAACCACGTTCATTTTATGGTTTCATGAGCACTTGGTACCAGGCTCAAAGAAGGCGTAAGCGTGCCTCTTCTGGCAACAGCATGAGCTCGCTCTGGCTTAAATGGCTCATGAAACTGTGCTGTTACTCATCCGTAATCACCACTTATCTCAGTGATCAACACCAAAACAATTTTTTTTCCTTTACCATTGTGCAACTCAAAGTGCTTAGAAATATTTTATAGCTACACAATGCTCAAAGGATATATTTGAATGTTGTCTAGACAATGAGTTTGCTTAGCAGAAAACTAAAATCATGCATTTAGTAACAGGACAGACAATGTTAAAATAAAGCCTTTGAAAGATAAGAAACTAGTAAAATAAATTACCAGAGTAAGAATCTCTACCTTTAAGATATGACACTGCAAATAACCATTCAAGTAATCTTCCTAGGCGAATGATTTTAGGAGAAATGCATTATTTGTATCTTAAAATTTGCAGGACATAGAACAAAGATTAGATAAACAGGCATATCAAACTGCCATAAGTATTTTTTCTTGGATAAACTACGGAACTGCAATAAAACCTGCACAAGCAAAGGCATTTAACATACTGAACAGAACTCCTTCTTTAACTTAACCTCTTCTTCTCCGACCACGACATACAGTAATACAACATTAATAAACGTGTGGTTTTTTCCCTTCTCCAATTTAGTCTGAATATATTGTTCCACTGATTTTTCACATATTGTGACATCTGAACACATGGATAACAACTGAAGATGAGGCCTCTCATGCCCTCATGTACAGAAGGAGAAACTAATAGATGATGACATACTACCCGGCAATATAAATGAACAAAGCCATTATCAGTAAAAACACCTTTTTTTTTTTTTTAATATAATAGAAAGAAGTCTGACCCTCCCTCAAAAATAAGCTGATCTCCTTCTATGACATGGTGACCCACTCAGTGGATGAGGGAAAGGCTGTGGATGTTGTCTGTCTAGACCTTTGTAATGCCTTTGACACCATTTCCCACAGCATTCTCCTGGAGAAACTGGCTGCTCATGGCTTGGACAGGCATACTCTTCACTTGGTAAAAAACCGGCTAGATGGCCAGGCACAAAGAGTCGTGGTCAAGAGAGTCAACCCAGCTGGCAACCAGTCTCAAGTAGTGCTGCCCACGGGCCAGGACTGGGGCCAGTTCTGTTTAATATCTTTATCAATGATGTGGATGAGGGGATCAAGTGCATCCTTGCGAAGGATGCATTCCAACACCTAGTTGGGCAGGAGCGTTGATCTGCTTGAGGGTAGGAAGGCTCTACAAAAGGATCAGGACAGGGTGGATTGATGGGCTGAAGCCAACTGTATTCAACAAGCCTCAGTGCTGGGTCCTGCCCTTGGGTCACAGCAACCCCATGAAACACTACAGGCTTGGGGAAGAGTGGCTGGAAAAGATGGACTTGGAAAAGGACTTGGGGGTGTTGGTCAACAGCTGGCAGAAGATGAGATGGAAGTACGTCAACAACATCCTGGCCTGAATCAGAACTAGCATGGCCAGTAGGGCCAGGGCAGTGATCATTCCCCTGTACTCTGCATCTGTGAGGCCGCACCTCAAATACTATGTTCATTTCTGGGCCTCTCACTACAAAAAAGACATTGAGGTGCTGGAGCAGGTCCAGAGAAGGGCAACGAAGCTGGTCAAGGGTCTAGAGCATAAATCTAAAGAGGAACAGCTGAGGGAACTGGGGTTGTTTAGCCTGGAGAAAAGGATGCTCAGGGGAGACCTTATTGCTCTCTGCAACTACCTGAAAGAAGGTTGTAGCAAGGTGGTATCAGTCTCTTATTGCCAAGGAACAAGTGACAGGACAAGAGGAAACTGCTCCAAGTTGCACCAGGGAAGGTTTAGATTGGATATTATAAAAAATTTCTTCACCAAAAGCATTGTCAAGCTCTGGAACAGGCTGCCCAGGGCAGCAGTTGAGTATTTAAAAGACGTGTAGATGTGGCACTTACAAGGTTCAATGCTGGACTTGACAGTGCTAGGTTAATAGTTGGACTTGATGTTATTAAAGGCCTTTTCCAACCTAAATGATTCTATGATTCTACACAGTAAGGTGACACAACTGAGATCAGAATCAGGCCTATGGTTATTCCTAAGGAGCAAGTATTGCGCAACTACACTTAACTTCCAGAGTCATCTGAATCCAGTTTAATAACCAGAAAATAGGCTTTTGACAACAATAGTATTTCAAAACGGCAGTGTAATTAAATTTAAGTCAAAGCTATGCAATGATGGACCGTATGTTTATGTGTAACCATCAAATTACATGCTTTTAAGCATGTCAGAATTTTCAAAAGAATTAACCACTGAAGTAATTCAGCTGAGGAAACAGTGGTAGGAAAAAACTCCCCCAAGTCATTTTTCAACCAACTGATACGATGTGTATGCTTCATACAGTTTTTCCAATTCCTACTTCCCTAAAAATGCTACGCGCTTTAATACTATTCAAGGACAAAACAACAGTCATGCTTCTCACTTCTGAGAAGCAAGGGAAGGGATTGTGTGAATGTGATGACTAATGAGAAAGGAAGTTAGTCTGCCATCCTATACTCCTAGTTCAGACTTCGTTAAGGCTGGTCAGTCATTATCATCAGATTTGCATGAGCAATGTCAACAAAGAATTAGTGGGCAGTCCACTGTGGTTCCTAGCTGGTGGACAAAAAAAGAAGGGGAGAAATTGCGAAAGGGTCTTGATTCCATGAAGAGTGAACAGAAGTTTCACAGCACAGGGTAGATCTCCAAACTTGTGTGATCTCCATTGCAAGATAAACTGATGGCATGATAATTAACCAGTAACAAATATTTGGTGGTTTTAAGGCAACACCTTCGGACAGCTCTTGCCCTCTGAGCTCTACATCCCCATTTCCACCACTCTTCCTGGGTTTGCACACCACCTAGGAAAGGAATTCTCAGTGCTGATGGCTATTGCAGGAGTCTATAGTAGAGTCATCTATTAACTCCTATGTGGTGGGAAAGCGAGGAAAATTCTCTTTCCTTTTTATTATTTTCTCAATTGGCAGAACATTTACTTTAATACATGAATTTCTAAGCTGTACTTTAATAGAAGGAAAGTCTGTGGTGGTAGAATATACTTCCTTGAAACGGAACAGAAAAAGCTTTAATAACTCAAGTTTAAATATGCTAAAGCTAATCAATTCATCCTGCATTCACGTTTCCATTATACTTCTAAAAAAGCACAAAATAGGTCTGTAAAATATAATTAAGAAACTGCTACATACAGCATGTAAAATCAAGACTACAGCTTTTACTTCATTTGTTTTGCAGACTCATTAGAATTTTTTCATTTAAATGTCTTGATCTGTGTAACTGTATTTATATGTGAAAGAAACAACAAATTAAATTAAATTAGTACTTATTTAAGATGTATTTGAAACCATCTAAAACTAACGTTCTTAGTTCCACAATTTCCAAATTAGATTAAAAAAAATATACTATGGTAGCAGTTCAGAAAACAGCCAAATTAATGCAAATTTTTTTAAATGTTCTATTTCCACAAACTTGTATACTTAAACTTCCCTAGGTTGGGAAACCTAGGGAAGACTCAGAGCATGTGCTCTGAAAAAGAAATAGAGACACGAAAAAGAGCAACAGACTGAATTCCCAACCTGGACAACCTGCGGGCAGACAATCTGACTGCAGTGCATCCCTGACGAAGGCAAGCGCTTGCACTTGCAGAGCACACCGTGAGCTTGAGAGCGGCTCATCCTCATCCTGGGCACCATACCATTCAGATGAAGGTAGGTGCCAGGGGGAGAGCGCAGTGCGCTGTCCCGCCTCTCCTGGCATGGCTCCTTACAGAGCCCAGTGCTGAGGTCACCGACCGAGGGCTCACAGGCATCCACTCTCTAATGCTGCTGCCTGTCCCGTGTCTTACTTTCCACAGGTGCCTCTCCTCTGGTTGCCAGGAAAAAGCAGGAAGGGAACTATCTCTGCATTAATATGAGTGCTAGGACTAGGTGTAAGGGCAGTACTTCTACGGGAGATGTAAAGCAGAAGAGAGATTTTCTTTACATCCTCATCATTTATACACGGGCTCTAAGTTTAGACTGATGACATGTATTGTCAGTGGGAAGAAGAAACAGCAGTGTGAATGCTGTGCTGAGAATTAGTGGACAATCATGGGAAGGTTCATAACACTCAGTATTTTCAGATTACGGTCAACAGAGGTGCAGGTGCTACCACTAATGCCAGCAGATTTTCCAAGTCCTATGACAGTAATCAAAAAATAATCACAGAGCATCTGACATTCTTTCCTGCAAGAGTTTGTGCCCTATTTAAAGATGAAAATGCTCCAGAGCGATCTAGGGTTAGAACTAAAGAAAAAAAAAAAAAAAAAAAAAAAAAAAAAAAAAAATTAAAGCATGTTTTCTAATCATACCATTGAGAAGAGGCTGTCCTCCATGTACACTCCTTGACACCACTGCACTGTGAACATCTTCAGGAAATCCAGTCTTGCATGACATATCTTCACAGGTTGCTTTTATCGGCGCCTGAAATGCAAGACAAAATTTATGTAATACTCGCAACCCTCATTCACCAGAGAAACATTCCAGTTGGCACATACTCCGTTTTGCTGCTGTCTTGTACAAGCAGCATCTTTGTTTCTGAATGACTGCAATTAGAACTGTGGGGGCAAAGGGTTAATCTTTCTGATAACTGGAATGGAAGGAACAAATCCCACTTGTCTGGTAAGATCTAAATAATACACAATCTTGATTCTTCTGACAACTGAACATTTCCACGAAACCAGCCATTGACGCTGAAGGGGAATCATAGTGGGAACAAAAACATTCTTTCCTCTGGAAATAAATGTTGCACAAAGCCCATCACCAACTTTTTCATAGTCAGATTACTCAAGAGGAACAACTTCAACCACTGATTTAAAACACTTTAGAGTTTTTCTATGTAAGGCTGCACCAGAACAAGTAAACTTAAGATAAAATGTTACATTTGCAGTAACTTAACAGAATTTGTATTTGCATTAGCATTCAAACAGATACCTTATAAAGCCAAATGTTTCCAATGCAATCTCCTTCTATTTCAAAGGGACATTAAGTTAAAAGGCGACCAGCTCATTATTAAATTTGCACAACAAGGGAAGAGCAGAGCCACTGAAACTTTGTTCTCTCACTTCCTATGAAAGTTTCCTCTCAAATCACTTTTCTCAAAGAGTTTCATAAATGCCTTTCTACTGAGAAATACAATACAGCATTTGGAAACTTGTTTGTTCTGTAGTGTTCCATGTTCAGAAAATAATTCTGATAGAGAAGCTCTTTTCCAGGACAATTTGTCGCCTAGCTGGGGCGGGGAGGGGGGGAATCATCCAATTTTCTGTGGCAAAGAACTAAAATTTCTTTTCAGTGAATTGCTTTTGTCTCATTTTAGCGCCACACAAGACAACAGCCCACCTTACATGTGGCTAAGTGACCATACATGGCAAAACCCCTTTCACACTGCACAAGGCAGAGAGGCCAGCTCCCACGCCAGCCTGTGCTGAGATATATCTGAGAAATTGTGAGAGCCCTCGCAGCATCTCAAACACGCCTACATGCCAAGTAAAGGCCTATCCATGTGCATACCCAGATGTAGTATATGGTCTTTAGCAGCACGAGCAACTATGCTGCTATCATATGCTATGCTTGATCATACCTAAATCTGATCAAGACTTAAATTAGATTTTCCTTTTTACTTTGCCAGATGGGCTTCCATCAAGGAGACCCACTCAAGGCCATGTAAGCACGTCTGCATATATTTGGTAAAGAAAGCCCTACAGGAAAAAGGAAAAAAGGGATAGAGAAAGAGGAGATGATGGTGCTATACACGTTTACCATAGTAACCTCAGAGAAAGAGAGCATTAGAACAGAGGTGGGACAGGAGCATCTCAAACCAGAAGGGTTCCCTCAGGGAAGAGGGATCATGCAGCAGAAGTGTAATCTCTCCACTGACACACATGGCCAAGCTCAGCATGCCAGCCCCTATTAGAATAACTTAATCACTAATACAAGGAGGCATTCATAACACACTGTATTGCACCAACACGGTCCTAACTAAGCAGCTCAATGTGAACACTAAAAAAAAAAAAAATAAATAAAAAAAAGAAAATTACTATCTCTCAAGTTAATGCACTATCCAGGTAAGCAGCGGGTAAGAGAACTTGTAAGTATCAAATGTTAAGCTAACTTAAAACTGTGGTGTGGACTTAATCGTGACTTAAATACTACACTGGTATCTCACTTACGTACAATTATTTATGTACTTTAAAATGTTTATATGGGGACCTTAAAGAGACAGCAAACATAAAGTAACAGTTTTAAGCTACATGGGACTACGTTACTTGGAACTTGGATCTGTAGCTAAGCCCCAACAGCCAACTTACACATTCGAGTTTTTAAGATAAAAAGATGGCAAATCAAAAATAATTACGATTCCAACTGCCAGTTTCCTCAGCTTTAGAACTCAAATCACAGGTTTGGTAAGGTTTCCATAATTGGAAAGAAAACCAGTAAGACTCGTTTAAACTACTGTACAAAAAGTGACCTCAAAGCGAACGTGAGGGAGAAAAAAAAAAAAAAAAAAAGAAAAAAAGAAAAAAAAAAGCTTTTCATGGTATCCTTGAAACAAAAAGGTCCTGGGTGGGCAGCTGAGCAGATAGCTGGATTTTTAATAAGCCGCCACTGATGCGCCTGGGAATCTTTCAGCCTTTCTAGCAATCTATATGTACTAAACAGCTCTTATAAACTGAAACAATGCCCACTGAAACAAAGGCTGGGGGACATGAATAGAGAGCCTTCTTTAGTCTTTCATTTGCAGCCATCAATTTTATCCGGAAACAAAAGACTGTACTCTCCTCTCCAAAAACAGCCCTTTGTAAAGATTGTTTGAGAATAAAAACACAAGGAAAAGAAGAATTCAAATTTTCAGCAATTCTTAATCGCCCTATGTTAAGCATTTTGAAGTAAGTAGAAGTTGCAGCTTCAGACACACTGGGTCATATCAAGTTCAGCCTAGGAGTACTGCAAGACTTAAAGCATTTTAACTAAAAGCAGAAGACGACGCTGAAACATTTTTATCCCCTTATCTGGGGAAAAAGAGGAAAGCCAGTGATGATTATGGGGCACAATACTGTAATTTACAGAATTTTGTGTGATTGGTACAAGACTATTTCAAACCTAAGATAATATTAGTTGCACATTCATCTACAGAAGGACACTACTTAAAAATACTTTATCTTTTAAGATGGAAAGCAATTACTTTAGCTTGTACCCATATAAAACATACTTAATGGAGTTACAAAGTGTTGAACAAGCTCAGCACTTGGAACATTCTCCTCTCAAGTACTAACTGACTTTGCTAAAGCAAAATACGGTTACTACTGAAAAACTGTTCTGCTTTCTTCATCCTTTATGGCTTATTTAGTCATTTTTAACTGCAAAATGAGTAACCAGCATTACTATCTCCAGATGCTAAAGAGCTAAACACCTAGTCAAACGTGGTGTCAGATCATGCATATAAACTCAATACTGTAGGTCTCAGATTAAATGCAATAGGCAAACTGCAATTATGAAGCAACATGATGTAAATTACAAGTCTTCTGTCAAAGTTATTATTCAATCAATTAGAAGAATTGGCCATTTTGATAGACTTATGGCAGTTAAGCTTGCAGTTTTTATACTCTGCTCCTCAGTTACTTTAATTTCTTACCTAGACATCAGGAGTATCTAGAAACCTGCGGTTTAATTTCAAGGTTGTATTCCAGCTCAATTTGAAAAACCAACCAACGACCTGTTGAAAAATCTCAACTCCATAATTCTAAGGATTCATGTTTACATCTTTTTCTAAACACCACTAGTAAGCGTCTTCCAACAATATAGGCCTCACACTTGTGAAAAGATCATAAATTAAAACAGGAATAAAACCAGACAGAATTGCTTCACTAGCGTTGACAGTTCTCGACTAATACCTCTTCCCAATTCCCATACTTTCTAAAAAGTACATTTAGAATGCGATTCTGTAAAGAAACATCTGTTTAAAAATGCAAGCTCACCACACGACTGTAGAAGCAATTTTGTATCACAACATGCATTCTAAATTTGCAGAATTGGGCTCTTGAAGACAGCTTTCAAGCAGGGCTGATCTTTTTCTCTCTGATATGCCATACACCACTGGAGTTCACTAGTAGCTATTAATCCGAAATATCAAAGTCTCTGCTCTTCCACTATTTGTATCTGCAGGGACTTCAACATTAGATTTCTTAATACTGATTGTACCAAAATGCAAGGGAAGTTGTTTCAGAAGACTGCTTCCTTTTATACTCATTGTAGCTTATTCCTACAGTACCTTACCAGGTAGTAAAATGAGAAACAGAGGGGTATGCATGAGAGAAAAATATCGTACTATACAGTTATAATTGGACATAGTACAGCTGCTGGTTGCCAAGTCCAACCAATTCACAGGGCACTATTATGCGAAGCTCAAAACAACATCTGACATAATTATATGTATGACAGAGCAGGACAGGGTATTTGAAGTCTCCCTCCTTAATAACCAACATTAATTTGCAACTATGACAGTAATATTCAACTTAAGCACAGATCGCAAAAACATTTGTGACTGTGTTTAAAGACTGGGTGTTTCTTCATTAATTTAAAGGCCAAGATGTTACCCAATACTCATTTACAACTTGGGTACCCCAGGGAACATTCTATTTTTAGTTTTGTACACATACATCATTCGACGTGGTGGGATATGCTGTAGAAGGTGGGTCTTCTTTTATCACGGGTATCTACTTACTACCATAAGGCTTACAAAAAAATACTCTGCAGGATGACAGACATCTCCAAAATGCTTTAGATGCTAAACTTGAAAACGTCCAGCAATTCTTTCTTAATCTGACTTGATGCAAAAAAGAGCTGCAACAGCTTATACCTTAATGGTACTCAGTACTCCAGCAAACACAGTCAAGCACAGTTTGTTTTCAACCATAGGTTGCAACTGGAGAAAAACAAAAATGCCTTTCATTCAAATAATTCTGGAAGCCAAAAGCTTCCAAACTGGGTACCAGGCTACATCCTCCCAGAGGTCATTCAGTTACACTAGAAAGGGCTTTCGCTGTGCCATCTTCACTTCTAATTAGTGTTCTACTTCATGAACGAGGATATTTTAGATCAGAATAACCAGCTTCTTAAGCCAACTCTTCAAGCTCAAACACTTTCCCCAAATAACAAGAATCTGCAATTTTCATGGTACCACCCAGTTTAAAATGAGTTGCCTTGAACCACCACTGGTTCACCACCACAGCTTTACAGATTAGTTTCACAAACCACGTTCGTACCCTTTTCTCTTAACTCCAACTGAGAGACAACATCCATTTGCTTTATTAAACACGTCGACACTTATTTGGCATACTCCATGCAGCACAAAGCCATAACCCGGGTTGGACTTTTCTCTTCCCCCAACTAGAAGAACAGGGAGTGCTGCATCTCCCAAGACACATGGTTCTCCAGACAAGCCACAGCTCCCATCAGAGAAGGGCATCTTAAAATTTCAACTGCAGTAACAAAACCAAATGGAATTTCTGTAAGTCACATTTTTTAATATTAAAAAGAAAACAAACACCCCCCCCAAAAAAAACCAAACAAAAAAACCCAAAAAACCAAAAAACAACCCAAACCTTATGTTTGATGATACATTCTCATTTCTCTAAGAGAGGAAATGACCTCTCACTGATTTGATAATAGCATCATAGAGTGGTTTAGGTTGGAAGGGACCTTAAAAATCATCTAGTTTGAACCCCCATGCCATGGGCATGGACACCTTCCACTAGACCAGGCTGCTCAAAGCCCCATCCAGCCTGGCCTTGAACACTACCAGGGATGGGGCATCCACAACTATAGCCTTCAACTTCATCCACTCATTGGAAATCTCTGCCCAGGAAAACTGTTGTGTACAGGAAGATGCTGCATTTTCCAAGGCCTTGCAAGGCCTATCTGGAAGAAGTCTTGGGGGATCATGAAATTTTAACTATGTCTTCAGCTGCTGGGTGATAATTATATGCTAATTATAAGGAATGGAGGAGTCCCTGGAGGAGTCCCTAGAGGGGTCTGTTGGTAAAAATATATATTTTAAATATGTCAAGGAGTGCCTAGAGGATAAATGCACCTTTTGGAAACATTGTATTTAATTAGATACACAAATATTGACTAAAGTCAAATAGCTTAAGTGACATGTTGAGAAGATTTAGCAGTGATATACCTTCCATCTTGGAAGCTGCTGATCCCACATCTGTCTTCATAAGCCATTTAAAAATAGAAATCCTACTTTTCCCTCTTTATTCAGATGGCGCTCCCATGACTTTCAGTGAGAACTGCAGGATCGAATCAAATGATGAATCACGCAGACTTGGTTATATACCTTTCAAGGTGCACAGCAGCACAGTCCAACACCCAGGTGAAAAAGGTCCACCTCAGATCACCCACAAACTACAAACACGTTTTAGCAAAATACAAATCCTCCCTAAACTCATCCTGCAGTAAAATACAACACCTTTTTTCCTATCAAGACTCAGGTCTACGTATGCCACTATTAGCTTGACCAACCAGTGAGTCTGAGTTTGGTGAAAGGTGAAGAAAAGTGCTATTGTAATTACTATTGCTATTGCTACTGCAAAAGACGTTACATATTCCTTCTGCTTTCATCACTCTCCACTCCTGCTACGTCTCACTGCATCTTATGCACAACTAGTGCCACTGAGTTAGTGGAAGTACACAATCTATTCAGTAAGGACATTACAGGTTCCTGCTGCGCTTTATAACAAAAAGGAATTTAAACTAAAAATGCCAGGGAACATTACATGTTGCATAGCCTTTGGGGAGCAGACTCACATTTTGTACGTGAACATTGTTTGAAATAAATTAAATTCTCATCCTAATGGGAGCGCTGGTGAACTACTGAAACTACTGCAAGTTTTCTAAACTTTTTTTTCTGTTTTGTTAACCTGAAAAGCATTTTCAAAAACAGTGAGAGAAAGACAGAGAGTTTAACTGCTAAATGATCCTCTTACTCAGGCAAGAAAAGCCATTCAACAATTCCTGTTCCTTCCCACATGACAAAAAAACCCTTACACAAGACTGTCTGTGTTGAGTAAAAACAACTTTACTCACAGCTTCCTCAAACTATTTTTAAATATACACATGCACTTCCATCACAATTAAACTGTCTTATGCATTACAGCATTCAGTTATTTTAAAAAAACTAATAAATAAAAATTATTGACACAAAAGTGTCACTGAAACTAAATCGAGACGGGACATGACAGGACAGTGATGTTTCTGGGAGCTCCTCCAACTTCTGAGAGCAGAAAGAAAAATAATACATGGGAGGTTTATGAATTACACACTCTTGACTAGATGTAGTTAAAAAATATGATCATTTGGGTCAATATTTTAAAAACTGGTATCATAAAAACTATAAATTCATCTTTCTAGCACATTAAGCTGCATACCTAGGTAGCACTACTACGCACAAAGAGAGAGCACAGCAGAAGGCTTTTTAGAAAACACATAATGCTTATTAAAAATATGTAAATAGGCAGCGCATGAGAACATATACCTTGTTATATAAGCAGTATATACATTTCTGGGCTTGCTATAGTATCTGCTCAGATAATCAGAACTTGTTTAATACACAAAATTACCTCCTGTTTTGTCAACCAATGATTTAATTTTCAAAAATTCAATTTGACCTTATCTGTCCTAAAATAGATGTAAAAAGCAGTTAAAAAATAAAAAAGTATTTTCATAAATATTTAAATAAAATACCCACTTTAATAACTAAACAGATACTTCTAGGTTTTTTTCTTCAGTTCTGAAATTATCTGAATTTTGAAGATGCATCAGTGGTATCAGTATCACCTAGACCAGCCAGACAAGGATTAGAGAGATCTCTGCTGCAATATCCTGCCACATTTAACTTTTCAGATAGATTCTTTGAAGACAAAGCAAAACCAGAACAGAAAGATCTAAATCCAAAAAGGCTGAGCCACTCACATAATTGTCCTGTTCCGGGGCTTATACAATGCGTTATAAAATACATTAAATTCACTGACAGAAGCTGATGTTTGGAGTCCTATTTGTTAAAAAAAGAGACACTCTGAAACTCATTTTTTGTGCTTTCACAATCTCGTATTTACTGTATTACTTAAAATAGACTGATTTTTTTTTTAATAATAGTCTAAGACACAGGTGTATAATGAGAGAAGTCGCACCCACAACAGGAGATCTCACTGCCACTTCTGTACAAAATCACGTTTATATGCTTCACCCCAATTCTGCCAGCGACTACCTCTGGGGGTGATGACTAGAGGGGGCAGCTGGCAAGAAATGCCACTGCTGGATTCTGAGCAGAGGCAGCTTAAGAGGAGTGTCATTTAGGGTAGTAGCTTTATCACCTGGATACATTCGCTAAGACCTGGAATAAGACCAAAACTGCCTGCAGAGGGTAATAACTTACATCCTCTGTCATCGTAATTCAAATTCAAACCAGTCACCTAGGCACGAAAGGCTCCAAAACTGCTTTATTGTTTATTTGTTTCTGATTTAAAAATGGACAAAATCCACAGAGTGTTCCAATCACTTTATACATTTAAAAAAAAAAAAATAAAAAAATTTACTCCCTTTTTGAGCACTTACTTAATTTCTACTCCTCTTTTCGGTTAATTTCTAACTAACAGTAGTTTCATTCCTGTAGCTTTGCCATTCCTTCTTTAATCCTGTTGTCATCCCAGTTCCAAAAACTGTAACTGTTGTTTTGGCCAGAGAAGCAAGCCTGGCTCCTTTCATCCTCTCTTCTGTCAGTTTTTTTCATATAATACTTCTAGACTCACAGTGATTTGTTAACCAGCAAAATAAAGTGCAGTTTTCATTCTCTTAAGTCTCATGCAGGTTACATATTGCCAAAAATCTAAAGCCCCGTTTCCTGTACCTAAACAGCACCCATAGATCTGCCTTAAAACCTGCTTCCAGTTACAATCTTCCAAGTAATTCCATGACAGCTTTCCTACATCACTGGTGAATAACGAAGTGATCAGCAACTCCAGAAAATAAAGGTAGATAGCTCCTTTATGATGTTGCAGAAAAGGAAAACTAAGTAGAAAGGTTCAACATTTCAAAAGAACACGATACAGAAAACCTCCTACAAACCAAAAGCAGTAGGTATGATGACAGGGAAATGAAAAGTTAGCACTGCACCCAGCTTGTGAAGGTTCTTTGCAGTACACATGAAAGAAGAAGGGGGGGGGGGGGGAAGGCTTTTAAAATGAAAGTGTTGTACAGACACAGGTCCATAAGTCTGATTTCATACCCAAGTTCCAATTTTGTTACACACTATTAAAAATAAACCCTAACCCGATTTAATGGATACCCAAACAAGGGGGAAATTGGATTCCCCAACCGTAACGTGCCAGTGACACTGAGTGATACATAAAAGCAATACGGCTAGTTCCTGTCCTTAATTCATAGCTTGTGCTTCAATTTCAAACCTGCCCAGGCTAGGGAGAAAAAAAAAAAACAAAACCCAGAACAAAAGCTTCCTGCAGAATTTGTGCTTTAAAGATTTATTGAGCTCAGAAGACTAAACAGAACTGAAAGGACGTACAATAAACAGCATAAGGACTTGGGGGAGGGGGGGTGGAGAAAGAAAAGCTGCACATAAGATCTGCTGATACACTAGCATTTAGAAAGGAGGAAAAAGAAAAGGGGGGGGGGGGGGCAAATAACGAACCCAACTGAAAATTAACCAGTAGTACAGAAAACAAGGCCAAAAAAACCCAAAAACAAACCCACCCCAAATGCATCTCCAAGACAACAGCAGCCTGTAAGTGGCACACTGCGAGTTTCTGAGCAGGAGGGTGGCCGTTTTCACATGGATTCGCTCATGCCCAGCCGGACACTCCGTGTCACACCAGCTAGCCCCGTGTCCTCCTAAGACTCAAGGGAAAATCCGCGGCTGCCGTGGAGCAGCGCTTCAGCACCTCGCTCGCCTGGTGCAAGTCATCATGCCCCGAGAGTGGCTCAGACACTGCGGGGAAGGAGGGTTCGATCGACCGGGGATCCCGTGAGCGGACGGGGAGTGTCAGAAGAGCCGACGGAAAGAAGAGCGGACTTCTCCTGCCCCTGCTGCGACGGAGCGGACGGCTGCACCATGGACAGTGGCTGCCGCCCGCCGCCTCCCCCTGCCCTGCGCCAGCCGCTCCTGTGGGAGGGCGCCGGGGCCGCCCCAGCGCCGCGTCCCCGCCGCCGGCCTCGCCTCAACCCGCTCCCACGGCCCGACAGAAATGTCCCAAGCGTAAATACCATTAAGAGGCGATGATCTGCGCCATCTGTCCTCAGACTTACCGCCCTCTCCATCCCCGGCGCCGCGCCGGATACGAGCTCAGCGAGCACAAAGCGGGAGGGGAACCCACCGCCACCTTCCCCACCTACCCCAGGCCTCCGCTCGGGGTCCCCTCGGCTCCGCGCTCGCTCCGGACACCCCGCGCTGCTCGATGGGAGCCCAACCCAACCACTGCCCCACAGGCACTGTCCTCGCTGCCCCAACCGGGATCCATTTTGTCGTCTCCCCGTCCTCCCCCGCCCAGGGTCCCGTAAGTCCCATCTCCCCCCAGCCGCCCCTCGCAGCGGCGCTGGCTGGCAGACCCCTACTTTCTGCACGGAGAGAGACATTCTCCCTTTCCCCGCCCGCCCGGGGCACCTCAGCCGGCGGTGCCCAGTGGTGCCTTGCGTCCCGAGACTGGGTGCCCGGGATCCCGCCGCTCGGGGCACGCGGGGAGCCCGCCGGGGGGAGGCAGCAGCAGGACTTTAATAATAATAAATTAAACACTTCGGAGCCCAAGCCCTTCCCAGTGGAAATTCCCGTTAACGGCAGGGGGTGGGGAAGCCCGGCGCCCAGTCGGAGACTGATTAAATTCTTCCCGGGAAGGGATTAGCGGGCACGGGAGCAGCCGCGGCGCAGCACGCAGGGCCCCAGCCGCCTCAGACGGGGCGCGGTGGCTGCTCCTGCCCGGCACCTCTGGCACCGCTCCCCATACCGAGCGGAGGGGGAATGTCCGTCCCGTTCTCCTACTCCGTTACTTTGTCCTCCGCGCTCGCTGCGGGATCGAGGTCCCCTTCCTCCTGCCGGCCGAGCGTATACTGGACAGCCCCCCCTCCCCGTCCCCCGGCACCTGCCCTCCCAGGAGCGAGGAAGGAACTCGCGTTCCCTCAGCAGCGGCGGCGCCGCCGCCACCCCTCACGCTCCGGGGATCCCCTATCCCCCTCAGCCGGCCCCGGGCGCAAGCTCCTCTCTGCCCCGAGCGCGGCGCCCGCCGCCGGGGCTGCCCCCGAGCAGGTGGCTCCGAGCGAGCGGTCACAAGCCACACCGGGGCACCCTGGCTGCGGAGGTCTGGGCGGCTGCCGCCTATCCCGGACGCCCTCCCCGAGACCCCCACCTCAGCGGCGAAGCCCCCTCCTACACTCCCCCTTCTCCCCAGCTCTCCCGCCTTCCCCGGGCATCGGCGCCCGCAGGGGAACAAAGAGACGCAGCCCGGCTCCGCTCCCCGCCGGTGGTGCTTACCTGCTGCAGGGCCGCCAGCAGCATCAGCGCCAGCGGCGGCAGGATCCGCAGCGGCGCTCCCGCTACCCGGCACATGGAGGCGAGGAGGGGCGGCGGCAGGGCGGCCCCCAGCAGTTCCGGAGCGCGGTTAGAGCCCGCGGAGCGGGGCGAGGAGAGCAGCGGGGAGGGTCGGGCACCGGCAGCTGCCGGGAGCTGCGGACGGCGTGTGCCCCCCCTGCCGGAGCCGGCTGCCGCTCTAGCTCATGGGCAGCGATGCAGCGGGGGAAGAGAGAGACGGAGAGAGCGAGGGGCGGAGGATGGGTGAAACTCGGCCCAGGGTCAGGCTGCTTTTCTCTCTGCCGAGCCCCCTCCGCGGTGCAGAGGGTGGGCAGGGAAGAGGAGGAGGAGGATGGGCGAACAAAAGGCTGGGAGATAAGAAAGAAGTAGTCGCTGCTTCTGCTGCGAGGCCGCTGCTTCTGGTGCGGCGGCGGCTTCCCTCAGCTGTCGGCCTTCCCCACGCGTGGATCAGTGCCCCCTTCGCTCCTCCTGCCGGTGCCCCCAGCGAGCTCGGGCAGGCGGCTCCTCTCAGCGCCTCAACCCGGGCACGCCAACACCGCCGCTGCACCAGCCCCGCTGCATGCTCGCCCCGCACTTTCTCTCCCTCTTTCTTCTCCTCCCTCCACCCCTCCCCCTGCAGGCAAAACCCTCCGCTGAAGCACAATGATAACAATACCCCAGCAGCCTCTGCCTGCCGTGCGCCTAGTGTACGCGCTCGCACGGTGCCTGCCTGCCTGCTCCTGGCAGCTCCCCCTCCGCCTCCCGTCGCTCCCTGCCGGCCGCACGGCCAATGGGAAGGAAATGGCACGGCGAGCGTCGGGGATTGCTGCTGCCCGCGAATAGCGGTGTCCCTGCTTGGTTCCCTGAGAGCTGGCGCGGCGGGGGATAAATTCCAAATTCCAACCCAACTTGGTGTGCAGTAATTGTTTGGGGGGAAGGAGAGAACTTGCTGGGGAGGGAAAAAAGGACGGAAGGATTGACCCATTCCCAACCGCGTTCGGTAGGGGACGGCCGGTGCAACGAGAAGCTGCGGGGGGGGCGGTGCCCAGCCCGGGGGCTGCGGAATGCCCCTGTGCGGCACCCCGGTACTGGCGGCTCGGCAAAGTTTCGCTCAGCTGTTACTGCTTAGCGGGTTAACTCCCACACCCCTTCAGGTTTTATTCCCCCCTCCGGTTTTTTCCAAGCTACCTGCTGAATTTTATCAGCAAATGTTTTCAGCAGCTTGGCCGGGGTTGCAGTCCGCGGGTCCCAAAAATCTCAGCGCGCCTAACGGAGCTGGGGAGTGTTGCTGAGCGGAATAGTTACAGAAGCAACAACTATCAGTGCTGGGTCATTTGCAGAGCTGGCAAAGATTTTCTCTCGCCCACAGGTCATTCGGCGAAGTCGTTTTTGTAACCACGCCTCAGAGCTCCCATCCTGGGACAAAGTAAAGGGAAAATTTGTAGGCATTGGCCCCTAGACAATTTCATGAAATGTTGATTCAAAACGGTGCATTATTTATTTTAAAGCATCTTGTTTTACATTTGAACGTGCAAGAAAAATACCTTCCCCCCCACCCCCCCGCTTTAGAAAATAACGCAAAACGCCATGCTCGTGTTTTGAAAGGAAACAGTGGATCTGCTTTTATATTTTTGGGGGGGAAAGTGGGGTAAGTACATGCTCGCAGGATGCTGATTTCATTAGCTTCGAAATTGAAAATACTGGTCAGTTGCGAACTGCGATGCAGCTGTTTGCTCAAGTCGGGGGAGAGCGAGCAGCGGCGGCGGAGATGCGCGACTACTGGGAACAGGATCACGCCGCGCTGCCTCCGTGAGATGGGACTGGACAGGACAGAATAGGCCGCGGCCAGGGTGGGCACCTCGTGCAAGCATTAACAGCGAAATGAGACCGAGCCACGGACAGGCAGCCCCAGCTAGAAAAACAGTCCCCCCACGCATCCCCCCTCTCTTCCCCCGCCCTCTTTTAAAGTTGAAGCCTATGAAACTGTGCTGAAGCCAGCAGTTGTGAAGAACAATAAATGAGGTCTGTTAATGAGTTTCTGGATTAAAATTTAGCCTAGGAGGAAAAAAAAATGGACTGAGGGAGAGTAAGTAAGAAGGGCACAGCTGATGTTTATATCCTGTTACAAGGAAGAGTTTGCACCTGACAGAGCATGTGTTCAGTCTCTTTAGCAATTCTAATGCCTTTGCGTGAATTTGCTTATGAAATGGTGACTTTCCTTGAGTAACAGATTCCCGTTTGCATTTTCAGGTAGGCAGGCATAATATTAAAATTTAGTAATGATTATACTGCAGCATTTATTCACTCTTACAAGTGTTCTGCAAAACGCTAAGCACACAATATAAACAACTCCATAAGCCAACTGTCCAATGAGAGTAATTACCTATAATGTAAATGGGCCTGGCTCCTCATATCCCTCAACTCATCCATCCCTAAAGACCTGAAAAAAATAAAAGGCTCTGCAGCATATCTGGAAGGTTACCAGATCTGAGCTCTGGCTGATGCTTCTTAACAGTTCTGCTGCTGCCTTTAAATTTACGTAGCAGAAATAGTAACATTGGCAGAAAAATTGCTCTTGCCAACGTGATTTTACTGAGTCTTTTAGCTTTGAACAAGGTTCTGTCAAGCAGTTGGCTTCCCTCATTTACATGGTTGTAACCAAAAGTTTCCTCCATTTACAGAGTTTCCTAGTTCTGGGTAGTGCGATAAAGAGGAACTAAGAGAGCAGGGGTGGGTTATACCTTTTGAGGTATAATCTGCACTGCATCTTGTTATGAGTGAGAGGCATATGTGTGAGAGAGCAGAGGAGAAACTTGTGCGTTGCTTCTAGACATGGATGATTCCTCAGGGCTCATGCTATTCATCTGTAGCAAAAACCCAAGAAAACAGCATGCATTTTTTTATTTTTTTCTTTTATTTCCCCACAGAAATAGTCTAGCATTAAGTAGGCATAGGTGAAGAGCCAGAGGTAGAACTGCTACTAGATTGAGATCGCCAACCCTTTTCATGTGTATCATGCAAAAGCCAGCGAACAGTGTCAATTCCTGGCCAAGATTTGAACGAGTGATTTAGAACTCAAAGGGTTTATCTCATAACTCGGCTACAGATTGCATTTATGAGTGTGTTTTAAGTAGTATGAAAATAATGGACATAAGTTCATGTTCAACCTAGGAGATCTCAAGGGCTTCCAGAAAAACCTCGTTAAAATTCCACGATTAAGTTGAGGAGAGGATTAGAGTAATTCCCATGTTAGTCATGGAGTTGAGTCTCTCTTTCAACTTGTCCAAATTAATTTTCGTTTCTCGGGTTCATAAAAATTCTGTAAAAAATAGATGTTTTCAATTTGGAACATACTAGATTGCTCATGGCTTAAAATATTTTGGAGGAAAAAAAACCCCCACCTTTTCCCTTGTGGGTCTATCCTTATATTTAATCTGCCAGGTACTGCCATGACTACTCTCCTCAATTCAAATTATGCAAATTAAGCACTTCACTGACAGTTTAGGCCTTGATCTGACAAACATTTATACACATGATCTCAGCAAATGGTGTCACACTGCACACAGGCATACCACTGTTGGTATGCCTGTGTATTTACAAGATGGAAGGGTAAATGTACCAAGCAACAGTACGAAAGGCATATTAGTTTACCCCGTTTCCTTGTATTCTTTGTTACATATGAAGAAATATATTTATCTGCTAACAAAACAAAACCAACCAAGAAACACCTAGTTAATGGGTCTGGGGGCATTCAATGCTTATTACTGAGTTTTATCACGATAGTGGAAAAAGCAGTGGTGGTTTCTTACTATGACATGAAGGCTATGCACCCTGTCTGCTAACCCAGATTCCTTGCGATATTCCTTTAACATATAGAAGAAGAATAAGCACTAACAAAAATAAAAATCCAACTTTTTAACACAGTGGGTTTTAACTTGGGCTCTGAGGACCTTTTGAGACCCCAGACTTACTTTGTGCAGTCTGTGACAGGCAACAGGGAAAAAGCAAATTTGTATAGTCTATATAGCAACTTCACATATGTAAAATTCCTGGGGCGAGGGATATTTTTCTGAATTGTAAGATTTTTAGTCACTGTAAACACATGAAAATGATTGTTTTAGGAAGCAGATAATCATGATGGCCAGGGAGAATGCAGTTTTATGTAGATGGGAAACAAAAACTGAGTGACACAGGTGACAAAACAGCTTAAATATTTTAAATATTGAGATAAGTAAAACCTTGTTAGTGCTGCTGTCTTAATTCAGTAAAATGAGTGTAACCCTTCTAATCATCTGGTCTGAGCATTTTTTCTAAATACGGTTTTTCATGTTGATCACCTAAGTGAACTAAAAACTCTGTAAGTTTTAATTGTCCTTTTATTTAGGGAAATTATCTCGGGGTGGGGTGGGGGGGGGGTAGAGAAAGGCCAGGGAAGGCAGTCTTAGCAGTAAGTAATATTTACTTGACTATATCTTGTAATTTGTTACAGAACTTAACCAAGTTATCCTCATGGGCTTTTCTGGCACTATCATTACCTAATGTACATAGCTCTGCATATTTCTTCAGCCTGTTTCTCACATCAAAACAATGGAAGACATGGAAAGGTAACTACAGCTGCAGCAGTTAGTGGGCTGTTCTGCTCAAATTTGAAAATCAGGTGGGTTAGAATGTTGTTCAGAGCAGTTCTGGTTTTGCTTTAACAGGCCCTCTGCAACATCAGTCTCTTTCTATTGCTATGTATGTGTATATACATATATATGATTTGGTGGAAGAGGATTTTTTCCTTTTCCTGAGAGCTAAATCCTGTCTGTCACCACAGTTATATTTCTGTTAATTGCTAGCAACTTTTGCAAAGGATTTTTCTGTGGAGATGAAGCTGAGCATATGTAATCCAGATGTGGTACAATATATTTGTATATTGTGTAATTTGCTTTATGTCTATATCCTCGGTGTGATGATTTGGGAATCAACATACTCAAGCTTAGTGCTTGTAATTCATTCTCCCAGGGATCTCATTCAGCATGACTGCCCAGTGCCAGCCATCTGTTTGGCCTGGAGAGTTTCTATTGAAAATCAAGGTAGAGAAGATGACCTTCTGATCAGCTTAGCATCTCTATTCAGCCAGATACCTTCAATAAACAAACAAACAAAAAAACCAACGAGGCCTTAATCATATGATGTGATAAAAGGCTGAAAAGATGACAACTTGTAACAAGGGCCTATGATAATTTCTAATCACCACAGAAGAAAGTTTTACAGTTTCGTAGAACTGCCTCCTATTGAATAAGCCAGTAGCAAGA
Organism: Strigops habroptila; assembly: GCF_004027225.2. Lineage (NCBI taxonomy): Eukaryota > Metazoa > Chordata > Aves > Psittaciformes > Psittacidae > Strigops > Strigops habroptila. The sequence continues at coordinate 45,983,932 of NC_044277.2, read as the reverse complement.
GGTAGACTTGCTTCTTAAAAATCTAGCTTCAGTAAATTTTAACTATTATTTTTAATTTGCTGATAATTCTCTTATTTGAAGTTATTTAATTTTACTTGATTGGCTTTCCAATGAAATCAAGTAATCATTTTATTGTTTTGGGATCAAAGTCTCACTTTTTTCTGACTCATGCAGTCAGCAGTCCCATACTCCCTCTTTAGCCATAGCCAGAATTCACTGGCAGGAATGAACCTTTTGGCTTCTGTGAAAATGTATGTATGTAACACCAAAAAAGAAACACTATAAATTTCCAGAAGATCAGTCTTACTACTCCTGACTTCTAGGTAGCAAAAGGTCAGAAGCCAGAACTCTAATTTTTTATGGTAAACCAGCATAGATATTAATTTACTTTAATGTGAGAGCTGTCATGTGGATTGCCACTTTCATTATCAAACAGTTTTTAACACTTGTAGTTAAATTTGCCTAATATTTTCTATCCTCAAATCTTGTTTTCATTTAGTGTAATGTTTTCTTATTTTAGTGAACAAGATTGAATTCTCTGGGCTGGTTGGCTATTTCAAGCCAAGTGCCTTTTGAAAACTTCAGAAAAATCCTTTGTCCTTTTTGAAGAATGAGATCAAGGAAAATATGTCATTTTATTTTTGTTATAAAATTCTTACTGCCATCTCACTGAGGGATCTTACTCCAGGCTCTGGAGCACAGACTTTAGCTGTGGGAGGGGCATGATTCTTATGTTGAGGTTTTGCCTTTTCCAATAGCTGTTAAAGTTGGCCAAAACCTGGCATTGTTACAAATCTGAAAATTATGATGTTATAGTTCGGAGGAGTTTCACATCTATATCCCCTGAGAGATCAGTCCACATCTAATATACATCTTATTCCCCCAACAACTGCTGTGTTGCAAAAATTCTGCAAACAAGCCAACTTCATAGAACAAGCCCATGTCCCCTCTTTGGAAACTGGAGGAGCTGCCCTGGAGTTTCCAATACTTTCTGTGGTATTAAGCACCAGAGAGATGGTAGAGACTGTCTATTTTCATGAGTACATTGCTCCCCTCCAAAGGCCCCAACAGCATGGAGGAGGAGCTGAGTCTGACTGATGTATCAAAGGGTAAGCTGAAGGAAAGGGTTGAGGCAATACCGACCTCTCTGGGGGGAAAAAAATAGTAGTGCTTTAAGATTTCCTCACAAAACAGCAGAAATATACGGCTTCCTCCAGTGAAGAAACCGTTGTCAGTATAAAATGTAGTTATACTTCAGAGATGCCCTTCTTTGTCATGGATTATAATAGTAATGATTATGTTTTGCGTAGGAAACATGAAGGTAAAATGTAAAATGGCCCAGTATGGCAATATAATTGATATGCTGTTGATACTCTTTTCTGCTTCAAGGAGAGAAAACTCAATTACGAAAACTGAGTTTTAGATCACAGTCAATGTTCCCCAAAATTGCAGATTAAAATAAACATATTATGTGGTTTGTTCCAGGGATTCAAGAAGTTCAGAGCTTTTAAAAAGTTAGGAGATTGTATTCAAACATCTGAAAAATTGTTTTTATTGACAGATTAATAATAGCAGTGTTCTTATTAAAAGCATTTACAATATGTCTGCAGAAAGTCAGTCCACATGAAAATTTGACACAGAGTGAAGTAGCCATGCAGAGATGTGTTACATACTTTCAGAGAAATGTTATGATTAAAAAACTGTTCCTGGTTTTTGAATCATTTTTACGTTAGTAGGACTTCAAAACGGCATTCCTCTCCAAAATGACCTTTTGGAGGTCTGCTTTCTCTTTTACAGTAATTCAAGCCCAAAATATCTATCTGAATGCTATGTGAATTTGCACAACTGGATCATTAACCTGAACTTTAGGAAGTCTGTAAACATTTATTCATAAAGGAAGAATATTGGTTATGTTAGACCCCTGGCAGCCTGGAGACTTGGGGTTTTATCCTCACGGTGCTTAGGTATGTCCTGCAGAAAGTCTGGTTTCTGTGGGCACAGCTGTGTTCAAACCTAAGCTTTTGAAACAAATAAACAAAAAGGCTTTTTTTCCAGTGGCACCATGGTCTGCTACTGTTAACCGCTGCCCACCTTGTCTCTTCCCAAAAGGTCTCCATCCACAGAGCTGAGGGGAGCACATACTTTTAGCTCCCTTCACCAGTTTGCAGTCCACCGTGGTAGTTCAAACTCATTGGCAGTGTGAGCTAAACAGCTGAGCAGTGCCCCCAGGTAGCTACTGGGCTGTGGATTAAAAAATCATGGTGGCTGAGACAAAGGAGCAGGACAGTTCTTTGGATTAAGGTGTTAACAACCGTCATGGCAAGATGAGCAAGAGCTCCTTTGTCAAAGCCCTAAATCTACGTCATTCCTCCTTATAAACCCCACTCTGCTATTTTTGACCCTAGGATCAATGGGAGTTACTGAGTGCTTGTCACATTTGAAAGTTTGTCCATGTTTTTCCCCCCAGAGTTTTAACAGAAGTATTTAGGAGTCGAAATTAAGGATGGTTTGGGTTTTTTTTTCTCCCAAATTGTAGCCCCAGATTTGTTTCTGTGTTAAGGAGCACAATTCAGTACATGTGCAGATTCTGAAAATAACTAACTAAAAAAATCTAGGACTTCACTTCTTTGGCTTTAAAATAAAATCTCTCACTTTTTCTCCACTGCTAATGGATCACATCCACTGTTTTTTATATTTTGCAAAGTCAGAAGGGACCATTTTAATAATTTATTTTGACCTCATCAAAACACAGGCTCATGAATATTACCTAGTAATTTTCCTAACAAGGCCAAGAACTTGTCTGGAGCAAGGGGATGTTTTTGAGGCAGGCATGGAAGCTTGATTTAGAGTGACAGTCTTGTTTCTCGGACACTCAGATTTTCCCAATGAATACGTTTTTTCTGTGGAAAGTCTTACTTCACAAGTCAGGGACAGACACTTTTTCCACCTAGGCCTTTCTCTGAACCACGTTGGAGAGGGTGCAATATCAGCTGCTGCTATAACCTTGTCTGTTCACAGTTCCGAGCTGCAGGCAGCAGCAGGGAGCACAGCATGGGCTAAACACCCATGTACTTGCTTTGATTTGCAGAAGGATTTTGCATCCAGCACTGAGCTTTGTGCTGCTGCTACCTGGTCTGATGGTGCTGCGGTATCTACATTGCGCGGCATTTATTGCACAGCAGGAATAGGTTTTGGAGAAAAACAAATAAATACTGAAAATGCTACTGGGTTTTTTAGTCAGGCTTTCTTTGTGCATGCTTGTGATTTACCTGAAAGTTGTTAGATTGGAAATGTTAAATATCCTAGATTAAATGAACAAAAGTCTGACCTTTGATGTAATATTGCTTATAAAACATTGCTGAAGTAGTTGCTGCTTGAACTAGAATTTTTTCTCTTTTTTTAAATAATCCAATTTTTATTTAAAAATGACTGCTGATGGAGAGTCTAATGTCAACTGTGCTAAATTGTTCCAGTAGATGGTTACCCTTCTTAAAAATGTCTGTGTAATAAGTAGACATTTATCTAACTTGTCTAATTTCCAAGCATTCACTCTTGTTACTTCTTTCAGCAGCAAGCTGAGCAGTTGCTTTTTCATATATCTGTTCCCTGTATTGGAACTACAAACCATTTACCTTTGATAAATCAAAGCTTTTCCTCATTAAGCTAACTAAATCTAAGTCCCTGAGTATTTCATTAGAACACATAGTTCCTAATCATTTAATAAATGTTCCAATCCTTCCCAGACCCTCTGATTTTTTACATGCTGCTTGAAATATTGGTACTAGAACCACACGCTGTATCTCACCAGCAGCTGTAGTCGTTTGAAAACCAGAATATGTGTACCAGATTCCTACTTAATGTTCTGGTGATCACATAAAACCCCTTTCCTCAGACCATTGCTTTGGTTATCAGACAACTCCCCAGTCAGAACCACGGTTTCCCAAAATAGTATTCCTCACTCTGAGACACACCCATCAGTATTTGTTCCCAGGCATCTGGCTTTTCCAGGAAGAACCTTCATTTTCCTTTGTGCTGAAGCTTTTGTAAATACATTCTTCGCAGCTCCACTTCTGGCAGTCTTCCACTTCCATCCCACGCTCATCACTTTACATTTCTCTGTATTCTCTCCTCACACTGGTTTGGAGTCATCATGACCAGATTGCCTCTACAAATAAATGCCCTTGGGAAGCCAGGAGTGCTCCACTCCACTGCAAGTAATAGCGAGCTTCCTTATCCATTAAAGCAGCCATGTCCCCTTTGATTCTGCCCGAACATGTCCCAGGCTTCTGAAGAGAAGCATGTGTAATCCCACCTGGAGATGAGTCAGTAAGTTGTAAACACATATGAGCTTCTCAGAACTAATGAAGAATTCCCTCCAAATCTGGGTCTGATGTCACTGGCTAAGAAGTGGCAACAGAGTACCTGAAGGATGAGAGTACCAAATGAGGACTGATGGCATTGGAAATGCCACAGTTGTGAGGAGATGGATAGTGGCTGCATCAAGCCGAAGAATTATGTAGTGTTTAGTTGTCCATAAAAACCCACAAATCATATGATCAATGGCTGTAGTTTAACATTGTCTGCACGAAATGCCAGGCCTTGGGTTGGCTTGGAGTTTTGTCCATACATACTACTCTGCCTTACTATTCCTTCCTGGTGCTGTTACCTCCCTGGAGTCAGGGTGCTATGTAAACTCTAGTAACTTCAGCCTGAACTGGATGACTCTGCTGAGCAACATTTAAGTTTTGGAAAGAGTTCATTTTTTTCAGTGTCTTCTGCACATTTTGCATACGCATCCATATCATGACTAAGCCCCCTCAAATTGCAGTACTGGCTCTTCTTGAGGAGTGGAGTGAAACAAAAATCTGGCAGTTATTGCTGCTGAAGACAGTATTTTCATAGAATTATAGAAATATCTAGGTTGCAAAAAGGACTTAAAGATCATCGAGTCCAACTGTCCATCCACTTCCAAGTCTACCACTAAACCATGTCCCTAAGTGCCACATCTGCACATCTTTTAAATACCTCCAGGGATGGTGACTCAACCGCTTCCTCGGCAGCCTGTTGCAATGCTTGACAACCCTCTCAGTGAAGAACTTTTTTCTAATATCCAATCTAAACCTTCTTTGGCAATACAGGAGACCATTTCCTCTTGTCCTATTGCTTGTTCCTTGGCAGAAGAGACCAACCTTTCTACAACTGCCTTTCAGGTAGTTGCAGAGAGTGATAAGGTGTCCCCTGAGCCTCCTTTTCTCCAGGCTAAATGACCCCAGTTCCCTCAGGTGATCCTCATCAGCCCTGTGCTCTAGACCCTTGACCAGCTTCGTTGCCTTTTTCTGGACCCGCTCCAGCACCTCTATGTCTTTCTTGTAGTAAGTGGCGCAAAGCTGAACACAGTATTCCATGTGCGGCCTCAGCAATGCCCTCCTACAGGGGACAATCACTTCCCTGGTCCTGCTGGCCACGCTAGTTCTGATACAGGCCAGAATGCTGTTTGCCTTCTTGCCCACCTGGGCACTACTGCTGGTTCTTATTCAGCTGGCTGTTGACCAACACCCCAGGTTCTTCTCTGCCAGGCATCGTTCCAGCCACTCTTCCCCAAGCCTGTAGTGTTTCATGGGGTTGCTGTGACCCAAGTGCAGGACCTGGCACTGAGCCTTGTTGACCCTCACACAGTGGCCTCAGCCCATCAATCCACCCTGTCCGGAGCCCTCTGTAGAGCTTTCCTACCCTCAACAACTCCTGCCCAACTTGGTGTTGACTGCAACCTTCACAAGGATGCACTTGATCCCCTCGTCCAGATCATTGATAAAAATATTAAACAGAACTGGCCCCAGTCCTGACCCCTGGGCAACACTACTTGTGACTGGTTGCCAGCTGGGTTGAACGCCATTCACCACCACTCTTTGTTCCTGGTCATCCAGTCAGGTTTTTACCAAGTGAAGAGTATGCCTGTCCAAGCCATGAGCAGCCAGTTTCTCCAGGAGAATGCTGTGGGAAATGGTGTCAAAGGCTTTACAGAGGTCTAGACAGACAACATCCGCAGCCTTTCCTTCATCCACTGAGTGGGTCACCGTGTCATAGGAGGAGATCAGGTTAGTCAAGCAGGATCTGCTTTTCATAAACGCTGATTGGGTCTGATCACCTGGTTGTCTTGTATGTGCTATGTGATTGCACTCAAAATGATCTGCTCCATAACCTTTCCCAGTACTGAGGTCAGACTGGACAGGCCTGTAGATCCCTGGATCCTCCTTCCAGCCCTTCTTGTAGATGGGTGTCACATTTCCTAACCTCTAGTCATCTGGGATCTCCCTGTTTATCCAGGACTGCTGATAAATGATGGAAAGTGGCTCAGTGAGTACTTCAGACTCAGTACCCTTGGATGAATCACAGTCCCATAGAACTGTGTGTGTCCAAGTAGTGTAGCAGATCACTGACCATTTCCTCGTGGTTTATGGGGGCTTCATTCTGATCTCCATCCCTGTCTTCCAGCTCAGAGGGCTGAGTACCCGGAGTAGAACTGGTCTTACTATTAAAGACTGAGGCAAAGGAGGCATTAAGTACCTCATCCTTTTCTTTGTCACTATGTTTCCCCTGCATCCAGTAAGGGATGAAGATTCTTCGTAGCCCTTCTTTTGTTGTTTGTGTATTTGTAGAAACATTTTTTATTGTCTGTTAAAGTGGTAGCTAGAGTAAGTTCTAGTTGGGCTTTGGCCCTTCTAATTTCCTCCTTGCATAACCTCACAACATCCTTGTAGTCTTCCTGAGTTGTCTGCCCCTTTTTCCAAAGGTCACAAACTCCCCTTTTTTGCCTGAGTTCCAAGCAAAGCTCTCTGTTCAGCCAGGCTGGTTTTCAGCTCGAATTTCAGCACATGGGGATGACCCACTCCTGCACATTTAAGATTTCCTTCTTCAAGAATGTCCAGCCTTCCTGGACTCCTTTGCCCTTCAGGACTGCCTCCCAGGGGACTCTGTCAACCAGGCTGCTAAACAGGCGCATGTCTGCCCTCTGGAAGTCCAAGGCAGCAGTTCTGACCCCCCTTCTCACTTCTCTGAGAATTGAAAACTCCATCATTTCATGGTTGCTATACTCAAGACGTCCTCCAACCATCACATCACCAACAAGTCCTTCTCTCTGTTCACAAACAACAGGTCCATCAGAGTGCTTTCCATAGCTGGCTCCCTTACCAGCTGTGTCAGAAAGTTATCTTCCACACACTCCAGGAGCCTCCCGAACTCTTTCTTCTCTGCTGTATTTTATTTCCAACAAATGTCTGGTAAATGTAAGTATCACATGACAAAAGTGTCTAACAATTGCAAGACTTCTCCCATTGCTTACAGAATATTTCGTCTGCCTCTTCATGCTTGTCAGGTGATCTGTAACAGACTCCCACTATGATATCTGCCTTGTTGGCTTTCCACCTGGTCTTACCCATAAACGTTCAACCCTTTATTCACCGTCATTAAGGTCTAGACAATCAAAACACTTCCTAACACACAGGGCTACCCCACTTCATCTCCTTCTTTTATGAATGAATACAAAGCAGCAAAAGGTATAATATCCCTTCACAGTATCTCCCCCAGAATGTCTTCACATTCCAGCTGAAGCAAGTGGCATATAATTTAGGAGCTGCTCATCTAGAAATAGAGTCTAAATTTGTTTTCTTTCAGGAATCACATGTTCAATAAAGCCAAAGAATCCTGTATAAGCTAATTTCAACATGTTTCCTTCCTAACCAGTAAGTATTCCTTAACATGAGGTTTATTATTGAATAGCTATTTCCTTCAATTAATTCCTGTGAGAACCTTTTAAAAGTTGCATGCTTCTAAGACCCAGTCTCCTGGTCGTCATTTCTCCTGAGGACAACAAGCAAATGGGATCTCTATGTGCTCACATGTCACTTCAGTATGAAGGTGGGATGTGGTTACAGCTCACACTCAGTCTTGGGGAATTTAAAATGTTTTGTGAGTTCTCCACTTTTCCTCTAAAAAGCTGACAAAACAGAACTTTAGAGGAAAAAAACCCAACAACCAACCATGATGCTTTGCAGAGGAAGGGTGCTTACTGTAGTGACGGAGCACGAAAAATAGTGAAAGAATGTGTGCTCATGCTTTCACTAGTGCATTCTTTTTTTTCCTGCTACTGAGATTTTATAACATAAATAGCCAAAATCACAGTACAGAGACAATTCAAACATCAGTAGAGATTTTGAAGGTGTTCCAAACTACTTGTCCTTAAACAGTTACTGCAGAATGCTATTAATTTGTAGGTGTAATAAAAACCTGAAAGCTAAGGTGCACAGACTTCAAGCAAGAAACTGTTTTGTGCCTGCTCAGTTAACTAGTATTTCCCTCTACCATTCCAGCAGCTGGAGTGCATCTGTGGTTGGAAGTAAGATGATGAAAAGACCATGATAAATAGCACCCTTGTGCATCTTTTCAGTTTTCTTATTGGCTCTTTTGAGTAAGATCCTTCTATAACTCAGGAAAGTCTTGCCTCTGGGTAGCATCCACAAAAGAATATCTTTGATGAATGCAGAATGCTATTAGCACCAATCTAATTGGTTTTCTTTTTTCTACCTACCAAAGTCTAACATTGCTGGTCAAACATCCAGCTACTGTCGCAGAAGCTTTAAGTAGGAGAAGATAATTTCAAATCTGTCTCAGCCTGTCAAGAGAAGCCAAAAGAAATCACAAGGTGAAATAGTAGCTGGAAATGGCTCCCCAAAAACTGTGGGGGAGGTGAGAAAGGGGAAAAAGATTATTTTATGTTGTTGACACTGTTATTATGAAGAGGGGGCACCAAGTGCCTGGGATATTTCTGTCGTGCTGCAGCTTGTGTAAAGGGGGTAGCTCTGCTCTGCTGAACAGCAGGCAGATCTCCACAGGAAGAGAAAGAATAAAAGATCTATTTGGGGGGCTATTTAATTTGCTCTAAGAGGGCTGTGAAGAGAGCAGGTAGTTTCTTATGCTAGAACCAAAGGACCAAACTGGATCAAAAGGCTCTGGAAGGGGTCAAAATGAAGAAAATGAAAGGAAAAACGATGCCAGTGGATATCTTCAACAAAAGGCTGAGCAGCATGGCCCCAAGCTCTGCTGCCCCATCACTGTGGGGAGTACCCTTTCAAGAAATGGCTATAGGACCTTCCCACAGGAATCACATACTCCTTCTTTCCTTCTGGTGGAATAAAACAGTCCTTTCCACAAATCCTTGGGTGAAATTCAGCATTTAACCGTACGTGGTCCAAAAGCATTTCCTGTTTTCAGATTAAGCAAAATGAAGCCAAACTATTCTTTCTTCCACCTAAGGTACCCAGAGAAAGCACCATATGCTGGGGAACCAAAAATAAACCCTACTGAGGTGTGAAATCTTAACACCATTAATATCCAGATTATCCAGAGAGCAGATTTTCCTTTGGGCACTGCTGAAAATGAGCCCCAGTTCTTGGCAACATTGATGTTTCCACATTAATATTAGTGAGCCTTCCTTAATAATTGATGATGCCTTGAAGCAACATGAAAAAATATCATGTCTTGTAGATGAAGATTTTGGCTTGAAACCTTGCTGAAGGTTAGTCATGTACATCCCTCTATGAGTCCTATTGGAATCAGGAATGCAACCATACAATGCAATTCGTAGATATCTCTGAATAACCTAAGTTACTGATATGACACAACAGCACTGTTCCTTCCAGTACTTCTGATCTTCCCTATGATTGCTTCTCTGTGGTCTGCTCAAATAAGGACAAGCAAGCAGTAGGTAAATGAACTTCCTGGTGACAGTGAGATGTAGAAACACCCATGCAGATACATAGGAAAGAGGCCTTTGTCATCTTGAAATTCTGCTGCTGCTGTTGGCAGCGTCATTGCTCTCGTCCTTGTCACTGCAATTACCTTGTCTCAGTAGTGGAAGCCAACTTGGAAAAACTGCACCATGTTCTGTAGAATTACCTGCTCAACCTGTTACTCCTCTTCCATGAGCCAGATGACCATGGGCATCTGAAGCTACATGATACTGCACAATAATATCCATCTGCTATAAAATTCCAGTTGCATAGGCACAGCCTATATGCACTGATCAGATTTATATTCACAGCATTAATCAAGATCCTTCAAGCATCCCGATAGCAGTTCAAAAACGGAAATGGCAGAAGTAGTGGATGTCAGAAAAATAATGAGAGAGTTTTAGTCTGAGTCACAGTCTGAAACTCCTCTCTTCAGGGGCTATCTTGCACTGTGAAAAAAACCCCACAATGCAGACGTGGAGGATAGAGGTACTTGGTTTTGATATTGCCATGCTTAAACTGGTTCATCTTATGCACTGCCAATTACAGGTGCAGCCTCAGAAAGGTGTAAGTAAGTGAAGCATTTCTTCAGTTGATCTCACTTGCCATTCTTTGTTCAAACCTGTACCAAAAAGTATTTTAAAATTACTGAGGAAGTCTGTTTTATTGACTGCCATGGCTCTCCCCTAGCCCATTCTTGTCTGAAAAATGGGCAAAGCCTGGAAGTGCAGAATTAAGATTGAAATTAAACTCAATGCAACTTAGTGAGACCATTTAAGGAGTTGGAGTCAGCATGGTTTTACACCAGTAAGGTATTATTACAAGGCAAAATCCCATTGAATAGAATTATGTCAGTGTTAAGTACAAAATAATGTACATTATCCTAGCAATATGAAGTCATGATGGAGTACAATGTCAATACATGTTAAGAACTCTGCACAATCTTAGCAAAAATTTAAATACTGCTGGTGTCAACTGAAGGACAGCATTAATTTTGTTCCTGTCATGCTGGGTCTCAAGAAAACTCCTAATGCAGAATACTGAGTATTATTTCAATGAAAGATTTTATTTGTTTCAAACTAAAGGAAATGAAATAATAATAATCCTGTTACCATGAGGTACTCCACCCAGGTAATGATTCACCTACATCCAAATTAAACTAAACTAAACAAAAGATTAAAGAAAACTCTTTTTGAAATAAAATAAACCAAACCCATTTACTCTGTTTGTGTTATACAGGGTACTTGATGAAAGAATCAGAAATATAATTCTGGCCAGCCAGTACATTCATCTGTTGACACAACCATCATAGTTTTTTAGATCTCTAACCGTCTAACAATCAGTTCTGTTATTCTTTATTTGCGGAGAAGTGTACAGAAAAGACATGGGGATATCTCTTTAGTTCTTACAGAGCAAATAAGTCTTAAAATGAGTTCCCAAACAAGCAAAACCATTTTATTTGTGTCCTTCTATATTCTAGTATTAAGCAATATCTTTTCAAATGTCTTGCCAACAGTTCAAATGTGGAACTATCAAATCTACTCTTTTAATCACCTTAAAGCTGGGATAAAGGAGTCTGCACCTGCTTTACATTCTTGGCTTTGTAGCCAAGGTTTTTCAACTGGTAATTCTCTATTATAAAAGCTTTAAGTCTCCATAAGTGTTAAATGAAGCATAGTATAGACTATTTAAAAAAAAAAAAAAACCACAAACCAAAAAACCAAAACCAAAAACAAACCCCAGAAATTTTAGAGACCCTAAAAATTAGTCAGTGGGATAACAATTTACTTTGGCTTGCCGAAGAAGCCTACTGTTAGGATGAACTGGCTGATAAAATCCACAATTCACTGGAAAAAAAGGAGCAGTGAATGCCTGAGCATATACTAAATGGTCACATTTGAAGCCTGCTTCTCCTTGGTGAAGCCCAAGCAATATTTGCTGCTAGGAGTGAGTCCATTGACTTTGATTGTCTCTAAATTTGTCCCAATCTGAAAATCTGCCATTCCTCTGGCTCCTACTGCAGGGAATGAAGTGTGCCCTCTCCTGTATTGCACTTTAGCTACCCAGTCTGCTCCTTCAGTTGCCTTGGTTCTTTATGTCCAAGATGTATCCTAATTCTTTAAATTCAGCTTCAGATTAATTTCCATTGAACTCCACTGACATTTTCTCTGAGATTCTGAGCAAATGTTGCATGAGGAACTGGCTACTACATTGTTTAGCAAACGGAGCCAAGGTGGTTAGGCTTGGGCAGCTGGCTGGTGTTGAAGTACTTGTTTTAAAGATTCCTGTGGCTATTTTTTTTTTATCAGTCTAGAAGTGACATATTGCTATAGGCAATCAATTTGTTTAGAGAGGAAGATACAGAAAGTCTAATATTTATTATTCAGCACTCCAGCCACTTACATGTGCGAGTATGAATTGTGTACTGTACTCCTATAAAAAAAAGCACAATGTGAGACAATTTTCAAAGACTAACAATGCTGACAGTGTGTGTCCTTTTAACTGAAGACTTTTTTCCTTCAGATCTCTTCAGTAAGAGTATAACTTCTTTAAAATAACAAAGTTAATTGTAGCTAGCACTGAAATGATAAATAAAAGATTTGACTCTCTACAGGAGGCTATTTTTTCAACTGTTAAAAGGGGAGAGATCTGACAGAGTAATGAGATTAATTTTAAAAACACGCTCAACCTTGGACATTGTGTCCAAAGGCAATGACATGATTACTATTGTGTTTAAAGGAAACAAACAAAAAAAATAATTTTAGAGAAAACACTGGAAATGCTAAGGCAGTACACATTTGATTGGCTTTGAGGACTTAATAGACAATTCAGCTACCTTTCAAACTGATGGCTGACATGCCAAAGGGTACATTTTAAATTAGTTGTCTGGATTTCACAATCTCAGCTAGTACAAACTTTATTGGAAATCACACTGATAATATCTTTGGTAACAAGCCTAAGTTTTCTCGAGCCAATTGTTTTGGGTACCACCAACTTTGCCTGTCGAGCAGTATGGGCAAGGAACGTTCAGAGAGCTTTACTATGCTGATTAGAAGGGAAAAGTTACTCATGTTTTGGAGGATTTTCTTGGAAAGTGAGATCCTGATCACCTTGAAATTGGTTTCTTTTCAAGCAATGTAAAAGAATATTTTGTCACATGAACACGCTGCAAAAAAGCATTTGCATGTTCACCTACTGGAGCAGGGTAGAGATATTGTAAAAAGCTATTTTGAATTTCCTGACCTTCATAGAACTGAAGTTTTAACTTTAATCAGTGCTAACATTTCTCTTTCCTCCCTCCCCTTTTCACAATACAATTAGATTTTATTTGAATATTGTAGTGTGGGTTGTAAAGTCCCAGAGAATTGAAGTGGCAAGTCTCCAGCATGTGACTGTGCTAAGGGAAGAGATAAATTATGTTTCTTGAAGAAGTGAATGATTGCTTCATGTGTAAAACCTCTCTGCTATTAGGAATGAAAACAAACACTTGGATTTTGCACTGTCACCTCCCTACGATGTCTGTGAAGAGAATCACATAAACATCAACTAAAGCAGGCCTTCGCATAGGATGGGCTTTGAAACAATTTCCAGAGAGAGTGGGGGCTTTGCCAGCTCAAAAAACCCCCAAAATAATCTTTTTGAAAGATGTTTTGGGGACAGGTGTATTATTATGCATTATGGCAACTGAACTCTTCCAACTTTTGTTGTTTTAAGCAAAGGAAATGTTAGGAACATTTTAGATTAATATTAATATAACTTCTAGCTCTGAAACAGAGGACATTTATAACATTTTAAAAATGAATAAAGTATGCTTTGAGAAGTATTCCCGTTATACCAAAAATACAGTTTTAAGCAGATATATTCTTACTCTACAGGATTTGTCTGTCTCTCTAAATGTAATAACAGAGCTCTAATATTAATAAAATGAAACCTAAGTAACATAAGCACCTCTGCTTAGAACATTAACTACAATACTAACAGTCCTTGTCATTGTTAAATTTTAAATCTTCATTGCCAAATACACATGAGACAAAATTAATCATTTTGTGTAACTGCAGAAACTTTTCTCCCACAGATTCCTTTCTTTTCCCCTCCAAGACTTTTTCATGCTATTTTAGTGGTAGCATAATACGTTAACTCCTTTATGCTGCAGTTTGCTGATAGGAAGTTTTATTGTACATGTTAATATAGGAAAGCTACAAGAAAGTTGCTTGATCTTCTTCCAAGTTTTAAATACCAATTTGAAGCAGCAATAGCCTCATTCACTAATTGCTGTTTATTTCCTACATGCTGCTGTATTTTTCCTTTTCTTATTTTCTCTCTCTGCCATGGCTGAGTCTCTTTAATTGCAGCACAATTTTTCATTCTGCTCAGGTCAGTTTTATTTCCCTCCTTCCCCCAACTTTAATAATATTTGTGCAGAAAAATACTGAGCCCTGTGTTATTTTGGGCTTTTGATAAAAGTGGGCAATATATTCTACCTTTGTGTTAAAACTAAGGTTAAGTAGCATTATAAGTAAGGTATGGACCAAAACTGCAAAAGCTGCTTAGCTAAAATGCTTTTTTCAAGAGTTTTTTGTCGCATTCAAGCAATAATTCTCAGTGATAGGAAGCTAGGATCTCATTGCTAAAGAGAAAAAGAAATCAGTTATCCTTTCTATTAACAGGTTAAAAAGAAAGAAATAAGAGGGCAAAAGATCTTTTGTTTTCTGTTTACAAAGGTGGTATCTTCTTGTTCTATCTACTTTAAACATGAAACAGCCATAGAGACCTACTCCCACATACTCTTCTCATGCCTTTCTCCTCTACAAGTTGCTCCTCTGCTTAAGCAGTTACCTTGTCTCAGTAGTGGAAGCTATTCCCTTTCATCACTTGCTTTCTTCTCTGCATAGTTTTGTCTCCTCTTTCCTCTTTTTCTTACACTGTATTCATAATGCAGTGAAACGTCAAGGTATTTAAACCAAAATAACTCAGTATTAGATAAATGAAGTACTAAAATTGTGGGCTGTTTTTTTTTCCCCCTCCTGCTCTTCTTTATGTCCAAAAGATATTAATGATGATAATAAGAGGCTTTTCAAAACTTCCACAGAAAGTGGAACGTAAGTGCAACTTAATAATGTGCTTCTTACTAAAACCTCTTTTGATATGCCTGTATTACTGACACTGCGTACCAGGCTCCTGCTGAGTTTAGGGCTTTTTTGTTCTGAGCATTATGTAAACACAGAAGAAAAATAATTCCTGAGCTACTAAGGCTAGTTTTAGACTTGGTAGAGGGAGTGAAAGCAGGAAGTTATTCTTCATCTTCAAGAAGGATGGTGAAGAGGGATTGTCTACACTCTGTCCTTGAGAGTATCTCTGGCCTGATAAGATTTGAGTTATGAGACAGGTACTTCAGAAGACGTTATAGTTGAATGAACCTGTTAATACAATTAAGAAGAAGAGGCTCTGTAAACTGAGTAGATGCTGTGGAGGTCCTGTGTATTCTTAAATTTAAAAAAATCACAAATTTCAGGAAAGTTAGAAGAAAAACAAGATTTAAGACAGGACTTTTCAGCAATCCACTGTTACATAGTACTTGAAACTTAATAAACATTGACTTACACTGTTGTTAGAGTTCTGATAAGTACTTACATTGTAGTTATTTTTGGAACACTTTCCTGAGGTTTAAATAAAAACAGACAACTTGGAACTGCCAAAGAAAATTTTGTTTAAAAAATAACTTGCACAAAAATCCATATAAAATCTTTCAATAGCCAACTGAATAAATGCTGTAGAGCACCCTTAAAGAAGCTTGAAAACCTTTGCTACAATTTTGTATTACTTCATTGTAACATTTATGTTAAATAAGCCACTTTAATCTTGACTCTTTAAGTTACACGTGAGCCTGTTAGATCTTCAGTTCCTCTTCCATCTTCACTGCACAAAGCTGCTACTTACTGCAGGTATAAAAGACTTTTAAATTCCCGCTTCCCTCTGTTCATAAGGCTGGAATAGACGACAGGTTTGCATCATAGGGAAGAAAGACCTTTTATAATAACAAAACAATTAAGTTCAGTCTCACAACCTGACTGAAATTTACCTTTTCTAATTGAGAAGCCAACAGTAAATATTAACACCTTCCAAGAACCACGGTCTTTCTTTAAATCATTCTTCCTCTCTTGTCACCTCACTTGTCAGGGATTTTTGTTGGCATGTATGCAGCAAATATAAGAAATGTTTAAGCTGGAGCTATGGTGTGGAAAGGATGGTCTGAAGGAGATGGATGTAGAACATAGAAATCTGTGTCAATTTGTGTTTCTTTTTAAAGCTATATAGGCAAGTAAGTCACAGGATTGGTCTTTATAAAGTAAAGTGCCTCTGTACAAGGGCACATTCTCAAATCCCTTCCAGATAGGTAGTTTTCTGTTATCTGGTGTGGCTTTACAAGAAAATTAGAAGTAAACAACAAACATTGGATAAAAAATAGACATTCTTTCCTTCTAAGGTTGAGGCAGGATGAACAGCAAAATTATTCTCTATTCTACTTCCAGAATCTTTTCACAGGTCCATAGTGTGATCAGAAGAACTCTCCTCTTCAAGTTTCACAACTCTGATGTTTTTCAGTTCAGAAATTATTTTCTAAACTCAGCAGCAATAGATTTCCTTTAAAAAATATTAAATCTAGGCATTTTCCTTGGTGTGTGGATTCTTTAATATTTGAACTGAGTAATAATTATGTCCTATGTTATTTATTTGCTTACAGAGTTTTTTATCATCAATGCTTTGATGGCTCTTTTGCTGTTCTGGCTGCTGCAAATGTATCATAGACTTCTCTGTACTGTCTGTCCAGTCACACGCTGTTCAACCATTGCCAAAACTATCTTCACATTTTTCACTAATAAAACCACAGTATAAAGAAATTGTCACATTTGTAGTGATACTAGAAATAAGAATTCCTTAAGACCTAATACACTGAAAGGGTGAATAAAACAACAGCCCTCAAGGTGGCTGAGGCTGTGAAACTCAACTTTAGACTCTTTTTTTCTTTCCTTTGCTGTTGCTCTCAGACTTTACCATCACTTCATCTTGTACTGAAGAAAACATAAATTGCTCAACAACAAAGTAGTATTAAGGAGAATTTCTAACTCCTAAAAGAGATTAAAGTATATTCAATCTCAAGAACATTTGTTAGGAAGCCTGCTTTATTCACATCTTTTGCATCCTTCTACCCACAGAGGCAACTGTAAAAACTGAATTTTGTATTAGTCTGGGAAAAGAAAACCAGATAACCCAAAACTGGTTAGAGTTTGGAGATCAGGTAGGTGTGCATAATAACATTTTCTATCTTTTTTTATGATGCATTTATATGATGACATCCCCTGAAATGTACTAATATTACAGGAAGGAAAGAGACTTGAGGAAGTCTGTAAATTGTTCTCAGTGCAAACCTAAGATGTGCAATCTGCAGGGAAGATTGCTGAGGGGGTAAAAGAGCTCTATTTCTTCCATTAAACAGCCCCAGTTGTGTGCATCAACCAAAGAGGGGAGCATGGCTTTTCTACCATATAATGTGCTTTTGTGGATACCCAGTGATTCTGCATACTGCCTACAGCTCTGAATCAGCACTGCTGCTGCTATCATATCACACCATTATGTCTTCATTATGAAGGTCTTTGCATCTGCATTCTGATGTGCTCACCTCTGTTATTTGTATTATTTCAAAACACAACGGCAAGCAGCTCTCAGAAAAATGTTTATGCAATTCCACAAAGCATAAAAAGAATGGGTTTGAACTTTATGGACTGGGTACAAACCAGCCCAGGTTTCTCTTAAGTATCTGGTACAGAAAATCCAAGCTGGTTGTTATGGTTGCATGACAAACTGTGCTTTAGATCCTGCTAGGATATTTAGCAAGTGGCAGGCTTATTTTCCTTTACTCCTCACAAAAGATGAAGCCTTACAGTCCTGTAGCTCTGTATTCTCAGCTGTGTTAGCATTATGGAACCAGTTATATCTGACTAAAGCAAAATCTTTCCTGCCAAAGAATCTGTGATCAGCACACTAGGTAAAAATGGCTCAAATTGAGGTATTTATTTATTCATTCAAAGAACACAGAAAAGCCAGAAAAAGAGAAAAGGTTAGGTGTATAGCCATAATTCCTCTTAACTACATCTTAATCTTTACTTGCAAGACTTGGTAGGTCAACTTTCACCCAATTCTGGTCTGGGAAAAATAAATTAAGCTTCTGCAGTGTGCTTTATTGAGCTAGTGGTAACTTCGCAGTGGTACAGCTTCAGCCTTAGGTCAAGAGGATTAAACTGAGCACTAGTTATAGATGTTCATCATACTATTTCATCCAGGTAGTGGATGTGCACTTGGCTGCCTCTAAATCTTAGAAAAAGTAGGAAGTAGGTTAAGCATCTTAGCTAACAACAACACAGGAGGACATCTGAAGCCACTCCTAGGGCTCCTGAGCCTGAGTTTTAAATCAGTGAGACTTGTCATTGGTGTTCCACTGCACAGAATCAGTCCTGAACAGCCTTTTTCACATTTAAATACCATGAAATCTAAATATATTACACAAAGGGAAAAAAATTAAAAAAGAAAAAAATAAACGATTGAGATCTCCCTGAATATATTTGGTGTGCAGAGGAAAACTGCAGTGTTTTGAATGAAAGTAGGGTATTAGATGGTGGACTGAGTGCAGTTCTAGGTGTTCAATTTTGAAAATTATATGAACTAAAAGTAGAAGAATGAGCATAATCCAGAATTTAGAAAGCCCGACTTCCTAGGGAAGAATGCAAAATCATGAGATGTTTTCCATGAGGAAAAAAGACAGGGGAAGGACGTGGTTATGAATTTCGAATATGTATAGAGTTGTGTGTTGTTCTCTATGTCCATGGATAGTAATGTAGCACAGGAAAAGAGAATGTGCAATGAGTAGATGAGTAATGAAGTGCTTGCAGGCTTCCCAGGTCTCCATATCTCATAGCAAGGACTGGGAGAGGGAAGGATGATCAAGTTAAGGGCTACCTAGATAAACTGGGTGTATGGGATAGTATGGGATACCTCAGAGGGTTTTAAGAGAGCTGGTCACTGTGAGGCTGCTGTTTGTCATCTTTGAACTCGTGTCCTACCAGTGTTCCCACTTACAGGTGCACGGACATCTTCGCTACCTCACAACTTTGACAATCAAAGCTGGGGCACAATTCTTGCTATCTGTTAAGTTGTCTAACACCTAACGTGTTAAAACTCTAAGAATTTCACCACATAGATTCCTTTAATTACTGTAAGTTGGCATGATGCTATTTATGAATACTAACGTGATACTACTTATGAATGTTAACGTGCTGCTACTTATGAATATTTGCATTACAGTAACATTTGCAGGAAATGTGTTACAAGATCAGTGACTTTCTTTTTTTTTTTTTTTTTTTTTTAAATCCTGGAACAAATTTCCTGATCTCTTTTTATTCACAGCTAAGGGTCAACAGTAGCCAGATTTCCCTGTTCGCTCATCTTTCTTTCTGAGCTTCCCAAACATGAGTCAGCCTGTTCTAGAGTTGTACCTGAAGCAGTAAGCTGAAAGGCAGGGTGTATTAGCACTCTGCTAATTTGCCTCTCTGACTGCCGAGCCAAAGCACACTCACAGCTTCCTAACTTGGAGTTCAGCCAAAATAAATCTGTGACTACACTTATCCCAGCAGATACACGCTTCAACATTTAATTCCTTTTTACAAACATCATTCTAAAAACCCTTTCCTCTTTCAGCGTAGGAAGCCTCTGTCTTTATATGTGGCTTAGCATCAGTGTTGCCGAAGGCGGTGGGAAATAGCAGCCATTTTGAAAGAGAACATTTCTTTCTTTGTGTTTCACTGGGAAAAAACAAAAAGTGTACAGGCTTCTAATGAAAGTAAGTTTAGGCTCTGTGCTTTTGTTGTTAATTCAAAGGCTACGTGTCAGGGGTATGATCCAGAAGGGGAGGGCAGGGAGTTGTGAGGAAGCTCAGCATGGACATCTTAGCCACATGGGCTCCTGTACTAACAGAAAGAAAGAGGTACTTTCATGTGTCCTGAAGCGTCATTCCTTTTAATAAACATTCCGCTAAAGAGAGGATCCAGACAAATGCCTGATTTATAACCTGGAGTTACTGCGTGACATCGGAGATCAGAGATGGGGTTGATTGTGTTTCTCCACTGTCCGTAGCCAGTGCTTAATTTTTAGAATTAAGTTTTAAAATTTTTTAAATTTTATATATTTTATACTTCTAAACTCTATTTTGATTATATTGTACATGATGATTTTGGGCAGGAAAATACTGTGGAGTTGGTCAAACAAATTTTGAGCAGGATTTTCAGGCAGAACCACTTCTTGTGGAAGACTCTGTTTTGACAAGAATATGACAGTTTCAGAAATTGCAAATCAAGGCTCTTTCTTTGCCTAGAAAACAGGATAAATAATTTTATGAGTCAAAATAATTTTTGAATTGCAAGTTTAAGTTAACCAAATGTTTTAAATAAGTTCATTGGCTGAAATTGATTACATTGTCAAATGAATTGTTTAAATTGAGGTGGACTGTACTGAATGTTCTTGAGATCTCTTTTTTTTGATGATTTGGGGTGGGAAGAGATTACAAAATCTTGACTTTTCTTCGTGATTAAACATTTTCCTGTACGGTTTTAATTTCTAACAGTATAAGAGTATGTTTTAGTATAGATTTCAGATATACGCTGTCAACATTAACTCAGTTTTATTGTCAGTTTTTATAGCAAATTTATTAACTGACACAAATATATTAAGGCTTAAAAGGAGACCAGATTGTAAGCCAACCACCGATATAGACAAATTGAGGCTTAAATTCTATCTCAGCTCCTGTTCTTCTCTTCACCTTCCAGCACTTCATTAAATTAAATGATTAACATTGATCACGTGCAGTTGTAGCAGAAAGTGACAAGATTTGTAGAGGCCGTTATTTCATGTGGTAGCTTTCTTCATAGTCTCATAGACACCCCTAAAATGTTGTGTCTTCTGCATAGACAAGCTTTATCTCTATTATAAAATTGCCTTAGTGTCTGAAGAATAGCACTACCCATTAGTCATCATTTGAGAACTTTAGGTGATTTTTTAGTTAGCTTGGATCCACTCCAACTGTTGTGTGGAAAATAAAGACGGTGGCCCAGCACAAGGAGTGGAAAATAAGTTAAATGTGTTCATGGTAGGTTACATTACTGAGGACACATGCTTTAGATTTTTGTTTGTTTGGGTTTTTTCTATCATCTTTCCTAAGGGTTGATAATTTTCTGTCCAGATAACTTCCTGCAATAAAGTTGTGATTGGACAAGAGGATGGATGATGTCATTTTCTTCTGGGATGTGATGGAGAGAGGAATTGCCACCAGATGCACACTATGAAAAAGTGTTAATAGAAAAGGCACTTCACGAGTAAAGTTGTGAAGGAACCTGGTACAAGCAAATGGTGCAAAATCAAGTCAGGTTGACCAACTGCTAAGACATGCTTTCAGCCAAAGTGGACTCAATCATGGCAAAGCACACTCCACAAAGTATATTCTATTTATCTGCAAGACCTTTGCCTTGCTTTGATTCACCTCGACTTGGCTATACCTCATTCATGAGATGGGATGATCTGATTGCCATCCTAGTGATTAGTGCTGAAGATGAAGTAGAGCTAAGTGTTAACTTAAAATATCAGCTTTACCTCTGATTTTCTTGATTTCTCTGTAATCCTGATATTTTAAATGCAGCATTCTTTATAGTAATTTTAGTTAGAAAACATATTCCTTTGCCATTGTAAAAGTACCTAGCCATGTCCTTTTTGTGATATAACACTGTGTGTAACTTCATTATTCTTATGCTATGAACAGATACCAAAAACTAGGTAACTGTATTACCTGTTATAAATTGAAAAAGATTCACAGTTTGACACCATTCAGCCATGTCAAAGCGGAGAGTTAATTGAAAATAGGTGAGCAAATAGGAGACAGAGAAACGAGTTAGGAAATGATACAAATAATCCTAATGCTTTTCAACCTAGATGAAGCAATGTGGGGCTTAAAGTCATTTGGTGCTAGTAAAGTCTGCTACCGACCTTTTCCCAATTTCTCCTATACGTGGAAGGACATTTCAGAAGGATATCAGTACAAGTGTTTAAGGGATATGCAATGCAGTTGACACCTTTTGATTAGGACTTTGCTTGAGAGCATAACCAAATATATATGTGTAGCAATTAACAGGTGTGTATTATATGTGCATACATGCATACATACATACATATGTGTGTGTATATACATATAAATTGATGTGTAAAATGTATGTTAGCTATATCTTTAGTATGGAATATTGTTCAGTTTGCCATAGTAAAAATGACCAGTTTGATCACTCCATGTCATCTATATATATGTATGTAGCTTACTGGGGATTAAAACCACATTTTACTTTGATCTGAAAGGCGAGTGAGATATGGTTTGTTCTGATTCATTCCATATCAGTACAAATACAACCTGTGTTTTAGCTAGGGAATTTTTATAGTGAGAGGATGGAAAATGATGTATGAAACAGAATAAACATAGTTTAATTTTTTTTTTTTTTTTTTTTTTTTAGGCAGAGTCTGAACAGGGAAAATAGACTGTTGGATAAAAAAGCAGTTAAAAAAAAGTCTATTTTGATTTGTAAACTGGGCAGATTTAATCTGGAAATCGCCAAGGGAAAATAAATACAGTACATGATAGATGTCATTTTTATAGTGTCATTTTTTTTTGACCAGAGTTACACTTTAGCAGTGCTGCTGACATGATAGATGTTCCAGAGAAGCCTTGTGCCTCACAGAATTTTAACTGCAAACCTTTATACTTAATACATATCTCCTAAGGCAATAAGACATACTGCAATCAACACTAGCATCATTTAAACCTGCATCAGCCAGAAACTACAGGTCTGTGCCAGTTACGATTGCTGCCCATTAATGCAGTCCTTCATTATTAGACCACCTATTGTTTTACCACTTGTTACTGTATCACCCATCTCTAGGTGGTATGAATGCAGCTTGCATTATCCAGTAGATGTAAAACAAAATTATACGCTCATAGAAATGTTATTATCCACATTGTGTTTTTTCAAAATCTTGCAAACTTGAGTGATTAGCCCCATATGAGAAAAGAGAACTATCAATGATACCTAGAGATTTGCAGGACATGCATTTGCTGCAGTAGGGGCACTAGAATAAGTGGAGAACCTGAGAGGTGATAATTTTTAGATGAAGAGTACAGCATGAAAAATGACAGTAGGAAAGTAAAGAACTGAAAAAGAGGAAAAGAGAAAGTGCAAAGTGAATGCTGGCACTAAATCCAGCAAAAAGTGGTAAAGGAAGAAAAGGAGATATCCAGGGGAGTGAATAAACCTTTAGTTATCCATAAGTGGTCCCACTACCAATTTAGAATTCATTACAAGCATTAGCATGGCAACCATCAGCATCATTTCTGGAACCTCCCTAAATGCTTTCTTTCATCCCTGTGAAAACCTCCAAAGCATAGCAATACAGCATGCCTGGCGCAGCGCCAACTGAGAGCTTCTCAGCTGCATAGCAAAAGCAGAGTTATACTGCCCAAAGGCTGAAAGAGTCCACCAGGCCAATGTCCTCTCCTGTCACAGGAATGGGCAGAGATCAGATGAATGGGAGTCATGGAGAGGGAGGCTCCTTCCTGTGACAGATGAGTGGACAAGCTGTGTTCTTCTGGGGGGACCTTCACTCCAGACCTCCCACTGGCACCTCAGCAGCAGGAGTGGCATCAGTGGTCAGGAAGATCTCTAGGGCTTTGGCACAGCCACCTATTTTGCTGAAAATCTATTGTTACCCCAACTGCACTATGGCTGGATTCCCTCTACTGCCAGCTGGAAAGCAAGGGGGACTGACCAAATATCTTGATATTTTGAGTGTCTCTGTTTTCATAATGTATGATAATGTGTGAATTGCTGTTCTCTGTGATGATAGCTAAGGAAGCAACAATGGAGATATGTTGAGTTGAGAATGTTTGTTGTCAAATGATGTTTGATAAAAAATACATTTTGGAGTGCAGCTAAACCTTTGCAGAAAGTAATGCTAATTTGACGTAAAATTTTAGTTGATAAAGGTTGCAACATTTTAATGTTTAGTAAATATTTTTATTTGGTTTTGCCTCAAATATTTAGCTTTAAAATTTAATTAAAAATACCAACATAAATGTGTTAATAATAACAGCCAAACCAATGTAAACCACATCTTTTTAAGTTGGGCAAAATGTTTCATTTTACAAGAAATAACCCTTTTTTTCCTAATATCAGCAGTAAATATGGGAGAAATTTTAAAAAATAGATCCTAAAATGAGACCTATGCTGCTAGCTTCTCTGAGGACTGTTGCTCTTTCTTGTGTCCTTGGAAGATATTTGTGCAGTCCTCTAGCAATTGAGACAACATTGTTTTGGCATTTTGTTTTACTGAGGCAGTGGGTCCACGTTGCAAATAACTCTCTATCTCTTTTTTAATAAAATATTATATTTGCCTGAGACACTTAGAGATTCAAACACATTTACAAAGAAAGCCGTACCGATACAGCATCCTTCATGGTGACCCTCAGAGTGTCTTCAGGGAAACAATATTTTAATAACATAATGTTTTCTGAGGAGCATATTGTTTCCCTTGTAAAAAGGAGCAGGTGAGTTTGAAGTTAGATGGGATAAGCTGGTGTTAGTCTGACAGTCTGTCAGGAAGAATTCTGTGCCGCATTTTGCAAATGACATTAATCTCCAAGACAATTTTGGTGTAAGAACACATGGCAACCTGGCACCAAAGCCAAGTTCCAGGCCTGGTAGAATGGTGCTTTCTGTCTGAGTATGCTTCTTGGAAGTTACCTGAGCGCTAATAGTGATACAAAAGGACAACACAGTAGATTAGCTATTAAAGGTATAAATAGCTACATACATGCAGATGTATAATCAGCACTTTGCCCTCTTCTTCCTTTTCTCTGTCATAAGTATTTGTTGCTGCAAAAATAATTTGTTGTGAGAAAGTTTAAATCAGGCTCCTAAACTTCCATAATTGGTTCAGTTTTGTTCTTTTATATGACTTTGGTGATTTCTTGAAAGAGAGCAGAAAATTGTATCCTCTCTGACATCCCTGTTGTTCACAGTAGAAAAGAATCAACTTTTGTCTGAATTCTGAATCTGAAGTTTTGCATTTCAAGAAATGTAGTAATCTTGTTACAGTTGAATATTTACATTGCATCATGGAAAGGTTGGTCTTATTTCCCTTCTGAGCTCATGCTTTCACATCCCTGGGCCAGATTTACATAACTAGATTCCTTGCTGCTGTGATCAGTGAAATGTCCTGGCTTGATTGTGTTTCCTTCTCTTCACCTGTATCTCCAGATAAATGTGAAGAAAAGTTTACTGCATGGCATTCACTGCCCCTGGAAGACATGAGCAAAGTGTTCTGGATGTTTAATGCCAAGTAGTCTAACCGATCATCTTCAACTTTTATAATGACATGTTATATTTGAAATGCAGCTTAAAATACAGACTTCTTCCAGATCACCACTTCTGTATCCATCAGGCACCATTCTGTGGCAGACCTGGCCTTTGTTTGAATTTCCAGGAAAGCATTTCAGTTTTGGAAGTGTGGAAGAAATCAGCAGCTTACCTGGATGAGCTTTTCCTGCTGGCAGGGGGCAGTTGGTACAGGCAAAAACATTGGTCTTACCGTTCTTTCTGCTTTTCATTTCATCTTGTTGAAGCAAAACAGTATTTTTCCAGAACAGTAACATTTCAGTCCAGAGAAGCGTTTTCGCTAAGTATCATTTATTATGCTGAGTGAGTGTTGGTAATGGTTGCTGCATGCAGCTTAGTTCACAGAAGAGAGAAGATTCCTCAGAAATACTGAGCACGGTGTGGCTCCTGAATAGTGACAGAAGAGGAAAAGGGGAGAAAGTCCATGAAACAGGTGCCTGGGCATAGTGAGCTTGTGGAACTCTGTAGCCTACATTGTATGCATCGTGTAGATATGTTCATTGCCTAAGTCCGTGTCTCAGCAGAAAAGTTCCATTAGGATAACTTAAATGAATAAGATGGTCTTCAAGAGAGTCATGCATGGACTCAGTGGGTGTTTGGAGCATTGTAGCCAGCACAGTGAAAATAATGGGTGGTCTGGGGTACTGGCACTGATATTACATACTGAAAGTAGGTGGTAGCCAAATACTGAAGTCAAGTAAAAGAGAAGGAAGCAGACTTGGCATCAGCATAGCAGAAATGGAAGGCAAATACATTAAACTGAGGATATTTAGACTGGTCAGCAAGTATGATTTCAGCAGTAACATCCTCCTAAATAAATAGAAGCAATATGGACTTTAGTGAGATGAGAAAATCAGAATGATAGAATCATGGAATGGTTTGGGTTGGAAGGGATGTTAAAGACTATCTAGTTCCACCCCCCCTGCCAAAGACAGGGACACCTTCCACTAGACCAGGTTGCTCAAAGCCCCATCCAACCTGGCCTTGAACACTGCCGGGGATGGGGCAGCCACAGCTTCTCTGGGCAACCTGTGTCAGTGTCTCCCTACCCTCACAGTAAAGAATTTCTTCCTAATATCTAATTTAACTCTACTCTCTTTGAGTTTAAATCCATTCCTCTTTGTCCTGTCACTACATGCCCATGTAAAAAGACTCTCTCCAGATTTCTTGTAGGCCCCCTCGCAGACACTGGAAGCTGCTCTAACGTCTCCCTGAAGCTTTCTCTTCTCCAGGCTGAACAAGTCCAGGTCTCTCAGCCTGTCTTCACAGGAGAGGTGCTCCAGCCCTCAGATCATCTTTATGGCCCTCCTCTGAATTCGCTCCAGCAGTTAAGTCTGGAAATGAGAAACCTACTTGAGACTATTTTTATTATAGTGACCATTATTATTATTCTTATTATTTACCTGAACAGACAGACGTGACCAAGTGCTGTGTTTGTGGGGAACAAAGTAGAAAGATTTGGATTTGGCAGGCAGGAGGCAGAGCAGCAAAATGTACAAATTTTAGAGCAGAGCAGCCTATGTTCATTTTTAGATACACGAATAGTCTTTTTCTAGGATGGCGTTAGTATGTTATTATATACCAAATGAGTCAAAGAGGTGCCACATGCTTGTGAGCTCACCATCATATCATATTTTCAGATTGTCTTATCAGTCCCACATGTGTTTTACATCTGTTGTAGAAACTGAAAGCCTTATTTCAAGCCTGGCCTTACGGGTTTTTTTAGCTATGCAATTGCCTCAGTTCAGTGTAGAGGGCTTAGGTTTTTTATTATTTGTGTGCAGTGGAGGAATTTTAGAGGAGAAAAAAACCTGTGTTCCTGCTTGGAAAAAGCTTATCTAAGATATATAAATATCCTATGCAACTAATTCAAGTGGCAGATAGTACAAGGTATGTAAACCATATGGAGATGATCACTACCACCAGTCCTGGACTTTGGCAGGTCTCTCGTGTGTAGGAGAACAAGGGGCAATAAGTCTGGACAAAATGAGAGTGCCCATGGTAATTGTGAGCCTGGAAGGAGAGGCTTATTTGAGAAAGGAAACACAGGGAAGAGGAGAAAGAAATGTTTCCTTGAGGGATAATTCTTTCAGCTAACAACCTGATAGGTCAGCAGGCCTTGCTTCAAATGATGCAGGGAAGAATAAAAAGCGGGAGGGCCCCCACTATGTCCCAGCTGCTGGTAAGGTGAGGATGTCCTGTGCCCTCAGGAAGGGATGCTGAGTAGAGTTAGCCAAAACCCAACAGTTTTGCTTTGTGAAAAATCACAAGGTGGTTGAGACTGATGCAAGATGCCAGCACACACGAGACTGAGACTTTCTGGTAGTTATCATGGAAAAAATATAATGAATCTATTAGCCAGTGAAATAAACCTTTTATAGGGGAATCACCTGTACAACAGAGTGAGGACATGGATCTCAGTCTGTACGTAGTGGTATGTGTGTGGGGTGGTGTGTGTGAGGGTATCAACCAGTGTATCTTGTCCACCCATCATGCAGCAACAAGGTCTCAGGTGGAGAGTTCTTGTGATGAGCAAACTGGATCCCTGCTTGGATCTGCCTCTCCTCCAGCTAATCTCGTCAGTACAAGCCCAGCATTGCTGACTGCCCTCATCAGCATTACTGTTTGTTACTCACTGTCACAGGGCTCACCCAGTGGGGGATTTGTGCGTCTCACAAGCGGAGTGGAGGAAAGGTAGAGCAATACAGCAAGGGAGGAGGGAAACTGGCTGTCTTTTCCTTTTTTGCTCTGCTTTTCACTCCAAAAGTCTGTGACTGAACCCTGCTTCTTCCCCTGCAGGAATCCCAATATTTCACTTCGAAAATCTGGTCAGTCTGCTCATCATTAGGTTAAATCAGGATTCCCTGTGCTGTGCCTAATGTGTTATGTGAGGAATTTTGTAATGATGCTTAAAATCCCTTCCAATTTAAGGTTAAATTATTCTTTACAATTAAATCTTACTTTCCTGACAAAATTATTCTAGATTATTTTTGAACAGTCAAATTTGCTGTGGACACGTTTCCCTTGATACACTGAGCCTCCTCTCCCCATCCTGGAGTGACTTGGAGCTGGTGTACTCCTTGCCCTTTGAGAGAATATCTCAAGGACAAAAAAGCTGTCAAGTGACAGCAGGAACAAAACACAGGGAAGTGCTGCTCATCCTCGCTCTCCTACCCAGTCCCTAATAAAGAAAACTAATAATGCCCATTTTAGGTAGCCTGCTTCTACAACTCTAGTCTCATTATTTCAGCAAAGCAGTGTAAGCTGCCAGCTGTATCTTTTATACCTCCAGTCACATTTTGCAGAGGAGCTCTTTGCTGCTATTTTGAAAGTGAGCCCCCCCCTTTCCCCCTTTTCTTCATGTTTCTTTCTTAGATCCTGACTGAAAGGAGAGCAGGGAGAGCTCTGCATGCAAGGCTGAGGAGGACAGGCAGAGCAGGGGAGTGAACAGCAGGAATTCCTTCTATTACCTGTATCATTTTCTCACTTCCTTACTAATACCGTGATAACTGGAAGGGTTCTCATTAAGCTGATCCCAGTTCTTTGGTTTAAATGCAAACTATTTGTTATATCGAGCAGTACCCTGTCGACTGCTGTTCCAAACAAGAGCATTTCTGCTCTCCTCCCCAAAGCTTTTCAGCTATGGAGTCCTATGGGCAACCGTCTCCTGGTTCCAAGTGTATCTCTGACAGAGTGTGGATTCTGGGAATGTACAGAGTGCCTCTGTAGGGCTGCAGCACGAGTGCTGCATCCTATCTCCTTTAGTGCTGTCCCTGCTGGCCTTGAGCCAAGTTTAGCCCTTGCTGAACACAAGAAAAATCCAAGTGTTTTTTGGCAGTATTACAAACCACTTGGAGCACTTTGGCATATGGATGTGAAGTGTTTTACAAGCATCCTTAGAAGCCCGGCACAGCTCTTTGTATCATAAATTTCTGTAGTGTGGACAAGCCTTGAGAAAATACCTAGGAGAGGAATGGGAGGCAACTGACAGCATAATTACTGGTTTGGGGGAAAAAGAGGCCAGAAACGGAGGGGAGAAGAGAGACTTGTTGATTGGGCAAAATTCTAATAGTGCAGTTTGACCAAGAACTGGAAACCAGAGAGGGGCTGAACACCTTTTCCTTTTGAGACTTTTTTTTCCTTACCAATAAGAAAAACTAAAAGTAGCTAAAATCAGAATAATTTAATTACATCAAACATAACATTTACATTTACTAGAAACCAAGTTTTCCCACATTCCATTTTGGAATTAGAATTATTGCACTGGCCTTGTTTTATTGTTACTTCCATACCACACAATCCTCCAATCTCCTTTTGATTTGCATGGGGACAGTGAAAGGTTTCTGGAGAGACTATATGATATTTCTGTCTGTATGAATTCTCTGCATCATTGCATTCTTCATCATGCTAATGTTGATACTAGTATTTTCTCCATGAATTTCCACATTTTTAGTTCTCAACCGATGTCTTTGATGCAGACCACAATTTAATTCCATTACATCAGAAGTGATGACAAATGTTCTTTTGTGAAAGTGGGAGATATCAGAACATCCTTTGTGTGCAGCATTATCATATGTACATCAACAACATATTTTTCTTAGCCATTTAACTGATGAAGAGGAAGAAAAATTCCTCCATTAGAAAAATCTAAAAAGAAAGTGACTCTACTGTCTTACATTCTCGTCTCAGTTTCACTGTTATGAATCTGGAGAGAAAAAAATGAAATCCTATCATCTTTTCTTGTCTCTGCCATCTTTATCACTTGAAGATTCACTGGCTAGTTAAGTTTCAATAGCTATGGAGCAGGACATATTTATGAAGCTGCTTGAAGATTAGTGGGTACTCAAGACAATAAAGCAGTGATAGAATGACCGCAGTTAACAGGTTTTATCTTGGCAAGGAACTTATTCCCATCTGCCTTATCGAGCTTGAAAGTAAAATAAACAGAAGCTGTCAAGGTCTCAGGAGGTGTGGGCATCACTTCTGAGCATCAGCAGCACAACTGCACGGAGCTGAGGAGGCTCAGGAAAAACTTAGAGGTCTCTGCTTAGCTCTGGTTCCTCTATTATGTTCAGACCACACCAAACATGCCCCACCACTAAGTGACACAGCATAGGATTTCAAGCCAAACTAAAGCAAACGGTTAAGCACCTTTGTGTCCATTGCTTACTGTACCGGAAGTATCCTCAAACATGGGGCAGAGAACACTAAAAGGTGTTCTTCCTCCTGTAAGCCTCTAGAGAGGCTTATATATATGCTAGCACAGAATCGTAGTACCATTTAGGTTGGAGAAGACCATCTCTTTGTAGGGTAAAGCTTGTTCTCTCTATGTGCTGTTAGTGCCTGGGGATACAGGTTTTGTGGTGAGTGAACTAAATGATACTCTTTACTTACTCTTGATACCTCCTTTGGGAAGATGACAGGCCAATCCCTGTTCAGCACTTCACAGCTATTTACTGCTTTTCTATGTCTTGCAAAGCAAATCTCCTTGTCTCCTATAATAAACTGTGTACCTACAATTAGAAAAAGATCCTGTGATGTTGCTGGTTTATTGGAGGCAGCTATGGGAGAGAAGAGAAACCGGATGAAAATATGGGAGGGGAAAGAAACTGAATGAGAAACAGGTAGTCAGGAAAAGTGGGCATTACATATATTTTCCTAGCGTGGCAGTGCTATAGGGAGGGCTTTGTAGAAGGTATGGATGTTTTTTCTCTGAACAAATGAGACATTCTCCTTCAGTTTTGCATCTGGATGACTGTCAGTGAATGTTCAGAAAAAGAGAAGAAAGAATATTGGATTTTTGAAAATTAACAAACTCCTAGAGGCTGGAAAGTAATCTGAATGAATGACCCCAGCATGGGGAGAAGCAGAGCCTCCCATTCCCTGCTCCTCCCTCTAATGGCTATTTGTAACATCCAGGTTACTCTAGGGGCTTCTCTCAAGGCCACCAGCAAGCTGCTCATGAAAGCATTGCTTACCTCCGCAGCCAGAAAGAGCTGGGCTATCTTGCTCATTTTACCAGCATTTACCAGCATGGCATATTCAGATGGCAACTTTGAGGAGAAGATTAAGGAGGCCTCACACAAGCATTTTGTCCACTGGATCTGAAGGATTGTCAGTTTTCAAGGGAACAGTGGGAGCCCTTGAGGAAGGAAATGTCTTCATCTGGCACTGATAGTACTGGAAGATGATCATGCATTGCCTTAATTGCAACCACCGTTTAAAAATACATTGCTAAAGACTTTAGCAAGGTGCAAGAAAATTTTTAAGGCAATAACTAAAGAAAAACCTTTAGGCTGTTCTCTTCAGTTATTCCCAACCTGTGTGTGTAATTTGTTGATATATAAACTTAGGAGCATTGAAGTGTAGTATACAGGCTGCAGGTGGTAATGAAAAAAAATGGTGGTTTGGTTTCTTCACCCTCAACCAAATAGGACAGGAAACAATAAGGCATATATAGACGTCCCTCCACGTGGTGAACAGACAAATATCAAACACCAACTAAAGATTAAAAGTAATTGTCATATATACTTAGTCTTTGTGCTTTGATATAGACTGAGAAGAAGGCAATTTAATCCATTTGTTCTAATCTATGTGGTATGCATGTCTCAGAAGTTTGTTATTTTGAAGCTGGTTTTGGAAAAATAAAAAAAAAGGCAAAGAGATTTCATCTACAGATAATACGCTAAAAGTGGTTGTCAGAGAGGCCTAGAAAAAGATACCAGTAAGTACAGGGTAATGGAGTTTAAAGTATTAAGAACAGAGGTTAACATGATAATGAAGTTTGGCCAGACGGGTGGGCAGGAGTCCTTTCACTATGTGGCATCAATATGTACCATTCCTGTCTCCTGCAAAGAGTTTTCTATACACTCTGATTTTTTCTTGTGAGGATCTGGAGTAATACCAGTTTGTCCTTCATCTTTTTTGACATGTCTGTTAACTGTCCTTCCTTACTGGTGCTCTATTTTTAATTGTGTTTTATTTTTTAAACAACCAAACAAAAATCATTAATATATAGCAGGTCAAGCCTTGCGTAAAATCCCTGTTAGAGTAATATATTAGACTATGAAATCTGTGACACAAAAAGAAGACCCTAGTTTGCTATTATAAAAATGTGGCCAGCTACAATTCACAGCCACAGTAAAAGAAAAACTGATGCTGAAAATTGGCACATTGAGATATTCTCGCTGTTCGAGTCCAATTATCTCCTTGGTAACAAGTTCTTTCATTCATTATATGTTGTATTGTCAGAATAAACCATGTAATAGTGCTGTATCTGGGTCTGCACTGCTTCTGCAAATATGGAATATAGAAGCATAAACATGCAACCTGCTAACCAGTTTCTTATGCTTGCTGTAAAATTAAAGTATCCCTGTGAATCCAGATCTGTCATGCAACAGTGCTTTTCACTTTTCGTGTGTAACTTTCCTTTTAGATACAAGTCATCAAAAGTTAATGAGCTTTAAGTTATTTACTGACTGGTGATAGGAAAAACTCTACCTGGCCGTGCTTTAAAATCTGCCTCTCACAAATAGATTGCGATTTCACCATGCCTATTACCTCATACAACTGAACATCTTTTATGTATTTAACACGTTTAAAAAGTTAAGTGGACTTTACCCGAAGCACAGATGAAATATGCTGAGGTGATTTACATAACACCTCAGACTCGATTTACGTGGTTGCAGCTCAGTGTGCTGAAGGTATTTCTTCATGTTGTTGATTTTTGTGGGATTTTTGCGACTGATTCCAGCTGAACTGCAATTAAGATAATGGTTGCTGGGGTTGAGAGTGGAAGAGGCAATTCATTCAATAATTATCAGGTCTAGTGTCAAGGAAACTGCTACATGTGAAAAAGAACTAGGCACAGCTAGGCTATTACAGCCTTGTGTATGCTGCTATCTGTTTCAGGCCAAGATCCAAAAACATTTCATGGTCTAAAACAGTATCCAGAGATTTCAACTGGGGTAGGAGCCTGTTTCTGTTTATTGCACAAGCACATAAGAAGAGAAGTTCTGCCACCAAAGACTTTGCAGTCTTGCTAAAACAACAGAGAGGAAGGGAATGGGATGGAAAGATGAAGGCAACTGGGACTGGAACATGGCTTGCATATGGCTTTGTTATGACATGTCTTGTGAGTCATGGAAGCAGTGAAAGAGAATATCAGAGTATTCATCTCTCAACTGGTTCCTTCTAGATATTCAGCAGATATGAAATAGTGTTTCTTGGGCCAAGGAATAATATCATACAGTGCCAGTACAGTTAGAAACCAAGAAAGACATAGTATAAGAATGATGGCCACAGCTCCCTTGTGTAGGAGAGAGAATTAACCATTCGTAGCAGGAGCTATGTACCATTTAGGTTAGAGCCTGCCAGCCTACTTACATCCTGCTGCTAAGTTATTGGTATTAACTTGGTGTGTTCTGTCAGTCATTACTCTGAATGTCAATCCTAAGCTTTTCTTGGTAGTAGCAAAAGTGGGAGCATTAGGATGGACAGCACTGCTGTGCATGAAGTAAAGAAGTCTGCCCTCCTCTGATAAAAGCCAGTCTCCATTAGAGTGATATATACTGCTGCTGCTAATGGCATTCCATGCAGGGGTGGGTGACTTGGAGGAAACAATCTGGTGTAGGCACATAGTTATCACAAAGTTATCAATTTTTAGGTCGGTTAGAGAGGTAGCAAGTTGGGAAATGAGCCAAGGATGAGATACTAGTATTATTAGAATTCACCTGATGTCTGAATATCTGAATATCCCAGAAAATGCAGTGTCCCCCAAGGTCAGATGAAAAGTCAAAACCAGTGCATATGTGGTTCAAAAATGCTGATGGGATCTAACTGCATCAACACAGTTACATGTATGTGAACTCATATACATGTGATGATTTCATACAAACAAGAGATTTCAGCAGGGGTCCTATCATCTGTATTGCATCATACAGGTGATGCTTGCTTGAGCCCCACTGCATACAGTGTAGCTGAGCCACATCTAGATTTACACTGGCAAGTACAGCTGTGCAGTTTATAAGCACTCAACAATGTTCCTAGCCTGAAAGCTCTTCAGCTACATACTAGATGTATATGTTGGCTGACAAATGCACACTCTGGAGTGTGTTAATGGTTACTTAGGAACAGTTGCACTTTTCTTAGCCAACTTCAGCTGGCATGTTGCCTGAACAAAAAGATCTTCCCAACTGCAGGGAGTGCCATGATTATATGGGACAGTAGGTTCATGAAGAAGAGACATAATTTTTATATTGGACTCTTCAGAGGAAACTGCCACAATCAGCAATCTGATCTTGGACTCTACCATTTTGGGTATTTCTCTTTTATCACTGACAAAAGGGAAAAAATACACTAGCAGTGGCTGCATTCCTGCTAATCCTTTCCAAGTTTTACATCAGTAGGATTTGCTACACTTTTTTCATAATGACATGAAGAGAGAAGAGTTTCTCACTTAGACATATTGGGAAAGTGTTTTCTCTTATCACAGAGCAAAAAGCTGCAGCCTAAGGAATAGATTTAAAAAGGTCTGGGAAAAATCTTTCACAACTGGATACTGAAGCAATTTCTCATTAAAAAAAAAAAAAGGAAAACAAAGAAAGAGAGAAAGAAAGAAAGGATTATTTCTGTAATAAATACCTTGATTTATTCTCACAGGTCCCGATTCCTGAAGTTCTCTGTTTCAGTATTGCACATGCTGTCACATGGAGGAGAAGCATGAACTCAGTATTTATGAAAGTGGTTTGAGTGATCATTCAAATACCCTTCCCCATATAACATTAAGCGTTCCAAGGATTCCAGAAGATGACCACACACTACCCGCTGGAGTCACAGATAAGAAACTGCTGATTCTGAAAAGAAGGATGTTTTCATTCCCCAAGGCAATGATAATGACACCTAAAATGCCACTATATTTCTGAGATTTGAGCTAGCTGCCGTACTCTGTAACTGCAGGTGTATTTTAGGATTACTAGTGTTGAATTTGGGAAGAACTTGAGGGTTTTCATTCAAATATTAATGTCAAAAGAGAATTACAGATACGCATATTACAGGGTGCTTTCACAAGATTCTGATACTGGAAGCTAAACAGAAATTGAAGTACTTCCAAAAGGAATTTGAATAAGGAATAGGGATTTTCCCAGCCCTACCACAAGTTTATGAAATCTGTTTGATGTGTGTTTTTGAGGAGGACACAAAGCCCTATGCCTAAGTTTTTAAATCATTTAGAGACCCAAGTAAGGCACTATTAACTTTCTACGTTGACTTTCTTAATTGGTGTTGGATTTCAGTGGCTTTTAACCATAGGTGAACCCTGTCTCCCACCATTAAACCACAGTGGGATTTATTCCGATTCATAAAATACCGCATATCCACAGTGGGATTTAATACTAAGGCTGTAAAATCTAGGCAGGTGGAAATTTATATCAGCTCAATACAATTTATACAGGTATCTTTTTCATCGTCCTAGCTAAACACTAATGGTTCGTACTGAATTAAAGGCGTTAATGGAATTGGTCCTGATGGGACTGAGGTTATGCTCTGAGGCTGACAAGAATGGAGGTTTCCCCTTTTTCTAGTTTAGCTGCTTCATTCCATGTGGTATTGCCTCCCTAAATTGGCACTTTTCCTGTGCATTACTGCCATTGCTCTGGAATTCCTTTAGTTTCACCAGCAATGGAGCTGCAGTATAGGTCTTAGCAGCTGACAATGTCTAAATTACAACAGTGCTTGATCAAAGCAGATCTAGACTTTATAAACCTGCCTTTATTACTCACTCATTTCTTTCCTATGCAGATTGTTCTTTCTGCTGTTAGGTCCTGGTGGTGAATGACAGGATTTAAGCTAGTATGGGATCCATGACTGCAGGCTTTTCTTTCCTTTGGAGCCTCTTCCTATGTATTATGCATGCTTGTGTGTTTATTTATTTAGGAATGTAGAAAACTTATTTGATTGACCTTAATTCCAAAGTGACCGTAGCATGTATATTTTGCAAGCTAGAGGTATCATGAAAGTATCATAAAAGACAGAGGCTGCCTCAGGGCACCTGTAGTGAGATGGACGTGATCGTAAAAGAAGAGAGACCCATAGGAAATCTGTCTTCATGAGTTCTGCTGCTCATGTAATAACAACAACAACAATAATAATTATTGTTATTATTATTGAATTTTGTCTCCTACAGCCTGGAAATCCAGTGTTTTTTAAGTTACAGCCTTTGGTATGACAAACGTGTTTAAAAAAAAATATGGAGAGAGATTAAATCCCCTGAAGCTGGGGACAATTCTTACAGCATTTCTTCTTCCCAGCTCATTATCTGTGTGGCTCATTGTCCCAGTGCTGTGTCTCCCATAGAGAGTTAAAAAAGCGCTAAACAAATAGATCTCAATTTAGCAGCAGATTCTTCTGGGAGAATATTTGTGAAGCTGGAATTTTTCCATCTTCCAGATTTCCTGGTGATTTTGTATCTGAATGTTTTTCAGATATGAAAGTCTTTTCATATCATCTTGACAGGAAGCAGTGCATACCACACTACTGTAAAGTACCTAGAGCTTAAAATGAGAGATGAACAACCTGGCTTAGCAGGGGATGCAGGAAGAATTGGTTCAGCCCTCAAGCCAAATCTCAAACCAATCCCAAACTAATTTGTGTCTGGCTGAATGTTGTCTTTGAATCTCATTTGTTCCAGAGTTCCCTGGAGAAAGAAGATATCAGTGAATTTTGAGCTGCCTCTTATGTAGGGAAGCCCCATAACTCATGAGATTTGAAAAGAGCATCTGGTGAAAGCCCAGCAAGGGTTGAAAAGGATGCATAAAAGACAGAAATAGGGCCCAAGTTCCTCAGAAGTTGTTTATCCTATCTGCTAAAATGTTTCTTTGGCTGTTTCTCTGAGTCATGCCATGATAATAACAATACTCTGCACTATTACAAGAGCAGCTGGTGAGAGAAGAGAAAAAGTAAGGTAGTTCCTTTTGCTCTAAGGCACCCTCAGTGAGTAATACACATGAGTCTTCACATTCAGTTCTAGCTATCTTCAATAAAAGTACTGTTTATTTGCCACAGGGTAGAAAAACAAAGGTAAAACAAAGAAGAAATATTCAGAAAATAAAAGTTAAGCAGACTGTAAGCACAATAGACCAGATAACTTGAGGGATACATTTGACCCAGCTAAATATATTATCACAAAAAAAAGCATTCAAGCTGGGCATGAAAGCTGACATCTTAAAACTCGTTTAGTGTCTAAAATTAGGCACCTAAATCTAAATTGTTTGTGCTTAAAACAAAAAAAAAATAAAAAAGAGAAGAAAAAAGGAACCTTTCCTAAGGTAGTCACATTTCTGCAGTTCTTACAAATGTGAGCAGTACCTGAGGGGAATCGTGTTTTGCACCTTTACAGTTCAAGCGATCCAATTGAGACAACCCAGAACAGAGCTGTGGTGAAACTTCAGGGCATAGTGTCACTTTGCCACCCCTCTTCCCCGCCTTCCTGCCTCCAGAGATGCAATGAAAATTCAGCAAAAGACACAAGCAAGCAGCCTTGTATCTGGATTACAGCTTTGCTATAGGAAATGAGTATTTATAAGCACTTACCTCCTGTTCTCACTGTATTTGTTCCTAATTTGTAATATTTTTGCCTTTACAGTGTACGATTTCCCATCTTCTTTAGCTCCTGCCATCCTGCTTGCCTAAACATCCTAGCTTCTCTGTGGGAGTATGGGAATGGGCCACATCCAAGCAAAGACTGTGAAATATAAGCTGTCCCCTCCTTTACACTTATGATATAGTCTTCCTTTTCATTTCTGGAGAAGAAGCTTCTAACTCAAGACCTCCTGTGTAAAGGATTCTATTGCCATAGTTCAGATCTAAAAAGCTGTACAGTATTCATAGTTCCAGTTGATTTGAGTGGGAAATTAGGGAGGTAACTAAGAGTTAGGAATACTTTCATAGACCTAGAGACCACACTCAGTAATACATTTCTCCCAGTCAATCAGTCATGTGCAAGTTGGCTTTGTTATAACAAAAAAACCATTTCTACAGTGAAATTGCCTTAGCAGATACTATAGAAGCCTCATGATCTGACCTGTGTGTTTCAAACACTATAAAGCCCATTTTCCTCTCATTATTTCACGTTCAGTTTTGGTTTACTCTGTATTGTTTACAACATTAATGATTTGCATTTAATCAAGTAATTCCAGCCCAGTTCCATTGTATAAATTGGTCTTCCAGGTGTTCACATAAAATCCCATTAAGTGTGTTTTCTCTCAGTGCATCTTGGGATACAATATCCCATTACTATGAAAATGGAAATAACTGTATTTCCAGGCAGGTGAAATGTTGCATAGCATAACTGCCATGCTACTAAATTTTAACACTCACATTTTCTTATACAATAAAATTCATATCAGAAATGCAGGACAGTGACTGTCACACATGGCATGTGCTGTGTTTTTTTTAGGCATTAACAAAAATCAATCTAGCTACATGAGCTGTGTGAGCAGGAACTCCCTCCCCCACCTCTTCCATATGTTCCGAATTAACTGCTGCATTCACATGAGCAAAATGGAGCTGGAAACAGAAACTGGAGCCCAGATCCTCGTTTGGTATAAACTAGTACAGTTACACTGGAGCTAAAAGGTATGGGTTGATGTAAACAAGTGAGGGTACAGCCCTTAAAATTTCACTTATTTCATTGTCTTAGCCACTAAAAAAAGAGCATCCCTGCTTTGCAGAATACAGGCTCACTCTTTTAAAAGACAGAAATGAGAGTGTTCTCTTTGGAAGGGCTGTGCTATATATCTTCTGAAAAAGTCTTGGTAGAAACTTTAGGAAACCTTAGGTCATTAATTTTGAAGATCTTTATATGCTTTTATAATATCACTAAGCTTGCTCAGGCTAGAATATTAACTACAGAAAATAAGGAATCTCAGCTGTCTTTGTCAAAGTGTGGTTAAGGACACCATGCTGAAGAAACAGGGAAACCCTGAGAGAGCTGTAAAGATCGGGAACAGCCAGAAGGGGTTTACCAAAGGCAAACTGTGTTTGACTAACTTTCTGTGGTGGAATGCTGTGCTCTGTGGCTAAGTGAAGAGCAGTGGATGTTTGCCTCAAGTTTAGCAAAGCTTTTACATACTCTTGCAGAGTACCCACATAGCTTCACTGAGCAGATAAGGATTGGATCTGTAGTAGTGATTAATGACTGGAAGTTTAACTGGCAGCAGTCTGGTATTCTTGGGAGGCTGATCCTGTTCATCTTCATAAACAACAGCCTGCATGATGGGCTGGCATAAATGAGTCCTCTGCAAGGTTGTGGGTGGCACCAGCCCTGGGGATGCTGCTGGCATGCTGGAGAGAAGGGCTGCCAGAAAGGGACCTCAAAAAGCTGGATGAAAGGGCAGAGAAGAGTCTCTTGAAGTTCAGCAAGAGCAAATGTAAATTCCTGTACCATGCATAGGCACCAGCTGGGGTTGACTAGGAAAGCAGCAGTTCTTTGGGAAGCAAATTTGGAGTCCTGGTAGTCAGTTAAATGTGCCAACAGTGTGTCATTATGGGGAAGAAAGCTAACCACATCCAGGGCTGTGTTAGCAAGAATATATCCAGCAGGTTAAACAAGGTGATTTTCCCCTCTGCTCAGTACTCACAGGCCACCTCTGGATTGCTGCATCTGGTTTAGGGGCACAGAAGATGAATTGTTAACAAACTGGAAAGAGTCTGGAGGACAGCTGCTAAGACACTGAGGAAACTGGAGGATGTGACATACAAGGAAAGTTTTTCGTGTGTGTGTGTAATTGCGGTCTTCCATTACCTGAGGAAGGGTTACAGGGAGCACAGAGCTCTTACCCAATGTGCACAAAAAGAGGAGAAGGGACAGCAGCGACAAGTTGCAGAAAAGGAAATTCTTACTGAAAAATTCTCAACACAAAAGTTTACATGCACTGAAAGCATATTAGCAAGGTCCATCCATCACTGATGGTATACATCAATTCTGATGATGAAAGCTATTTTTGGGGAAAAAATGTAAGGGTAAAGAAGAAGAAACAGACAGACAGAAAGAAGACATAGAGGAAACTGCTCACTGGCCAGCTGGGGAGGGAAGTGATGAGGGTCCCCAGAGGAGCATCCTCCCTGCACATTCTCTCCTACACAGCAGTGTTCTCCCATAGTAATTTTCCCACAGTAATTCTATACTTTCCACCAGCCTTTTCTCAAAATCCTTGTTGGTCATTCCCACTGAGGGACATTAAGGATGCTTGGAGCACACTGATGATCAGCAGATACTGTCCACTGCTTGATAGTTGAGTTTTGTGCATGCGTATTGTTTGTCCCCTAGTGTAACCCAAATGCTACAGCTGAAGACAAAAGGGTAGAAGTTGTGATTTGTCACACTAGCAGGAGTTGCTTCCCATGAGAACACCCCACAACAACACTACTGGTGTTTGCAGGTGCATGAGAGAAACATGAAGAAATAGCATTAGAGCAACAAAGGAAAGATACTATGGCAGAGGCTCTGGAAAGCACTGCCCTGGCAGTGGTGATGAAAGGGTGCAAAGATGATTGTGAAAAGGCAGTATACAACATTACAGGCAGAAGGTCCTCACAAGCCAACAGGCTAAAGCATCCGAGACAATGCGGTGAGGCTTAGGGGAAGAATCCTTCACTGGGAGAGTGGTTTGGCACAGGAACAAGAGCCCAGAGAGCCTGTGAAATCTCCCATCTTGAGGCACCCAGAGCTTGACTGGATAAGGCCCTGAGCAACCCGGCCAACCCTGAAAGTGTCCTTGCTCTGAGTGTGGGGTTGGACTGGGTCATGCCCAGAGCTCTTGTCCACCTTAAATTTCCTTATGATTCTCTGTAAATAGTGTTGGGTATTATCAGCACTGTAAATGTATTTCAACAGCACTGTAAATGTATTTCAAATGTGGTGACTGAAGCCTTAACATCTGGTCTAAAAATTCCCTTAAGCGGGGAAGACAGAGTTCATGCTTACACTGACCATATTTTGATCTTCATAGGAAAATTATTTTTAAAAGATCATTTTAATTGACATAATTTTTATAGAGATTTCATATTTTTTAATCTCTTTGGATTGTGACTTATGAAAAATTTAAAAAATGATTGAAGCATAAGTACCAAACACACTGAAGGTTCTGCAGCTATATTTGACTCTGTAGTGACTTCAAGGAAAGCTATGATAATGAAGCTTCCTTAATGTCATGAAATCTCCTTAATAATACTATTCATAAAAACGAAAGTGTTTGTTTACTGCTTGAGCTAGATGCCTCCCGAACATTAAAAAATCATCCGCACACATCAGTTCTTCTGTTTTCTTCCCCAGGCTTTCCAATAGATATTCTTGGAGAGATTGTCTTTGCTTAGGTTTATAAAAAAGAACAGGAACAGAAGAATAAATTTATGTATAATATGCATGTTTAGGGAATTATATAAATGAAATCCGGATTCCTTCTATTTACTATAAATCAAAGTTCGGATAAATGAGGCCCTGTCCATATTCTGGGAGAATTGAGTCAATCCAAGTTAGGATCAAATTTAAAAACAGCTTCCAGCACGGTGACCAGCCACTGTGCAACCTATCCAGCTACATTACAAAACAGTTTCATCAGAGTTACAGTTCCTAACTAGCATTTGAGAACTGCAGGGTTTCCTTTTATATGCCCTAGAAGGGAAAGTGAAGGGGTTATGTGACTGACGTCATTCCTCTACGGGTGAGTGAACTAAAAGACTTGAGAGAGCTGGAAAGTTGGGATGGTGTTACAGTTCTAGCCTATACCAGATGCTGGAGAAATTTCTACTCAGTGCTAGATCCAGCTGTTGAGAAAACTAAATGCGTATTTTGCCTATTTAGAGCAAAATGTTCATCTTGGCAGTGCAGCCTGAAAGAAAATGTGGGAGTTTTTTATTTTCTTTAGCTGATTAGCTCCATGAACAATCAAATAACTGATGGGTACTGACCACCCCATAAATTATCAGAATTGTAGTGTTTTGTGATGGAGGAAATTATTATGTACAATTATTTATTTACAGGATACAGAGTGGAAGTAGCGGTCCCTACAAATTAATGCAAGAAAGACAAAGTAAACCATGGGAAATCAGGATTATGCTTTTTCCACATTTAGAAGTTAGCCAACAGGACAGTGCCATTTATTCTGATGGAAATCCAGCTGTGTACCTTTCCCTGGAAGAATGGAGAAGGGAGTCTTTTAGAGTACTAATGGAGGTGCATAGGCTGATTCTTAGGCCCAGATATACAAGAGGTAGCACTATCTACTTCAGAGGTAACTGAGAAGTCCTTTTTTTTTTTTTTGTCTTTACACTTTGGTTATATTTATTCTATTTATTGAACCAAGAAATCTTTATGGAAAGAAAAAACAAAACAAGAACCTGTGAATACCTAATCCTAGCTTCAGAGATGGAAAGACGGTAGTAAAGGTATCTGCACTATTTTTCCTTGCCATTGTGTCTCCCGGTCTGCTGTAAATTAAACTACAATGAATGGGACTATTTCATTGGGTAGCAGTTCACAAAATGCAACCTTTAGCCCACCTGCAATATTTCTGGACCCACTGGAATTGTGCCATGGTGTCTGTTGCTTCATACCACTTGGGAAGAACACAGAAGTTCCTGGACATTGGGGTCCTGCTCTTAGACCCAGTTTCTAGCAGCCAATTGAGTGAAGGTCCGTAGCTGCAAAATAAAGACATCGTACAATGAGAAGCTGGACTATTCAAGTTGAATTAATTCTGTAGATAAATATGAAATGCTATGAATGATATGCTTGAGTTTCAGGCAAACCAAACAACAGAATGTCAAAAAAAAAAGGTCAGAAAAGGAACTATGTCTGCAGCAAAGCACACTGCTTTCTTGATTATTCCCTTGTTCTTTTGCTGCTTGCATTCAGAAGCAGTAAGACCACATAAGGGACTGTGGAAAGCTAGATCATTGCTCACTACAGGAGGTATGTGTAGCTCAGGCGCTGGCAGTGGAAAGCATGACAGTACTGGTTTCGTCATTCTGGTGTGTTTAGAGGGATGCTCTTCAGCCACCCTCAAGGTCAGACTGTCTGAACAGCAAGTCTGCAAGTGTTGTCTGCCATACAAGAGGTTTCCTTCACAAAATTCAGTCAGCATGAGCATGCTGGTTGGCCCAGTGAGCTGCCCCATGGTTTATCTCACAGGCCACCACACCAGGCATGTCAGACCAGCAGGCCTGTTAGGCCTCCGCTTGCTCAGGCAGAAGAGAAGGTTGGAAGGAATCTGAAAAGATCAGCTGGTTTTAGCTGTCTTCTTGATCTAAAGTTGGATTAACCATCCTTGTGCTGAATAATAGAAATCTGTCTTGACTATGCAATTTTTTACTGTCACAAAACGCAAAACTAGGAGCACTATATTACCACCAGGTGATCTCTTGCCTATTAACCGGTCTGGCATCAACCATGCACTGCTGTGCTTGCTGCAGTAAATTTGCTGGAGGAATTAAAAATGCAGAAACAGCCCAGTACTTACAGTCATGTTTTCCCCTGCTTGCTTCATCGTTGTGGAGATCAAGAGGGTACTAGCTAATGTATTCTGTTGTTAATTTACCTTTGTAAGATATTGCTCCCTGAGCCTTGAGATAGAAGGGTATATCTTCTGCTAATCCAACCCTCTAGAGGCGTTTTAGCAGCTAATCTGGTTGAATCAAATAATTCCTGCTGCATATGATTAATTTTGGGCCAATTTAATTTTTATTAGTCAAGGGTTTCAGTCACCTGCAGTTGCATGACTATAATTGCCCTAGAGCACATGGAATTTCTTTGATTTGATTTGAAAACACATTGGGGTAGCCCTGCCTCTGCTCACCTATTTGTGCTCTGCTAATCTTATCGTGCCTAGATTTGCACCCTCTTAAATCTAGATTGGTAAAATAAAACCTTTAAAGATGAAATTGGTGAGTCAATTTGCCTTCTAATTGTGGGATTTCTCAAGTGAATTTAGTGCTTTAGAATTTGGTGCCTATGGCACCCATGAAAGGATTAGTTTATGAAGGCCAGCTCTTAGAAACAGCCCAACAATAGTGCCTTATCCTCAGGATCACTTATCAGTCAATGGGAGTTTGTTCTCAGGAGGGCCACAGCCAATGGGTAAACTCCTGTTTACACTAGCTGAGGAACTCTGTCTCAATGTTTGGATAAATTACCACTTTGTATCCTGTTGGAGGTAGAGTAGTATGGGGAGTTTAGAGGAATCTTCAGCGTTTGCTCACACAGCTTTGCATCGGCTCACTCCCACCAGTGCAACAGAATAGATTTAT
This sequence comes from Strigops habroptila, assembly GCF_004027225.2. Lineage (NCBI taxonomy): Eukaryota > Metazoa > Chordata > Aves > Psittaciformes > Psittacidae > Strigops > Strigops habroptila. The sequence goes on along the minus strand of NC_044277.2, from coordinate 45,939,312 downwards.
TTTCACGGGGAGATACATTGCTTCATCTTATGTTCCTCTTTCCCACCCGTATATCCCCTCCAGTTGCATCAATGAAGCTAAGGTATTCCTGAGAAGTCTTTTGGGGCCTGGACAGCCTGTGACTTCACAATGAGGAGGGCAAGAATGGCTCTAATGAGTGCCAGCAGGGATAACGATTTTTCTGCAGTGGACAGGGAAGAGAAAGTGCCAACTCACCAGCAATGGTGCTGGTTTTGCCCAGTGCCAGCCAGGTCTGGTTTGGAACCAGTGATCTGGAAAGGTTCCCAGTACCATTACGCCACCCCCAGGTATCCAGCTGGCTTTTTAGGGACTGGATTTCTGTGTCTCACTGTGAACATTAGGTCCTAGATAGCAGTGCTTGATTGGCATGACTTGAGGAACTGCTTCTTGTTTAACAAGTATAGTGTAAGAACAAAAGAAGGGAAAGCCACACTATCTCTTCTAATAACATTCACTCTTTGCTAAAATCCCATAGAGATGTAGCAGACATCGGTGGTATTAATATTATGTGACTTAGCTGATGCTAAGAAGAATTTGGGAAAACTTTGACTGACTGGCTCAGGCAGTTGTTAATAAGGATATCTCTCTTATAGGGATATGGCAGAGTAAAGAGGTTTATTTCTCAGTACGCTATTGCCCCATCTGGCAGATGAGAGAAATATTCAAGCAAACGAGAGACATGAGGGGTTGTAAACTTCTGGCCTGCCTCAGCCCCGATGGCATGACACAGCTAATCATAAAATCATAGAACCATAGAATCATACAATCACAGAATCACAGACTGGTTAGGTTTGAAAGGGACCCTAAAGATCATTTAGTTCCAACCCCCCTGCCAGGGACACCTTCCTCTAGACCAGGTTGCTCAAAGCCCAGTCCAGCCTGCCCTTATGATGTCCTCCTCATTACCTAATCATGACGTAGAGAGACAGTGATGCTATGAGCTGCAAAGTGGACTTTTTCACATGGAGGTGAATACCCAGGAGCAACAGACAAGAGAGAATACAGCTAAGTGCTGTTTTTGTAGGCAGAGCTCAATGAGAGATGCCACCCAGGTGGGCTCTCTGTGCAAAACACTCCCTCTAGATGAAACCATGGAAGAATTGCTCATCTTAGAGACACTGAAAGTTTCAGGATATTGCTCTGCCTGCTTCTGAGGAAGTGACTCTTCACCCTTGTTATCCTTGAGACTTCAGGCCCACATACCCTTATTCCATTAGCCACCTACTTCTCTGTGGCTTCTCTGGGAGGAAATAGTTCTGCTTTTCTCAAAGCACAGGAAAAGGGATTTATTTATTTGTTTAGATGTTTTTCTGGGCTGTGCTTTTTTCCTCTGACAATGGAGGTGGTTAGAATGTGTGAATAGAGATAATGTGGACAGGTTGATCTGTGCTGAATGAATCTCCTGACAGCTTCTGTGAGAAACCTATTTAGAATGTCTTTATTGTTTTACAAGAGAACTTCAGCCACAAGCTTTCACCAAGAATACAGTGACTTCTTATGTTATGGACTCCAATAAACTTTGAATTCCAAAATAGATACAGTCACTATGAAATCACGTGAATGAATTTATCAGATTTATTCCCAGCCTTGGAATGTATTTGCAAGTGTAGAATTCTTAAAAGTATTCCTTAATAGAACTAAATTCTCATATCGTCATTGTGGGAAGTAATATGGTACAAGGTTTAGTCTCACTGAAATTAATGAAGCTCGCTGTGGACTATTCATCATGATCAAAATTGTTTTCACCCTGGTGTAATGCTAAATAGAAATAATTGTTCGGAACATACGTTTTTCATTGTACACCTTTCCATGTACGCTTTTCATGTACAACTCTCTCAACTGTTTTGAAAAGCAGTAGTAAATGCTGTCCTTAGGGATCTACATTTTTCCATCCAAAGAAGAAAAGAATACCCACAACAGAAACCCATCTGTAAACTCAAGGGTTAAAATATTTCTGCATTTCTGATCATGCCCTGTGTGGTATCTTTCAGAAGGAGGGTAAGCATAACTGGAAACTCAGAAGTACAGTTTATATGGATTTTAAATGGGCTGAGATAACATTCAGTTTAATTGGAAAGAGTCCTGAATGCAAAGCAAAGCCTTCCCACACTGTAGAAATCCATATGTTAAAATACTTCTTTTTTTTTTTTAGAATTTCACAGTGCTATAGCCAAGAGTTGCTAGAACAAGGCCTCTATGCTATCCTGTTTTGAAAATAAACACATTGACAAATCTGTTCTTTGTACCACAGCCACCAGTTCCTTGGTATATTTGCAAATGCAGAAACATAAAGCTGAATAATCTGCTTCTCTCAAGACTGCACATTAGGCAATTAAAGGGGTATGTTTGCAGGCAGGCACACTGGGCATTAGGCATACAACTATTAACAATAATAAGAATTGGGCATTTAATTCCCTTCATAGGGATGAAAATGTATATCTACACTGTTTAATGCAAGCCAGTGTAGTATTATGTGATAAACACGGATCAATAGAAAAGGATTTTTAAATTTAGAATGCCATTGCTCTACCAATTTGCAATAGAGACTGTTTCCCAGTAATAGAACCAGTCTACCTCTGCTGAGACAGGAGCGAAGTTATCTGAGGAAGTAGCAACAATGTCATTTATTTTAATGAGGCTTGTTCTCCAACAAATGCTGTTTCTGCACTCTCGGGAAGGTTCCAGTAATGCTATAAAAAATGAAAAAGTGCCCTATCAAATGCTCGAGCCTGTCTGTGTTTATATAAGCCCAGATCACGGCAAATAGCAGGGCCCTGTGTTCAGGCAGTAGCAGAGTTATCTAACCAGGTATGTCACGGCTTATTATAACGTCTACCCTTGCTGGATATTCAGCGTTTTAGTCCAGCTGATTAACTGATTGTCACATATCCTTAGGTGATTCATCTGTTTGTTGAACACTAAAAACTCCAGATTCAAACATCTCCAGATGGATATTACAAAAAAATGTTGCTTTTAGGGCATGAGGGTTTCATTATCCTTGGCCCTTTCCACAGAATCATGCTTGCCAGTCCCAGCCCTGACTAGAGCGGAAAAAAACCCCAGCAAATTGGCTTTTCTGTGGGGTTTGCCAGTCCCAGCCCTGACTGGAGGGGCAAAACACCCCAACAAATTGGCTTTTCTGTGGGGTTTGCCAGTGTGAGTCCAGGGAGAAAACCAAGCTAAAACTGGCACACAGGCTGCATTCAGTTTAAGCTTGTATTTCAGCCGTCTAACAAACCCAATGAGAAACTTAATTTCTAAAACATGAACATTATTGAATTGCAGAATCTATATTTAGGTCAATCTCTTTATGCCAAAGTTATTAGACTTTACTAGGAAAAAGTATATTACTGACTAGAAACATATTAGCACTACTTGTATTAAATGGAATAACTATATTTTAATGCACTTTTACTTAATTCTGAATACTCAGTGTCTACTTCTGACATTTTGAAAAACCCGAGAAGCTTATATCTGGATGTTTTACAAGTATTTTCTTTAACAGGTAATCGCTCAATCTGGGTTAGATAGATAGATATTTCTATTAGGAGAATGCTCTTGACCATTTTTTTCCTCTGCCTGTGCTGCTGCTTTCTTCGTGCTAGTGCAAGTGTTATGGTGAAGGAGAGTTTGTTCAAGAAACTGATCTGGGAAAAATACCATGCAGAAAAAGATGGGGGAAGTTTAGAGACTGTAAACGTTTGGAAGCAGAAGAAAAATTATGCGATGGTATGGAACCAGTATAAGCATGTAGTGAAAATTTAATGTTCTTTCTTTTAGCAGGCATGTTTTTTTGAGCATGCTAGTTGGAGTTTCATTTACAGCAATGAGTTATCATGCCTTGTCAGATACAAACTGCGGGTTTATTCTAGATTAACTAGTGACATTTTTAACTTTCCTGAAGCAATTTTGAAATGTAAGTTAGAGCAAAATCTCAGACAATGTTTCTTCCATGAAGTGGTAACTAATGAAAAAGGATTTGATGAGTAAAAGAAGTGGTAGACCTTTCATTGAAGATTAAAGCCTATTCATAAAGAAACTTCATGCTAGGTAATTGGGATTGTCGTGCTTTATGATTCAGAAAGAGTGGGCAATGCTTGTCGCAGTGTGAAATGGAACTTGAGCTCAGCAATAAAATCTTTTCTTCCAGTACACCAGCAACAACTCATTCCTGATGCCTCTAAGGAAGAAGCAACTTAAACTGGAAATAAAGTCATAAAGGCACAAACTTTTCATGCAAAGCATAGCAAATAACACCTGTTAACACTTGCATTTAATGTAGTACTCAGTTTACTGTAGTCCAGAGTAAGTTCTCTTTTAGAAGAAGCCATCTAAGATAGAGCATCATTGAAGAATTCTGTGGTAAAGATGGCCATCAGTTGCGTTTTCACTTTGTCACTTCACTCCTCTGAGCTTCAAGAGAAGGTGATAAAATATCTTGCTGGCAAAAATGTTATGATGTTATGTGTGCTTTTTCATTTTGAAACTCTATTTTATAAATGAAAGCTTTGCTAAATATTAAGTCCTGATTCCACATGCTGACATGTGATGAAGCCTTAATATTTAGTTGTGGTATAGATCTGTAAAAAGTCAAGCTGAGGTGTTCTGAGTCTGGTCTTAATGTATATTCTATGGACAAAAAGGAGAAAAAACATTAATAAAATTTTTTATTAAAAGCATATCTTTATTTGACAATCTCAGCATGCAAAATTCTCTGATAGAATATCATCCAAGGTCAAGCCAAGGTTATCTGTTTAGTATTGGCAATTTATGCTGTGTCACTCTTTCCTGCGCTTCTTAGATAAACCCAGCGAGTACACAATACATGATTTTAAATATGTAGAATAAAATACCAATCCTGTTGAAGTCAGTGGAAGGTTTCTCTGAGGAAATACTGAGGCAGTAAAGATGCTAAGGGGGATAAGGAAACTCACTTAATTGTTTAGACACCTATTAAGAGTTGATGGCTTAATGCAGAAGCTATTCCTATTTCCCATAGTAGCATAAGAGATCTTTTTTCTATCAGAGGCAGTACATCCAAGGTGAGATGTCTGGTCAGGTGTATCAGGGGATACTGTAAAACATGAATCCTGCTGAAATCAGGTGTCCATAGCTCACTACTGGTAATGCATCTACTGCTGTGACATTACGAGGAGGAATTAAGGAGCCCAGGCTGTTGTCTTGAGCGGTCACTTATCTTTGACACTAAGAAACTGGTTGGTGTAAGCTAGTTAATGCAACAAAACAAAGGGAATTATCCTTCAAAAATAATAAAGAAATGATCAGATTCTTCAAATGTTCTGAGTCTAAAAATTAATCTCTTACCCAATCCTACAAATAGCCATGCCTAATTTTATAATTCCTCTAAATTAGACTAGCCACATGCTTACTGCTAAGCTCAAATCTGTCTGCAGGATCTAACATATGTTAAATCATGTGTCTGATTCCCTGAAACCTATTCTGTAACTCAAAAATGAACCAAAAAGCTGTCCTGTAGTTTCTACTTATCTACCAACAATAGAAAACAAATCATGACTGTGTTGCTGAAATTTTTGTGACCCAGGAACATTTTGCAGGAGATGTGTTTGTACAAAAACCCACCAAACCCCCAAAGAAGGGGAAATCTGTGTTTTCAGTGAGTATTTCACTCTTCTGGAAAAAGCAAAAGCCATAATGGAAATCACTTTTCTCACCACAGAAATACAGTCACCTCTGAATAACTATTTTTGGAAGTTCCTTGTTATAGCTGTAATTGACAGACTGTGAAGAGTCGCTTCTTTTGAACATGTTGAACCTTAGTAATTCCTTTTTTGATTTTGTGAAAATGCAAAATGAAGTATGATTATTTAAGTATGTACTCCATTTGGAACGGAAGTGGTTTACAGCATATTGAAGCTAAGAAATTAAATTCAGGTCACATTTGTGAAGGACTGTCCTGATTTCTTTACAGATAACTGATTTCAGCATGTAATATTAGGCCCTCAGTTAATTTGCAACTTGAATTTTTACTCATGGCTTCTTGACTTAAGCAGCTTTGTTTCTCCTGGACGCAGTCCCACGACACTTGGTTTAGTGAGTGGGGAAAGCTCTGTTGTGAGGCTGATGCAGAACCCAAGAGAAATGCCTTGTAAACTGTCTAGCGCAGGCAGGCTTTCCAGCCACTTCTTTTCTTTTTTAAGAGTTGCTGTCTGCATCAGGCTAAACCAGCTGGTAACTCAGAAAAACCTCAGACCTTGATTAATTCCAAAGTCAGCGGTTGTGCAGCCCTTAAGTTGGTGAGTGTTAACTTCCCACACTGCCCTTTAATTGACCTCAACATTGGAATTCTGGAGCAAACACTGATAAGGGGTGAATGACAGTTCAGCTGCATGCAAGCTCTGAGCTAGGTGGCTGAGTCGCCTGGACCTGGTGTTTCACCTTCTCTACTCGAGTGATGCTGCGGGCTGTGACCTTCATGCTGAAGGTGCTAAGCTAAAAGCATTGAGCCTGTCTCTTTCAGTGCCTGGGTTTGCTTCCAAATGTCAGTGCTTTTATAAGGATGGGTAGTAGAATCACTCTTTTGACAGATCCAATGGAAAAAGGAGTAAAAAAATAAAGATAAAAAAAAAAAAAGCTGCTTTTTTTAAAGTAGAACAAAGTTCCACCAAGTGTACTCCACTGCAGACTCATGTGCTGCCAACACTTACCCTCCCATAATCAGTTGTTAGCTATCATCTCCCTGCTTTGATAGTTACTTCTCACCTTCTTAATCAAATTGTCATAAATAGGTCAGGAATTCTTGCTACCGGTTTTATTCAACACCACCTCTTTATCTCTTACTTGTTCTAAGTCCTATCCAATTTTCTCTTACTTTTCAATGTGCTCTGTCCTCATGACAATCACTTCTGTTTGATTACTGCTACAAGGCCCTGATTGCAATTCTTCACTGATGAGAGAGCTCCAGTACTCAGGGGATAAGAGTTGTATTCCAAATTCTGCCAAAAACATCCTGACCTCAGACGGTGCATTATGGAGACACGTCCTGACACTTTTAGTCACGCAAGAATATTCATTTACTCTACGAGGAAAGAGTAAACAGGAATCAGGAACATTAATCCCAAAATGATTTTCTGTATTAGCTGGCAGAATTCACAGGTTATAGCCTGCAACCTTTTTTTACTTGATTTTACCTGATAAGATAATGCTTCTTTTGTGGGGGACTGGAGGTGTATCTCTGTTAATGATTGTGAGATGGTCCGTAACAAGCTTTCTGAGAACATGGATTGCAATCAGACACCAGTCTTCAAGTGCGAATAGACTATTAACGATCTTAGTTCATTAACAATGGACCATGTGGGTTTGGTTTCCTTATTTCATCATGGCTTGGTTTTCACAGATTGTGTGTATTACAATAGGATTTGTCTTACACCCTTAGTAAAACCAGTGGCTTATAATTGCAGGATTATACGCAATAATTGTGGCATTCCCATCTCCCCCGTGGGAATTCAGCTATCTTTCCCCACTGACTAAAAGGAGATGAGTTTTCTACTGGTTAATGTATGAGCCTGGGAACTGGGGAGTCCAGCTTTTAGTCCCAGATGTATCCATGGTTTACTTAGGGATTTCTCAGCACCTTAATTTTACTAGAACAATGGTGTTACTTACAGTTTGATAGGAGTGCTATGAAAATCCCTGGATTGTTTGCTGCTTCAGTGAAAGATGAGGTTGCTCCACACTTACTAAGGGCAAATTAGTCATTCAACTAATTCAGCAAGCAATGGCCAGAGACATCGTGCTTGTAGAGAAAGTTACAACTTGTGTCTTGGCGCTTAGCATTGTATATAAATTGAGTATCACTATTGCCCCAGCCCTACTGGGTGCTCCTTTCGAGGGTTAAATGTAAGGCTGCTGTGGCAATCTGAATACCTTGAGTCTATGGGGCAGCATCTGATCTTCTTTGAATCTTTCTCAATTACATTTCCAAGCTGTTTAAAATCTTCCCTTTGTTTTTATCTCCCCCTCCCCTTACATACACAAACATACACACTCACACACTCCTAAGGCTGTCAACTTCTCTGCCCTCTTTGTCCAGACTGGCACCCCTGCCCCAAAAAAAACCCAACAAAAACAACACAAGCAAACCAAAACCCACCAGCAAAGAAAAAAACACCAAAGCCCAAATTGCAACAATTCAGGAATGAGGAAAGTTTTTGAAAAGTTATTCCCTTTACAGATAAATTGTTCTAAGAGATTAGAAATGAAAGGGCACATTTGCTTTTATTCGGGAGTGATATGGTGAATCTAATTAGTTGTTGGGTTTTTTTTTCAAACACCCTCTATGTATATTATTGTGCCAAGAGTAGGTGTCCAAAGCTTCCTCCTCTATAGTGAGACTGCTTAGGTATTTAATCATATTAAGATGACTAAGGAGAGAAGACAGCTCCCAAAAGTGTTTGGAAAATGCTTTTAGATTTCAGGAGCCTTTAGTCCTGTATGTAAGAATATACATACATCATATGCATGCATACATATATATACACACACATGATGTATGTATATTCATATATATATACATATATACATATATGTGCACATGCATATAACTGTATCCCTTTCACCTCTCCCCCCGTACACCAAAAAGGCACTGCAGAGAGTCTCTTTCACATGCTATTTTATCTCACAAAGCATTAACATCTCCAAATGACCAGTTTTAACAAACATAACCTAGACTTCTCAAAAGGTACAATTAAATGAGTATCAGAGACCAATTAATTAATCAAGCTAGTAACAGGTTATACCTACACTGCTCCACTGTGCATATTCACAGCAACAGCCATTGCTTCTGCTGTTCCATCTTTGTTATTTTATTTTTTGCTTTCTACCCTGCAGCAGCAACAGCAGCTCTGGTTGCAGCAACCAATAGACATGGTTGGCAGTGTGAGATGTAAAATAACAAAACCTGCAGTCTGGATAGCTTTGTGAATAATATGCTGCAACAACCAGCCATTTCCTGCCCATGGCTGTGTCAGCTGAGCCATTCACAATCCATTTTTACATTGGTGTTATTTTTTTCAGTGTCTATGAAATCAGGAACGGGACACAGCATGCTTGGAATTTGGCCAGTATCCTATTGAGTTAGTAGAATGGAAAGAAAATAAAAAGTACATTGACCCAATTTCTTTGACTAAATATCATTGGGCCATAACAGCAAAAGCTATGAACGTGTTTATTCTTTGAATCATTTTTCAGATGAAGCGTCTTAGGACAATACAGTACAAATGGAAATGGACATCAGGCAGTGAAGCCTTCTTATCAGGCTCTCTGTTAGCTTCAAACATCTCTTTACATCAAGGTCTCAAAGACTTAAAAGTGAGCTTCATTTTTTCTTTCTGGTGGTTTTTTTTTTTTTTTTAACCTAATTTTATTTCACTGAAAGTTTCTGTCCACTTTCTTGTGCCTGTTTTAATTAGAGGTTTGTTTGGTTGTTTTTTTAAAATCCGTCAGTGTAGTTTTATGTGACAATTACCTACATTTGGGATTTGGGGAGACTGTGCCCCTTGCTCTCTGGTGTGAGCAGAAACGCATCTGGCTGCATCTGGAAGTGAGGAGAAATATAATAGCACAATCAGTTAGCTTTTTAAACGCAAAGTGGAGGATGCACTTAAAACCTGATAATCATTGAAATCAAACAGCTTGTGCCTACCTTTGGCTCTCCCACACCTGTACCATTCATCCTGTCATCCCAGGCAATGCACTGTTCTGGTGAGAAGTGTGCCAAGGGGCCAGCTGCTCTATTCTTGAATCTGTGCCCCAAGAAGGACCAAACAAACCCGATGATCTCTGTCTCAGTTTCCTTATTCATAAAATGGGGACAATGGGGACAATGATCTGCCTCCCTCTTTGCAGAACACCTGGATATACCTGAATGCAAAGTGGTAGGACACAATAGGAGCCAAGCAGAACTGTTCCTGAGTGCCATATGGCCAGCCAGGTTGCCAGCATTCAGAGTTAAGGAAGCCAGTGTACATTATAACTCCTCCCTCAAAAAAAAAAAAAAAAAAAAAAAAAAAAAAGAAAAAAGAAAAAAAAGGCAAAATAAGTATTAATTTAGCACTAATTAACAAAATTCAGCTTGTTTTTGGCAGTGTCTGCCCTCAGCATTGAAACCCTTTGTCATAGGGAACAGAGGGGCCAAGAACTGAAGAGAGAGGGGAAGTATCAAACTCCTGAGTGAAGGCAAGAAGGACATTTTGACGAAACTCGTAGATGTATCTGTCCAGAAGAGTTTTCCTTTCCCATATGACTGTGAGTGAGTGTGAGAAAAGGTGCTTTAAGGTATCGTGCTTGACTTGGCAGAGAGGTGAGTAAGAGCAGTCTCTCCAAGACAATGGCTTGGGCAGTTCTGTGGGCAAAAGCCCAGGCTAAGCTAGGTGTTGGTATTACTCCAAGAAGCTTGAAAACACAAAAGCAGGAATCACAGGATCCCAGCATTTTATAGTTTAGATCCTAGCTGTCCTTCAGAGCAAGGGTCCTCCATAAAGTGGTTTCACAGGCAACATCTTTTATAGAACATTCCTATTAGCAGGGCCTGGGTGAGCAGAGCTAACAATATAGTGGTACAAGCAAGGTCTAGGCAATTGTTTCAGGCAAATACAGTTCTTTGATACATTTTTATTTTAAATGAGACATTTCATTGTATGTGAACCCCCAAGTAAAGTCTTTTCATTGTAAGCACTGACAGAAGTACAACTAGGCGAAGGAAAGCAGATGGCTGAAACATGTTGAAAAAAAATCAATAGTCCCACTTCTGATGCATCAATATTTGGGTGTGGACACATTCAGAATTGATGTTTAAATGTCAGCTGGGCCCAATTTGCAGCATTTCAAAGCTGCCTTTGTGTTTTGAATTCAGCGGGACTTAAGGTCAGAAGTTTTACTAAGTATTTGACTCCAAAGATACACTTTACAAACATTCATTTTTATTTGAAAAGATATTCTTTTATCTTGTTCCACTGGTAGTAGCCAAGGTGGAAGAACACAACACAGACACAGGTTCAAAGCTTGGACAAAGGACAACAGTTACTTATGTTATCTTGACCCTAAAGCTCCCATTATTGCTCCTGAAAAACTAGATAGTTACAAGTCTGATTTTTTCCAGTGTAGAATTATGTTATATCAATAAGTTCTCTTTTGTCCAAATCTGTAAAGATACTGTGACCAATAAAACTCTTCACTGAGTTGGTTGTTTTTGATGTGTGTGTCATTTGTAGTAGAAAGAAGACTGTGGGGCTATTTAATAGAAAGTGTTGATAACACAGAAAAAGAGAACATAAAAGACATGAATTTCCTTTTTAATGCTGTATATTTAAATTATCAGAACTTCAGTTACTACAATGTGTCAGTCTTTTCCAAATCTACTAGAAATGTGCATTTAAAACATCTAAAGACTTTGTCATGCACTTTAAAATGCAGTAGAAACAAGAGCTATATGAAATTTTAAAAAAATACAAACAAACAAAAAATCAATGTTTCAATACCAATAGAATAGTTTGGGTTGAAAATTAATTTAAAGATTTTGTTTCATTACTTTGACGTGGTTACTGAACAGTGGTTTAGACATGTAGAAATAATAATTCAGTTGTCCATTTCAGAAACCTGAGTAAAGTACTCCCTTTACATATAGTAAAGACTTCTGGAAGTAGTAATTGAAGTTTAAGGACATTATAAATAGGATTTTGCTAGATGAATGCAAAGAGACAGTTTTAAATCCATTTACTTTATCTGAAATAGGTGCTAGTCAGCGTACTGCGGGACAATTTTGCGAAGCACTAGTGGTGGCATTTGCTATGTGCTTTTCAAAGGAGCAAAAGACTGCATGAACAAGACTAGTCAGAATGGGCAAGTCAGGCTTTAGACTTGCCTATTAATAGACCACAGTTCCCTTTAAATTAGTAGGACTGGAAGGTGTGCAGAGTTTTTCAAGACAGTTGCATTTATTTTCATCTCAGCTACATTATATATTATGAGTGACAGATATGTGGCAAAATAGAGTACTGAAATTTTAATTCTGAAGTTCTGAAGTGTGAAGATAGAACAACGCTTGTCACATTTCAAAAAGGCTACAAAGGAAAATCCTAAATAGTTAATGGAGACACCAGAAGGAAACAAAATAGTCAAGCTCCATAAAAAAAGAAAAAATCCACGTATATTTGTAGCTGTAAAACAAGAAATCTTCAGAACTTTCTGAGAATAGAGGACAAGAATTATCTCAAAATCCCAGACAGAAAAATTAATTTGAAAGTGTGCTATTTTTTTTGAAGAAAATCTTGGATATGCTCATGTTGAGCAGAAGATTGAGGAAGGGGCTAGGAGGCACATCAGAGGAAAACATTCCCAGCTTGCATGCACAGTCAGGATGGGTTGTCTGGAGGATCGGAATAGGATACAGTTATGAAATCATCTAGGCATGAAGGTCAGCTCATCCAGAAGTCATGTCAACAGGACTGTGGTTAGGAATCAAGCAGACAGGCAGTTTAAAAAAACAAAGCAAACCTACAGCAGCTTCAAACCTCCTTGTAACAGAAACATTAAAAAAAAGGACAGAATGTAAAAGCCATTGTAAGGTTTGGTAACTTGATATTGGACTACTAGAGTAAAAGCTGGAGATTCAGCATGCTCAAATATCTGTTTAAATCAAAGATGCAGGAGTAGAAAAATATCATGAGATACCGTCTCTGGAAGAAAGCTGGTCTTTCAAAGATTCTTTGGTGCTACTACTAATCCTTCATTGAGGAACATGTACTTCATGTAATTCATTTAGGAGTTTAAAGAAATTATGTGCCATGTTTTCCTTGTCTGTTTTACAACAACTTAGAAAACATGAAGATTTTTTCTTTTGTACTCACTTATTCTGGGTAAAATGGAAGAATAATTATATAGACCCCTGAAGAACCAAAACAAAAGAAAACAGGACCAACTTTATAGCCACTTGCCCTGCTCATAGTGGACCTTAGAAGCACGTTATGTCTTTAATATTAAAGAAAACTTCATTCACAAATACAATTTTTACTTTCTTGGAGTGACATTTTACTTGTAGAGCTTGTAAGTGGTTGGTTGGTTGGCTTATTTGTTTGTTTGCATTAGAGGAGTCTTCTAAAGCATATTGACTTTAAACAAAAGTTGCCTTGGTATCAATTGTACTAGTCCCACAAACAGTGCTTGGATTTACAGCTCTAGCCAGCACTGTGTTCTGCTGGTTTTGAAGGTGTTTAAAGGTTAAAGTTGAACCTATCCTTAACACCACTAATCATGGACCTGCTTCTGATCTTAGCTATTTGAAACATAACATTCTCTATGATTTCTCTTCCAGCGTTTAAAAAACAGTCACATTGCCTACCCCCGTATTGCTGTTAGATTTTGTGATTGACAGTCCATAGCTTTGAGTTTATGGCTGTAGAGGCCTCCCATAGCATGGGAGTCTCAGTAACGCTGCTTACTCCATGTGTGCATTCTGCTCTGCGGGTAAAGGGGAGACTTCCTCCTTTGTTTAAAGAATCCCCTACAAGATTCTTTAAACGAAGAAAGGATCTACCTTTTCAGCTAGCTTAACTTTGTCTAGACAGTAAATGCAGCCACATTTTATGTATCTGGTTTAGCCACCCTACCTGACTAAGCTAGAGTGAACATGATTCACAAAGGTTTTCTCTTTATCCTGTGTTTCTCTTCCGAAGTTCTCGGGCTGCTTATCTGTGCTTGTACCTGGGAAATGTGGGACAGTCTAAGCAGTTATCCCACACCACAGGCTGCATGCCAATCACCTCAGCAGGGATATACTAGTGGTAAAATGAGACTTTGGAGAGTCTAATGAGTAACATGCAGTGCAGGTGATGCATTTTTCTTCATTTTCCATTTCAGAAGTTCTTATTGTTTCTTCATGTGATACAGTTTTATCTGCTGGTTGTAGCTTTTACAACAACAAAGTGTTTTTACAGCTCAGGATAGGTGTTTTTCTGTCTTCTTATTAATTTAAAGAAATAAATATTTTGATGAGACTGACCTTCATTGTACCAAATCATTGCTCCCTGTTGACTTCATTACCTCAGTGAAAGCCATAGACAAAGTTCACTCAATAATTAGAGGGACTGGAGTTTTTCTGGTTTGGGAACCTGACACCCCTGCTGTGCTGAATGGCAGTGTACAGATGAGGGATTCAGGAACTAAGACAGCAAACTAAATTAAGGCTGCCTAAGGTCTGCCGTGTGCATTAACTTGCAAATAAGGTGGAGGCACAACAAAAAATGAGTGATCCTTTTCCGAAGTAGTAGGAAAACTAACCCTAAATCATTTGCAGTTAGGATGCGTTCAAACAGGTAGATGTGAGCTCTCGTGTGATTCAAACCTACGGTAACATGAGATGAATAATCTATGTAATAAAAAATTATATTTTGTGTCCACTAACAGGTCTAGTACTTATCCGACAAATCTCCTATGTTTTTCTGTGCAGCCATCTGTTTAGAAAAGAGATTATACATTAGAAATTAATATAATATAAAATATGCATAAATATATACATTTGCATACACATGTGCACATAAATATGGATGTGTGCACATATCTGAACTAATCAGTGCATGGCAATAGTTCTTAATACAAGGAGAAAGACTTTCACTGTTAAATTCATGGACAAAATTCATGTGTTCAATAGCATTGCCCTTCTATGTTACCATCCACTCCTGCCCTGAAGGGCTATCTGGAAGTGTGACCTACAGAAATCCTGTCCTATACCACCGAGACATAAACAGGTCAGGGACCAGGGCAGCTCTCACGATACAGAGTGGACACCTGCAGAGTTTGTCTGAGTACCTCTCAGAAAGACTGCATGAAGCTTGGGTTTTCGAAGAAACTTAACACCATGTATAGATACAGCTGAGAACTGCAGGCCAAATATGAATGAAGATGCCTAAAGTTAGACTTTGGTGGACTTCACAATGCCGACCTACTAGTGGGTAACACAGCCCACCTCTAGCTGTGATGTGCACTGAATAGTAGTGGCGGCTTTTGTGGCTCCTGTAGTCTTCCACACATGGTAGTTCTCTGGAAAATCTCTGCTTACCTTTTGGCTTTCCGCATCTGCTTATGGCAGCTGGCACACCTGCAATCCCCGAACCAGGAGGAGCTGCTGCATGTGGAGGTGCTTTTGCTGTACACCAATCCATATCAGCTGTACAGGGCAATTCCCAAAATGTGATTGAGGCCATTTCATCTTTAAAACATATTTTTAAGCATTCCACTTTCTCAAGAGTATATTAACAACCAAATCCTTGGTTAGGTGGCCCTGGGGAGGAGAATAGGATGGTAAGGCTGCCTTTCATCTCTTCTTTTGAAGCAGTGCTGCTGTGCAGAGGGGAATGTCGGACTACTCCACCAACCTTCCTAGCCTGTCCTTTTGAATCAGATTTCTGACTGAGGGGAAGCAACCAGCAGAGCCGCTCTCAGATGCCCAAGCAATGGGTGCCTGCCTCCCCAGGCTCTCTGAGGAGCCCAGCCTGCCTTTGTCTGAGGGAGCATGGGACCTGGGAAAGCAGGAAGGGTGAGTCATGTGATTGCATCCACCCATTTCAGCTTTGCAAGGGATTAGAATGGAGTGCGGCAGTATCGGAAAGGGGTGTTACTGTGAAGGCGTGCAGGACAGAATGGCAAAGTCCGCTTTCTAATAACAGTGCCATTTTAGTAATCCTCACCCTTTCATCAATTTTCTTCCACAACAGCTCTTCTTTTCTATTTATGCTGATTTATTTTTGAAGTGGGAGTAAATCTTCTATCCAGGTTGCAAGAGACAGCAGTGCCAGGAGAAGTGAGGGTGTGGTGAGGAAAAATTAGCAGTAGGAAAAGAAAGCAGGTGAGGACTCCCAAAACCATGCTAAACCCACTGCTGCTGAGTGAACAACTATTGCCAGAGGGTGCCATTAGTTGTTGCCATCATAACAGCAAATGTCTTCCTGATTCTCCACCTAGCTCTTTGCATATTTCCTTTTTTTGGATGCTACTCCTTGGCTTTTCTTCCCTTCTCTGTCTTTTGTCAGCTCTCTTTTTAGATCCTCTGCTCACAGATGTGGTTTATGCTACAGTCACCAAGGACACAGGATTATTCCTGCCATTCTGTGTCTCCTTGGTTCATTATATCAGCTGAAGGAGTCCTTTTCTGCCTTTGTTTCTTCCTGGTGGAGATTACTCTTTTGTTTTGATCTGTTTGGATGTGGTCTCTGACACACTCAATGCATTTGGGTGTTTAAGGGTCTCACCTGTTGGTCCTGTCTGGTCTCCAAGCTACCACCAGCATCCACCTTCTTCCTCTTGTGTGGCTGTGGGTGAGGCGAGATAAGCAGGATGTACAACGTGTTAAGAGCAAATTTATACCATATTTGACAGCTTTACCCTGTTGATGGCTGCCAAGAATATGACTGGCATCATTTTCTTGGGTCTTTCTCTGAACTCAGATGTAAATTTGATATGTGTTCAGGCAAGCACATTTTTCAGAAGATTTTTAAAGAGGAATTTATTCCACTTATAGCTGTATTACATGTATTTACTCTGCTGAATTGCACTCCAGCCATCTTCACAATTTCTCTTTGTTTAAGGTGAATAATCATGATGTCATCTTTAATAGTGCAGCTATTTATGTGAATTGGAAATTGAAAATCCCAAATGTGAGCATTCGAGACATTTAATCCCATGATCCTGTTTAGGAAATGAAAGATAAACCTGTATAATTGTGGGTGAAAATAAGCCGCCTGTGTTATAATCTGTAGTTGGTAATAGGAACACTAGAGTATTTTAATTTTCTTTTTTAGTTCTAACACATGGTCCTGAAGTCCTACTGCAATGACCCATTTTGTACTGAACATCTTTCCCTTTACATGCTTTTATAAAGATCGTCTCTACATTGTGCCTTCTTGGTGACAAATTTTCAAAATGTTGCCTTACAGGAATATAACAGCACAGCTCCAACTAATTCCTAAAGTAGCATGTGCTAATACTCTTGTACAATGCTTTTAACTTTTAAGAGGAAACTTGAGAAGAAAGCAAAGGCATCTAGGTAGGTTGATAGGAATTACATATCTCTCTTTGCTTTAGTAAACTCCTTATTCTAAACATATAGTGGCATCAATTATACACGCATTCTGTATTTGCAGTTTTCCATGCATGATATGTGCTTTGTCTAGGCAGCTTTCTATATACTTGATGGAAGATAGAATATTTGCTTGGTTTAAGTACATGTACGATTATTAGTGTCCATCATTGCTCATTTAACTGAAGAAGGTATAAACCACTAACCCTGTATGTTTCTCCAAGCAAACATGAAACATAAAAAATATAAAAATTACTTTAGAGAACAGAGAATGAAACCCACAAAAATATCGATTTTGGATTAAAAAAAAATTTTAAGAAGTTTTCTTCTATACAGAGAATGTGTGGCAATAAAAAAAGAGAGCAAAGAAGCAGTGGCAAGGGGGAAATGGTGCGCAGAGCCCCTTTGCTGCCATGTGTCCAGGTTAAAGACTGCTTTTATTTTCTGGGATGAGGTCAGCTCCATTATTTGCCTTTCTTTAAGTCAGAGATTGACTGTTAGAAGTATCACTGGTGCTCGACAGAGGGAGCCAAAGGAACACAAAGCAGCAGGGTGACAAAGGTGGCATAGTGGCTCCTGGAACTGAGTTTAACACATCACACAGGGCTCCATGACAGCATATGAAAAGGAAATGCAAGAACTGCAAGGGGGCTTTTCACAGGGACTAAAAGTCCAGTGCTTCTGAGGTTTTGGTTAAAAAAGCATAAAATTATGAAGAAAAAGATACAGTAGCAGATAGTTACTGAAAGTTCAAGGGTTGGCTTAACTCCAAAGCTATCTCATTAAAAAAAAAGATGAGAGAGTGGAAAAGGAAGGGTGAGGAAGCAGGGAGAGGGAAGACAGGCAAATGTGGATGACATCTTGCAGCCTGAGAAGAAACAAAAAACTATTGGTGCTTCCCAGTCAGTCACCAAGACAACAGCAGATTGGATTTTGGAGCTGCCTGTAATAATTTGACTACTTTGTCTTGGTTGGATTATTGTGTTGCTTTGTCTGCTTATGTTGGATTCATTAGTTTGGCAAGAGCTTCAGTCAGAAAGACAAGGTAGAAGGAGAAGAAAAGGGGAATTAAAGGAAATTGTATCTACAAAAGGGTGATATAAAATACTGGTGACTTGAAAAAGGTTGTAAGTCTTGTTGTTTTGAGCATCCTTTGTGCTTTGATTTCTTCCCAGTGGTGAGAGAGAGAGATGCACACAAAGAGCAGTGACAATGGAATCCCCTTGTTGCTATACAGGACCTTCTGTCTCTGTTTCCACTGCTGATCTCAAGCTCCCAAAAAGAAAGGTCAAAAGTGTGGCCTTGGACCTGGCAGACAGTTGGAAGGAGAATTATGGTGTTTGCACCCCCTGGAGGGCAGGGCAGCAGGCCCAGAGCTTGGAGAGGTGGGAGGCATTAGAGAAGCTGAAGTAATGGTCCTGCCCAAGCTGTGTTGCGGTAGAGTGATATGTTTTGTAAACACAGAAATGACAGCAAGAACAGGGAAGCTGAAAAAGCTGCCTGAAAACACCATTTCAAAAAGTAACCTAGCAGTGGCATAGCAGAGATGGAGAAGCCTCAGGCAACATGCTATACTTTGCACTTCAGTTGGTTGGAGGATGGAGCGATGAAGACTGACAGTGGGGGAGGGTGCCCTTTCACAGCAGACAAACTACCGAGTGACAAAAATCCTGTTAGTCCATTCCTGCTGGGATATCCAGACCTGTTAAAGAGGCAAAGATGGCAAAATGCACACATAGCAAACTGCTCACCATATGTTCTAATTTCCCTTGGGAGCAATGTGTGCAAAAACTATCCTACAACATGCAAATCAAGTGCAGTGTTACAGGTACTGGCTGTCCTGCAGACTTGTGTTTCTGGGACACCTCAGAGGTATATTACAACCTCCAGGCAATAATAGTAAGAAAGCATTGATGATGGCAGAGAAAACTCTTTTGTACCTCTGAAATGGATGCCAGAATTCAACTCCTGAGCACCCAAAAAAGGGTGGAGGATCTGTCTGTTCTGCTACACCTATAAACCTACCCAGCTTCATCACCAAAATAACCACACTTTCACATAATTATTTTAAAAAAACTGATTCCCTCCATTACATGCTTAAGTTTTAAGTAAAGTGACCAATGTGAGGAAGGAGTAGTTTGGTATGTGCTGTTTGCACATTGCACTGATTTTATTACCTCTAGCATTTTAAGCTGACAAGGTAGAAAACATCCTGTCCCTATCTATACAAAGGACCAGTTCAACACACGGGTGTCTGAACAGTTGAAATTAGTGCACATCCCACATAAATGTATTTGTGGAAATAATTTTTTATTGTATCCTAACCATTTGAGTTGAACCATCCATTTATATGACTGTATTTTTCTTGACTTGTAGCTTTCCCTTTCAAAGATATTATGGCAGACCAGTCTTTTGCCCTGAGGTTGGGGCCAGCTTAGAATGCTACTTTAGGATTACAATAAATAAACTTACGAAAAACATAAACAAGAAAAAAGAATGACAACTCTGAGCCATTAATCATTTTTCTTTCACTTCTTTTTGCTGCCTACAGCTATTTCAGTAGCCCTTTGTGAACCCCAAAAGTTCTTTGCTCTTCTGTGGCAAGATCTTCGTGAATTGTTTATTAGCTTGGAAAACTGTTTCTGTCTCTCAGGACAGGCATCAGTAGAAGATATCTGGGACAACTACTCTGTGAAGAAAGTACCTTTATGCCTTAGGAACTGACGAACGATTCCAAATGATCCAGTGCTGTGAACCATGCTGAACTGAAGACCGGCAAATGTTACCTTCCATCTCTTCTAGTGACTTTAGTGTTGTCTTCATTATCATCTTCTGTTCTCCCTTGCCAATTCACTCAGCAGTTCGCCTCCTGTGCTACATACCAGCTGACAGATGTATCCTTTTCATTTCACATACTCTTAAAGCCTTGGGCTTTCTGCAGATATTTATACAGCTCTGGGACCCAGTTGCTGGAAAAGTAGTTTGTACTGAATATTTGTTACATGTTCTACAAGATCCCACACATTCTTACTTTGCATAGAGTAAAACAACGACAGCAACAAAAAGGTGCTGATGCTTTGTATGTATTTGGTATGAAACTTAAACAGTACACCTTGCTGTATTCTGGCAGTCTTTCAAAGGTTTTCTCCATAACAGTATGAATTACATGAGAAACAATTTTCATATATATCACAGTGCCTTCAAAACCTATCTACTGCCAAGTTTTTTCATTTCCTATAAGCAAGAAGAGTGGGAGAATGTCATCCTCCTGCACATCACAAGACATTTTTGTGTCCTCATCTCAAACACTGGAAGAGGAAGGACATCTGCAGCAAAACACACTGCGGAGTCTGTTTCCTCAGAGTAGTCAGTAAGAGCAATCAATTATATGCTAGTTCTGTGGGTGCAATTTCTTCCTCTTATTTTAATCGGTATGGGACAAAGTTCGGAACTGGTCTAAAGATCACCTATTTTTATTTTTATTTTATTTTTAGTTTTAGTTTTATTTTTATTTTGAAATTCTCTTTTCCTATGTGTCTATTTCACTTTTAGCATACCTTAAAGATATATTGGCTACCTATTGAATAAACAGCTCCTGGCTTTGTCACAAGAAGGTGGCAAAATCTAAAGGCTCTTTTGCTGAGTGTGTTGCTGCTGTTCTCTCATTTAGACAAAAATGCAATAAACACAGAATATTTGAAAAATGCCAGAGTAGAACCCTTAAGGTAAAACAGCTGGCCTCTGCTTCAGTTTCTAGGGCAGCATTTTAATAAACATTAGTCACAGTGATTATGGAACATTTATCAAGGATACATCATTTCCAGCATTATCCTGGTTTTGACTCCATATTAGCATAATAACTTGCTTTATTAGTATAATTTGAGATGTTTTAAGGACATGGCTGGAGAATAAGGAGCTCAGGCTGGAAAGCATCTGATTGCCAGTTGCTTGTCTTGCTTGCCAGGGCCAATTAACATATTCATTCCATTTTTGCCTTTGTTTAACTTATCAAAATACAAATATGCTGCAGACTTTCAGAATCACTTAGGCTCCTTGTTCAGGCTTTAGGGGCACATAGTAACATGAACCACATTCATGCAGATTAAGTGCTCTTTGGAGTCTTAGAAACCACTTAATCTGTATAAATATGCTTCAGGTTGCTCAGTTTTTACAACACCTTGAGAAGGAACTGCAGTGGTTCAGGAAAACGCGTGATACATTATTTAAAAGAAGATATATAATCCATGATAACTTTATCTTCCAAGTGACTATTGTCAGAATCATAATTTATTTTTTTGTATTTTGTACTTCCTTGCAGTGTGTTAATGCAAGTGACAAGGGAAATTTCCTATTATATACTCTATTACTTTCAAAATTTTGGTTTTATCACTGTTGATTTAAAAGATAAGCATGAAAGATGTATAAATACTGAGCAATTTTACTTTACAGATTTGTGTAGCAGGAAGGATTTACACTTTAAACAGAAAAGGGTAAACAGTATTTACTTTCTCACCTAGCTAAATATGTTAGCCCATGCATAAAAAACCCATACTTTTTTAGTTTCCATTGACTCATATTTTAATTTGCAATATTGAAAAGAAAGAGGTATGAGACAGGACTAAGAACATCATATTGGGATGTTATCTATTTTGCTTTTGGGGTTTACCGTGACATTTAGTCTAATAACTCTCTGTAGTATAGTTTAATTATTGCCAAAAATAGAAAGCATGGTTGCATTGCATAGCTTTCCCAGAGGATGTCTTACATATCCTGAGATAAATTTAAGCTCTATATTTAATATATGTGCAACTGCAACTGTGTTGTATTCTGAAATCCCTTGTTATTCAAATGTTTGCAGTGGCCATTTGTAAGCAGACACTGACAAGGACAAGACAGCATTCATCATAAAATGCTGTCCCCAAAGAGGTAAATAAGACTTTTGGAAACTGTATGCCCTCTGAAGAACAGAATTCAGTATATTGAATTCTAATTTTAGTGACAACTTCTGAGTTTTAATATCAATAAATCCCTATTATGGGAGAAAACCTACACTCTGTGGTCCATCTGGAAAGATTATTTAGTAAATGCCAATCTTCCCTACCTGTATTTCTGGTGCTATTGCCCCCCTGAGTTGAAGTGCAGCACCCATTCCAGGTGTGGTAAGTCAGTGCTAGCTGCTAGAGGCAAGCACCGTGTCCCCTACCCTTCACCAGTGAGGTCCTCCATTTGCCAAGGACACAACATTGCAAGTGAGCATATTGAGGCTTATCACTCCCTGAGGTTCTCCTGCATGGACCATAGTGGCCACAGTGGTTTAAATTCAGGCCCTGAAGAAGGGCTTCCCCTGCCACCGTGATCATAATCTTACCAAGGTTTTAACAGCTGCTGGCAGGGCTGCCGTGTTTGCTGCCCATATATGTGTGATGGAGATGGTGGGATCAGGGGAATACTTATTTACATATAAGGGAAGGCAGAAGACTCCTTTGAGAGACATTAAATAACACAAATGGGACTTGAAAAGGGCAGAATGAGGACCATTTGCTAGCTGCAGAGTTGAATTTTAGCCTTCTTTTGCTCCTTTCACATAAAATAACAGAGAATGTGACCTTAGTTGTGAAGGGAACAGTTGCGTATCTGCTCTGGGTCGTTTATTTGTCCCTGTAATAAAGTTCTTTGTTTCACGGAGATTTGCAGACTTATATTTTTTTCTTGTAAGAATACCAAATGTTCTCTTTTGAAAAAATAAATTAAAAAAACCCCAAAAAAAACTACAAAGAAGTTTTGGAAATTCTGATCCTTTGCTGTGATAAGCAGTGTCTAACTGCAGTAAAATGGTGAATAGGACTTCTCAAATAAATGCAAAATAGATTTTTAAAAAAGGTGAGTTAATGAAGGTAGTTTTCCCAATTTTTAACCAACTTAAGGCACAGGTTGCATTGTTTGTGAATTGCACAAAAAACCATAATTTTTTTCCACTGGAGGCTCGGATTTAGTTCCCTGGGTTATATCCAGTGCAAGCACTGAAATGTTATAGGACTTCTATTGCACAGGGGTCTTTTGCCAGAAGCTCGCTGCAGGAATGGGCTTTAATGTTTTTTTGCATTGGATTTTGCTCTACTGTTGGTTTTATCGTTCTTGATGTCTGCAAATGTACTTTATTATCTGGATCATTTGATTTTGTTATGCAAACATGCTTCATTTTTTAAGGATAAAATGTTAGCATGCTCTTCAATAATAACTGTTTTTCCTTTCAGAGCAACTGATGCATAAAGTCTAATCTTTTGTAGTTGAAGGAAGATGTTCTTTACGAATTGATTTAGGGTCTTCCTTTGTCTTACTAATTTTTAATTACATGCGGTCAGACCTGATTAATCTGAACTAGTATGCAAAGCTCCTTTTTAGAACGAAATAAAATCAGATTAACAGGTAAAGAATACACACAAGGATGTGTTACAAGGTTGGTTAAAAGTGAAATCCTTCTTATTTGTAAACAGACAGACATTTCTGTCTGAACGGTTTATGTCTTCTAATTGGCTACACAATTTTGTGGTGTTACAGAGCTTTAATTCCTTTTGAATTTTGAGTGAAGCATCTAGGCATCATAATAATATTATGCAATAAAATACCTTTGTAGGAGTTTAAAACTGGACTTAGCAAGATCAGTTCAGCCAATGCCTTTAAGAGCACATGTATGTTTAAAGAGGTGGCACTATGTTGCAATTTCAGAAGTCACGTGTAAACAGTGGCTAATGCAACCTGATACGAATTAAAAGCAGCTGTAATGATGGTGAAGGCCCCCCTTTCCTCCAAGCTCTCCTTTCCTCTTGCTCCCGGATGCTCACTTATTTTGTACTGGCTTTGGTGCTTGTTGGAGCACAACACATTACCTCAGCTAACTAAAATGACAAAAAATAACCTGGCAAAAGAGTGAATGTGGATTTTTTTTGCTGGTAGAGCGAACTGGATGAGTTTACCTAGGGGTCAGACAAGCACTGAACTTGGTGAGATGGAGGGGAGAAGGTAAATGTGTAGTGAAGGGACAAGAAGGGGAGCGGAAAGAAGAAAAAGAAAGAGAGGGCAAAATCTCCGACTTTCAGACACTGTGGACCACTTGTCAGCTCTGTCATAGTGTGGGACTGTGCCCTAAGGAGGCCAAAATCAAGTCTGCAGCTCAACGATGTGCTTGAGCACCCTGTTTATCTCACAGGAGCAGCCTCACTGGATTTAAGTATGTGCTTTAAGCAGAGGTAGATTTAAAAATCTGCTATGGGCATCTGATTAAAATGGCTCCTGACTCTGCCCCTGCCTTGGTGGAGCATGCCGCTGTCATGTCGTTTAGCTAATAGCACCAAATATGCTCTTCTCTGGACAGAGGCCCCACGTATGCAGAAACCTTGTTAGTTAAAATTGCCTTTTAAAAAATTATTGCAGCTTATTGTAGTACTTCGCAATTATTTATATTTGTTTATATTTGCACAGTACCATAACTCTGCATCTCATCTCTACATCTCATCTGTGTTTCTAAAACAAAACGTGGCATGTTACACTATTAGCATTCTGTTGGAAAAAAATATTAGAAAGCTTCTCAAATACAATGGAAAAAGCTTCTCTAGCAGGGTATTAGTTATTTTAATTTGAAATGATAAATACTCCTCTAGTAGAGGACAATAAAGGCTTTATACTTGAACAACCCATGCCCTATTTATACTACATTTTGCCATGACGTATTTCTGTACTGTGTACAATAAAATACAAATGATTCAAATTGATCAAGAAGGGATTAATTGGCATTTAATAGGGGATCTGGCTACTGGCAGGCTGCCAAAATGAAAGAAGGAAGAAGTTTGTGGAGAAGGAAATGTAAAAATACATGTGAGTGCAAAAAGCCAGCAACTATAGGAATAAGTCTATGTGGAATCTAAGTCCCACTATGTGGCTTGGCTTATATCAAAGAACAGTAGTGACATTATGAGACTCCCAACATGGAATGATTTCTATGGGTCATTCATATATTTCATTTTATTTAGGCTTAAACTGAATTGCTAGAGCAGAAAGGTGGAGATCTGATATGGCTGTTTGGAAAGTGGGAGCCCAGATGAGCAGAAACTACCATGCTGGCATGCTGATCATATCTCTTCAAGCTGAAAGGCCTAACACTGCAAATCCTTGGCTCTCTGATTAGGCACATTTCATAGCTGGGGCCTAAGTCAGGAAAATTCATTAGTCTTGTCTTCTTTTTTTTTTTTTTTTTTAATTTTCCTGTTTCTTGTAGCTATAATCTCCATTCATTTCTTGTACTGCTGTAGATTTTCAACAATGATTACATTATTGGTCAAACCCAGACTCTCTTTCCCATCCCCCATCAGAAAAAGAACAAACAGAAAGGCTATACAGTTTCTTCAAAATCTGATGTTGCACTTATGAACTTTAGCTGTCAGGCACTTAGATGCGATGTTTTTCAGGAGGGAATACAAATCCGTCCATTTCAGTGTGCTATCCCACTTGCCCTTAATTCTCTTCCTTCACTCTGGATAAATAAAAAGATTAATTTCCACACATTCCTGAAGCTCTGCTTGGCTCTAAATTAGATCAAGTTGGGAGTTTTGCTCATTACAGCTCTTCTTCCCTGCTGGCAGAGAGACTCTTGTATTTGTCACTTGTCTTCTGCCTGTCCTCCTGTCCTTACAATTCAATTGTACACCACACGTGACCATCATTCAACCAAAGAATAAACTATAGGAGCTTTTTAACTTGTTTCTTATTGTAAAATACATACAAATAAATGCACACTACTTCCACACAAACCCTCATATTGCTAATAAAGTTTTAGATGCATAGAAAATTATGCAGCTGAAAATATGGTGGAGCACAAATTTTAAATGGCCTCTTATCTCATTAGAACAGCATTTCAGCATTTCAGCATTTCAGTGTGCTAGAGTGTCACTTCAGTTTTGTTGGTCCTCCCCTGCAAGAAGAATTACTGTCTTTCCTTATGCAGACGTATTCTGCAACAACAGTTCCCATCATGTTTTTAATACATATGTATATGCATTTCAGATCCATAAAAAGCTATATGTAATATGAATCATCTGTTTCATAAACTTGACTATGCTGTTGTCAGAACTTATAAAAATAATGTGACAGGCAGACCTTAGCAGAGTGTCTATCCACCAGAAGACATTGTGAAGACAATCATCAACCACTTTCAGTCTTCACCACCTTGGCTGGAAACCTGTCCCTAGAAGCTAGAGGGAATACAAACATGCAGGAAGCCAAGAAGTTTGACAAATCTGATTTTTCAATAACCAGGAACGTGTTTCACAGCAGAGGTCTTTTTGAAAACACTTTGTCAGTCCCACCTTCCTGTTTATACTGAAGGAGCTCCAGGCTGAGGAATTTTGGTGATTACAGCAGCATCAGTGAGACTGACCAATATGATACCATCTAGACGCTTTACTGCTTTATAAACCTTGCAACTTTTCTAATAGCTTCCTGAAAGTTCGTGCAAGCTCTTGAGGTATGGTATGCTCCTATACATAGGCACGCACACAGGAAATGTCTTGACTGCTTGTTGTTCTAGATGGCCACAGACAAGCCTCACTGAAATAACTGAATATGTTCCTACTGTACTCAGTGAAGTCAGGTTGATATTGCTAAAGTTTTTGTTGTTGTAAAGCTAAATGAGAAAGCCGAGTGGCAAATGATGTCAGTAAGTTACAGTCTTTTTTCACCAGAAAAAAAACCCTACCTTAATTCCCTTCTAGGGGATTGTCCTTATTCATGCTTTTTTCAGAAAGGTGCTAAAATACCAGGACTGGTCAACGCAAAGCAGCCAAAACACGTGACAAATTGACTTTTGAAACTAAGCAATTATCCTTGTGAATAAGGAGCCAAGGAAATTATCTTAGCACTCTTCTATCATCTTTTTTATCCCCCTGTAAAAACACTAAGATGATTTGAGTGGCCAGTGTGGACACAGGGATTTTGGTTACCACTAGACAAGTCAGACCATATTAATTTTATCACCCACAGAAAGTGTAGGAACAGTAATAAGATAACCCCCATAGCATCTTTGGGAGTTCATACAAAGCCTTATTTAAAATTATGGAAGAGAGAAAATAATGTTGAGTTCAGCTTCCAGAAAGTAAGACTTGTCTCTGCTCTGAAATGAGGTTTTTATACTGAAATACATTTATGAATGAGATCAAGAAACTGTACTTCCTTGCTATTTTTCTTGAGCTAGCAAGTTCATTAAAGACATTTAAAAACAGTTTAATACATGCTTGACCTTAAGCCCTTATTTGGGCTTGACTTTAATGATATGCAAGTTCTCATTTGATTTAGAGCATAGGTTGAAGCCTTTTCAAAAGTGAAGATAAATTTCCATAATGCAGATTTGTCTGAAATTCAGGTAAGACAAACAGGGGAAATGTTACATCATGTTGATATATAGTACATGGCTTTTTCTTCAAAATTATCACCTGTCAACCCCTACATCCTGGTTACTATATTCAGAGACATGGGAAAGTTCAGAAAGGAATCATTTTCTTTTCCTAAATTTCAAGAAAGAATCTCATTTCTGCCTAAATAGAAGGCATAAAAGTTGTCTGAAAGAGAAGAAATGATTCATTTAAATTAAGATGCAGCTGTAATAAATATTTGGCTAGTATAGAGACATTTGTGAAAGTGAAAAATGCATATTTAATATAGCACTTGTAAAGGCAGACAAGGTACAAGGGGCAAACTTCTGGTGAGATATACTCAGCCGTGCTTCTGTTTCACTAGTTCAGCACTGGAAGTCCCCTTGCTTCTATTGAAAAACAGCTTGAACAAAAACACTAATGAAGTATACATAGATGCAACAAATCCTGTACTGGCAGAGGAACAGATTTTATGACCTAATAGGTCTTTTTCTCTCTCCAAAGGCTATAATTCTCTGAAAATGAATCCTTTTCCATGGAAATGTAGGTATCTACTGCACAAAACAATATTATTTTGCAGAGTGATGTGAGTTGGTTATACGTGTACAGCTCACCTACACTTTGATAAGGGATAAGGTAGAAAATAGAAGATAACCAAGCTTTTAACAATAAAGGGCCAGAAGCATAAATGATTATTTTTTTTTTTAACTACATTAAACAATTACCCCATTCTAGGCAACCAAGCCTGCTGCCTGGATAGTTTTGTGTTTTCCATAATCCCACTAAAGTCTTACGCAGGCTTGCTGAATTTTAATTTCTTCAGTTTCCTATTTGTATCCCTGTACTTTCTCAAATTAACCATTATTCTAGTGATGTTGAGTTATACAGAACCTTTTGATTAAAGCACTACCAAACACAAGGAACCTTCAATATAGCTGAAGTTTCCACAGGGGATCAAACCAGCCTCATCTGCTTCTTTTATGCTGAATTACAGAAACCATGTGACATGGCACACATTCCTCCTCGCTTCAGCAATCCAAAAACATTGTTTAAACAAGAAGGTACATTGGCACTGCATATAATCGCCCAGAAGTACAAAGAAGAAAATTTCGGAGGGTATGACTCAACAAACAGCCTTAAAAAAAAATATCTACTTTCATTTCCTGTTGGAATCAGTAACAAAATAAATTTCCCTTTTTTAACCAGCATCAAATTAGCTCTTTCCAATTGAGCCAAACTCAGCTGCTGTTCATTTGGTACTGCTTTCCTTTGTGCTTTAGGCTAGGCTATGCAATTAATTTTTACTAAGGTCTGTTGAGTAATTTTACTGAAGCCCACTAATTTTTACCAAAGCCCTCTGGATAATTTTATTCAGAAAGCTGTTCTGGCTCCAGCTCTGATGGTTTAGCCAAATGCTGGATACTGCACTCATATCTGGGAACAGTAGCAGTGCGCTGCAAGGATTCCGAAGAGATCAGGGCATGTTACGGATACAGTGGCAGGAACGTGCCTGCGATCCGGGTGAAGTCTGCTCAAACTGCTTTTATTCCTAATCCATCTGGAATCTCCTGTTTGAACTGATGCAGTGTGCATTTTATTAATCTGATATTTTTTTATCCCGTGTTAGTATAATTCCATGAAGTTTACAGAATTATTTCATTTAAAGTATTGCAAAGGAGGGAAGAAACAGGTACTTTACTCAGGAGTTTTAAACTTAGAGCTCACATTCTGCTATTTGTGACAGTTTATCTCACAACCTTTTTTTGGATGCAATGATTATACTAGTTGTGAATATGTTTTGTCTTCCTTTTCCCATAACAGGTTAAAACTGTAGATATTTGACTTAACGAAGTCTTTCCTAACCTAGTAAGCACGGTTTGCTGATTCTTATGTATGAAACAAAAGAGAAACACAGAAAATAAGAGATTTTTTTTCCCATTCCTTTTCATGTGAATAATGTTTTAATTAAATTGTTGAGAAGTTGCATAGATCTGTGAAGAATAATGGCAACTGAGTCATCCCCTTTATAGCCATGTATCTAAAAAGCCATTCTGAAATCCATGGGGAGCTGGAGGTACTATAGAGACAGTAGATCAATCCTTTCTTAAGTAGGAAAACCTCAGAAAAGATTTCAATTCTCCAGAACATCTACTTTTGCCTCAAAGCATTGCTTGATATACTGATGTGTGTATTTTCTATATGCTCCGCTAAACCGACTGAGGAATCAGATGATGCAGGCTTTGCTGCAGAAAGCACGCACTCCTTTTTGAATACGAGGATAAATTGTTTCCAAAAATCCCTCACGTTACTTAGAAGCTATTATACCCTAGTGCAGTGGATATCAGAAATCTCTCTGGGGAATGTTTAATCTTGCTCCTTGATGCTGCAGTCACTTCCTGAATGTCCTTTGCCTGTAAATAAGGAGTACAGAAGAGGTAAGGGCTTCTGTCATTTGCATACCAGCTGAATCCACAAAGTCATTTTAAACACTCCAGTTTGATTTTATGGGGTGCTGGCTCCTAAATGCTTTTGTGGATCTAGCAGGTCATGTTTCTTCTCTTTATTGAGATGAAGGCAATTATATGGCCAAATTCCTTCAAAAATCCAAGAATAACGTTGTCACTTTAACGTATGCTTTTTGAATCAGTACTTGAAAACTTGTCAGCTGTACTTTACTGCTGTGCTCAAATCATAATTACATGCTTTATAAAGTATAATCAATATTAACACACTAAGGTAGAGAACAATCTAGATCTCTTAATTTGTCTGCTTTCCATATTAATGCATTTTTCATATGTTTGGAAACATTCAGCAATTAAATGCCATCATGACTCAGAAAGAAAGTGGGAACTGCCTGGGTCAGGTGCTCCACCTCCTCTTGTGCTTCCTTAGAAAATATAAAGCAACCTCAAATGGTGTTATCTGACCATCAGACTAGTTTTACATTTCCGTTCTATAGCTGGGGCAGTGCAGGAACAGCCAGAGCATGCTGTGACTTTGGCTCATTACTTTTTACTAGACATTGGTCCTGAGGTTGTTTAATACCTCTGTACTGCAGCTTTCGCGCCTCTTCAGAAGGCATGAATTAACGCAGTTGGCAGTGCTGTGTCTAGAGTGCCAGTCTTCTGACTAACGCTTCTCATAACCACACTAAAACATAGAAACGGATGCATCTATGCAACAAGCGAAAAAATGTGTCCTATTGCCCTTTTTATTTCCTTGCTGCACTTCATGACCAGTTTGGTTTCACAAATAAAATGCTCCATTCTTAGAAGGCACAGGGAAAACCGACCCTGTGGGCAATGTGGAGGAGCAAATCTGCTCTGATCTGCGCAGTAGTCCCCTGGGGCAGTTACCACACCTATGAATCACTGAGGTAAGCTGCTATATTAGCCTCACTTTTACTATATAAGAGCAGTGCATGGAAGAACTTGCATGGAAATCGTTAGCTGCTGTTACGAGGCTTTTTTAAGTATCTATCTTGCAATGTCAAGAGTCAATCTGGCCCTAGTATACCTTTAACTTCATACTTACGATCAATGGGGCAACCCTAACATAAAAATGAGGAATGTAGAATGCTATTGATCCAAAAAGGTACTATATTTAATGACATATTACCTAAAATATATTGTCTACTGATTTCAAAGTTAACACGAAAATATAACATGCAGGTGGCTCAGTCTGTGAAATAAGGTTAATGTCTGGAGGTGCCCTGACTGTTGCTGGAACACCATCAAACCCTCTTCTACCTGTAAATATCAGGACTTTAGAATGATTCAGGGCAGGGCCAACTATAAAAAATGCTGTTTGCTATTAAAAACTTAGTGCACTATCCAAACAGATTAGGGAACTCTACGAGTTGGTTGTGAATACCTAATTATATGATTTAGACAATTCTATGATTCATATGATTTCAGCAGAGGCAATATATACTCTAATATTAAGAAGGCACCATGGGGATTGAAGAACCTAATCCTACTCAAAAAGAAAATCAGATTTCAAATATGATTAGACTCAGGGTAAACTTTAATTGCCAATCTGCATTACTGAGATATAAACCAAAGTCATACACTTGGCACCCCAGGCAAATCTCGAGCTATTAAACAAAAACAAACCCCCAAAAATAAACCCAAACCAAAAAGCAAAACAACCCCCAGAACAAACCAGACCATTTTGCCAACACTGGGCAGTCATGGGATGCCATAGGATGTGAGATCTCTGCCCCTTCCACACTCCTAGCCATTTCAAAATCATGCAAATGTGTGATTACTCAAATCCTCCCTTATGACTAAAACTTCACATTTACTTTTCAGAATGGATCTTTTGTGTTCCTTCCCTCTTATCTTCTCTTACTAATTGAAAATTATCAGAAGTGCCAACCAGCCTACAGAAGGGATGAGGCAAAACCCTTTAACACTTCCATGTCCAACCACCTCAGAGGCAGCAGTAGCCCTCACCAGCCTTGCCTGCTTCCCAAAGAGCCCATGAGAGACATCCGCACCCATCAGTAGAGCACTTTGTGTTAGCCCACTTTCTCTCAAGCTCACCCCTTCTTGTGGCAACTAATGAGGGAGCTCGTTGCAAAGAGGGAGAGATGCTATGCCCAGAGGCAGCTACTTTGAATAATGCCCATTTAAACTGGTATTCTCATTCTTCTGGTCTCCGTTCATTGTACTTCTTCTGCATGTCCTGCTTTCCCTTAAAGCTAAAATTGTAAGGTCCTACAACAGTCAACTCTCCCTATGCATTCATTAAGAGGGTATGAAGAAGGTGAGTCTTTAGAGTTTCCCTTTGTGGATGCTATTCAAAGAAAGAATAGGGGAAAATCGTATGAGTACAAAATTAAATTAAACCTTGTGAAACACACAATCCTACATGCATTTATGCTTATTTAACCTGTTAAATGGGCTGTTAACAGGCCATAACTTTTTCCAAATGTCTCTGCATAAACCAGCCCTCATAGTGCTACCTCAACACTTCTAGAAAAAGTAAAACAGCAAAGAGATTTAAAGTTCATTTGTAACTGGGTTCTGTGAGTAGCAGTGGCTGCCTGTTTATCAATGTGCCTTTCAATCTTGGTAGTGCAAAAGTGGTTGTTTTCCTCTTACCATTTACCCCCTGTTAACAGAGCAGTGTACAATTGTCAGCTCCTAAGGACTATTTCAACTGCTACAGGCTGAAAATTGGAGTCAAACAGAAAAAGAAAAACAATCGTTGACAACTGTGAAAGAGCACAAATCTACCTGTTCACTTTGGAGACCTTGCACCTTGTTAGCTTCCTATGGTGACAGGCCATGAGGAAAAATGAGGCAGACATTTGGAAGAACACTTAAAAAAACCCCATGGGCAAGAGAAGTAAACAAGCTAACAGCAAAGAAAGTAGCTTACTAAGCAATTACATGTTGGAGGGACTCTCCATGCATCCAGGCAGCTTTGCTTGGTGTTTGTACAAACTTGCATTGGCTTCTTGAGCCATAGTCTCATTCCTCTCTCTAGCTGTTTGCGTCTCTGTTGTCCTCACATATCCCAGCTTATCAGCTTTGTAGAGTTTTCTTAGGAAAAAGTGAAATAAAAACTTAAATCAAAAGAAGATAGGAAGTTCTATCAGTACATATAATGCTTCAGGCAGACTTTCATCTGGAAAAATATTAAGGAATAAAAGGGAATGCATAAATGAGCTTCTATGAACAACAATAAAATGTAGTGATGAGAAAGTACATGCAAAATAGAGATGAGCCATCAGCAGAAAGCCCACAGGTTGCTCCTGCAGCAAACAAATGTCCAGCCTGACATTTGAATGCCCAAAATCTTCTGTGTCATTTGCTTCCTCAGCATTCTGTGGGCAGCTTTCTTAAACAGTTATCCTAATAAATGGTTTGAGGGAAACGCCCTCATATTTGCCATTAATATGCAAAATGTTTCCTTGGAAAAAATACATAAAACAAGCACGAACAAGTTTAGGATCTTAAATCGTGACATTCCTTACAAATGAAAATCTGGGCCAAGAGTCAGCTAAATGCAATAAATTTACCTCCTGAGCAAAACAAAACCTGAACCATTCAAACAAACAAAACCCCCCAAATAAAAAAAAATCCCCCCAAATAAAAAAAAAATAATTACAAAAAGAATTAAAAATCCCCAACCAAAACCTAACAAAAACCACCAAAACAAAAGGTGTGATGTAGAAAAGAGTGGTGGTAACAACAACAACAACAACAACAACAACAATAATAATAATAATGCATTGCAGAACTGGCTCCGTAAAGGACCCATCAACATCATAGCTGAACATCTTCACTATACCAATTGATTAGCTGCTTCTCAAAGCATCCTTCCAGGTTGGTGTTGCTGATTCTGTTCCACAAAGGAAGTTTAAGGTTGTAAGGGAGTATAAAAAGGTCAATTTCCCCTTTGTGCTGCTTATCTGCATCAACAATCTTTTAAAGTATGAACAGAAAAAAAGAAGCAGAAAAAGCAGACTGTAACTAAAACCTCTGAACCCTGTCAAAGGTGAGAAACAGGTCAGGAGGCAACAGTGTCTAGGGTAAAAAGAAAGCCTTACTCTGATTACTTTCTTCATGGAGATAAAAAGGACCAAACTGGGGCACTTGAATGTCTTCATTGCTCTGGGCAAGTAACTTGCTCTGTAATTGTGCCAGATTGCAAGGTTAAGCCAGGCTTCAGTCCTCTTGGCTTTGACTTCCCACCCGTGGCAAAGCTACAACAGGCTTGTGTTTATCCGGTTTGAACTTGATAGCCTACGTATGTAGTTTCACTGTAACTGAAGGTTATCTTCAGTTATAGCTGACATATTCCTTCCCTTCCTCCTCCTATGGCCCCTCTTTGGTGGTGGGATTTTGGCAGAACAGCTCTAGCTTGGCATCAGTTGCTGCAAGAATCCATCCTCTACATGGGACCCACCTTCTGCGCTAATGAGAGGGCTGTGCTCACAGAACAGTAGTGTTTCCTCTTGTGTCATCAGCTGCAGTTTGCTAAGCCCTTGCTCTCCTATGCTGGGGTGTTGGGAGCCCTTCTGGTGGGATAAGGGAGGCTTGTGGAGTTTGGTCTCTGATTCCTTGGGAACCAAGTATCTACTACAGAGCAGTCAGTGTGGAGGACTGGAATCAATGATACCAGTGTGCTCCTCCATCCTACCCTTCAAGAAATGTGGAAAATCATATCCTTTACATATAAAGAATCAGTCTTACTCTTATCAAGGTTAATGGCAAAGCTGCAACTCTTATAAGTGGAAACAAGACCAGGTCCCAGGTGGCTGGAATTAGAGCTTGGAACAGTAAAAGACATTGAAAATTAAGAAGGTGGTTGTGGTTACATGGATATTTTTCCATTGTCATGCTGGCTAAAGCAAACCTGCAGGCAGTTGTTCTTGCCCTCTTTGTTACACTGATCCCAGAATTTTTACATAGAGTTAAATTTCTTTTCTGGGTGGAAAACAAGCAGTTTTATTGTGGGTTAATTTTCAAATACATGAGATTCCTTCATTCTGTGCTCCCATATATGCTTTGGAGACACAATGGGAAGGCTGAAAGGGACCAGGGACAAGGAGCCAGTGAGGTTGGGAGTTGCTTAAACTACATTTAACAGCATCTCACTTGACCTTCTTCCTACTGTTTTTCCTGTTCCTGTTTCCAAGCATCAAGTGTAAGAAGCAAATGATATTTGTCTATTCTTGTAATTATGGCTGTCATATTCTGTCTTTCAGAGGCAGTGGTTGTCTGGTAGTACTGAGGGCAAGTTCAGGTAGATGGTGCGTTAAAAGTCTCAGCCCAACTGGAAGTCAGAAATTGGCTAACACCCTTCACAAGTATTCAAGTTTTGTGTAGTTAGATACTAGTGTGAATTACTGTCACTTAACAACTCACAAGCTTATCACTTGAAGTACAATAGCTGTGAATGTGACACATGAACATGTGTGTCCTAAGGCAAATATAAAATGAGCTGGCTTACTTAACTGCCTCTTACAGAAAGCTGAACCAGGGCAAATTGCTTCAAATTTCCCAGGGCAGATCACTGTGCTGATGTATGGTGACCTGCAACTATACATGTGCCCTTAGTCCAATAGGAAGCACATGAATATTTTAAAGGATCTACTCCTAAATATTAAGACATTACTCTATATGTCATTAAACCACTATAGTATGATATTCCCTTCTGGGAAATGATACACTGTAACTTATCCTGCCTTACAATTTATTTGCTTTCCATTTTTTTTTTCATTTTGCCCAAAAACGTTCTTGTTTCTTAACCTTCTTCTAAAAGTGCCATTAATTTTATAGCTCCATTGCCAGCTGCCGCTGCTGCTGTTGGTCCCTCCTTCCAGCTCCTCCGACTCAGCATTTCATGAAACCACAGTTGGCAGGAAACACACTTTTGGAGGGACCAACTGTAATTTAGACAAAAGACCATTAGCTGCACTCAGTAGCAATGGCGAAACTACTTTTGTATTGCTCTGTTAAAGCAGACCAAAGCTAGGAAGAATTACAGTATTTATGTTTACTAAGTTTTGGATAGACAGCTTTTCAAAATTTATCCTGCTTCTTTTGCAGTATTTTGGTCAAATAGATTACAAGCTCTGATGAGAGATCCTGCTCCATGGCAGTAAGCAGTTAACATTTAACAGGGCCCAACCCACAAACCCACAGATGTTTCTGTGGGCACTTCAAAGGAATGTGGCATTTTCTAAACTGGGAAGACCACAGCATGTGACAACCAACATTAGCATGGTCTTTGATTCTGGTTCCTGCTCTCTGGAGACTGGATTCCCTCCAGAATTGCCTGTTTTCCTCGTTAGGATAGAATTAATGTTTTCTCCGTGGCCAACCAGCCACATACTCTGCTTGTACCTCCTTTTTTGGATGACAAAGATAGGAGAAGAGCAGAGGTAGTTATGGGTGATGTATTTACTTCTTGTCAAAGGGGGGATATTTCTATTAAAAGAGCAGAACTCTTTCCTGATACAATCAAGGTCTCTTGGAGCTGTCAAGGTAGATAGATACTCTTTTAAAATATATGGCTTCTGACAAAACAAAGAGAAGATTTCTGTGTGAACAGAGTAGTCAAAAAGACTAGTCAGCCTTTATTTTAGGCAGACTGTACAGTGTTAAGGACAGGTCAAGGATAATGAGCTGTGATTGTAAGAGTCATGTAGGAGAGAAAGATGTAGCGATGTGTCATTCCAATAAAGGGAGAGCAAGTGGGAAGGGTATTTGTCTTCTATCTTGTCAGGGAGAAATCTGTTTCCTCCTGCAGCATCCTCACCACCCTGCAGCAGATGTTGGTCTGAACTGGCAGGTTCTGCTGTTGTTTCTGGGCCTCTTGAGAAGGGGAAAAGCCCACTATAGCATTTGATCTGCTGCAAAGCCTGACTGCAAAACAACAGACTGGGCATTGCAATGCAGTGAAATAAAAGCCATCAGCAATTAAACAGAATATTCATAACAGTGATTGAAGATGACTTTATTTCTTGCTGCCTTTGTTTAAAGAATGTCCTTTCCATATACTCATAATGTACACGACTGTGGGGGAAATACATAATGTTCTCTGTCTCCAATCCAAGGTTGATCACCAAATGATTAAAGCATCATTGTTTAAGGTTATTCCCAACAAGGACCTGCTGACTTCTTTGTTATTGACTTTTATTTAGGCAATTATGTCAAAGTACGTTAAGTATGCAAAGAGAAAAACTTTTTAACATAGTATCTGAATTCATGCATGTATGCATATATAAACATATCTATGTATAAGCATTATTTTAAGTGTCTGACAAAGAAACAAGTATGGAAATTAGCATGAGCAAATGCAAATGAGCACACTTTTTCTTTTTTTATGAACAACATAGTCACTCTCACTGGAAAATTTTAACCTACTTGCTAAATAAATTCTGGGAAAGGTTCAGGGTATTTTTTTTTTTATTATTTTTATATATATATAAAAATTTTTTTTTTTTCCTGGGAAGAAAGCACAAGCAGGTGTGATCTGGCAGCACAAATAATAATAATAAAAAACCCCTACATCTACAAAGTCCACTAATGCAATAAGTTAGAACACCACAATCTCAGGGGAAAATGAATGTTCACCGGTTGAAGTCTGCTCCCAGAACTGTTCCCCTTCCACAGATTCTATGGATTTTGTAATTGATTAATTTGAATAGGAATTTATAAGCGAATTTTTCAAGTCTGACAATCTGAGAATTCAGCTTTTTAGAACAGCTCTTCAGAGCTGCTAACCTGTTTGTGATATATGCTTTCTTATCAAGTAAAACCCCAGTTGTTTTAAAACAGAGCAGAACTAAAAGCACCATGGACAATCAACAGATCTGATTACAAATTTAATGGCCTGATTCACCCCTGCTCGCTTCAATTTGGAGCAGTATGAATCCAGCGCTTTATATCTCCTCACCCCAGACACAATCTGGACTAGCACAGCAAGGAAGAAGTTTCTGGGAGCTTAAGCTTGTTCTGCTTTATTCATTCTAATGTTTTTGAGAGCAGCTGTCTTTTAGATTTGTGATCTTTTCCGAAAGCATAACTATAGTGGTCATAAGGGCTTCATGAATTTATTAGCCTACTTGATTGAATCCTCTTTGACTCGATTCTTGAAAGAATTAGTTCAAGAACACCAGTTTTAGATCTCCTCTACCATGTATTTACCAGTTGTAGGATGAACTTTCTAAGCATTTTGTTCCTGCTGAGAACTCAAACAAGAAATGTCAAACTATGTAGTGCAGACCTCCAAAACCTGCAGTTAAAACCTTATTGAGAGTTCTTATTCCGGATCCTCAGCTTTAAAATGGATCATCTAATGGTTCCCATCTTCCCTTGCAGCCCAGGAATAATTGATGTGTCCCTGGCTCGATAGTTAAGTGATATTTTGAATAAGCCAAAAGTCATTATTTCATTGTGTTCACAGTGTTATCTGTGAACAATGTTTTCCTAACCAAAAATCCTGTGATAAAGGAGATTGTATTTTAGTCATAGCATCAGATATTTCAGAAAAGAGATGAAGCTTATGAGATCTATGATTCCATGATTCTATGATCTCCCATGCAAAGACATCTAAAAGCTGAACATTTGGCTCAGAACAAACTCAACCTGAACTGAACCTGTAAACTGTGTAAATTATCCTTTCATTGCATCTGTTTAGCTATTAGCAGTGATTTATTTTGTTTAAATGTGACCATTTAAACCTCTCATTTCCTTTTCTTTTTCCTTTTTTTTTTTTTAAAGGTTTTATTTTCCACAGAAATCATTAAGTTAATCCTTGATAATCCAAGACAAAAATAGAGGCCTTTTGTTCACATGTAAAGTTCAAGCCTTCTGCCGTGCGCTTAGAAAAATAAGATACAACTTCACTGTTAAAATCTTAATTTTCTATCCAAATTCAAAATAAACACTATATGATGTATAGATCCTAAATTTTCACAACACACAAATGGGCTGCCCCTGGAAACTCTGCATGGCTTGAGTGCAGCATAATCTGACAGTTGTAACATGAATAGATGCAGAGGGAAGGGAAAAATTTCTTATGACATTTCAAGCTTCTAACAGCACAGTACCTTCACCTATAATTGGCCAGCCAAGATGTTACCACAGGACTGTGTATTGTTATTTAAAAGGCTTATAGAATCATAGAATCATAGAATAGTTAGGGTTGGAAAGCATGTTAAGATCATCTAGTTCCAAACCCCCCTGCCATGGGCAGGGACACCTCGCACTAAACCACGTCACCCAAGGCTCTGTCCAACCTGGCCTTGAACACTGCCAGGGATGGAGCATTCACAACTTCCTTGGGAAACCCATTCCAGTGCTTCACCACCCTCACTGTAAAGAACTTCTTCCTTATGTCTAATCTAAACTTACCCTTATATCTAATTTAAATTTATAAGGGTTTTTCTTTCCAAAAAATAATGATGAAATTAACACTGTCATTTAAAAGCTTTTAAAAACATAGTCCTTATCTTCTCCCATTCAGCAGCAGCAGCGCCTGTCTTAGGGAAGTGAAGAGGTTGTGCATGATTAGCTAATGTCAGATGGTATCCTAAATGACACTGTGTAGAGATTAAGACATGGATTTTTCTAAATGTGTATTTTAGTGCTATATAAAGGTGCTAAAATGACAGCAGTGGAGGCTGTAGTCCCCTTTTTACCCAGTAGTGGACAGAAGACAGGATCGTTCAGTCTTTGCTTCATTTGGTCTATTCTTCATCTGTCTCCTAAAGCTGCCATTCAGTTTTCAATCAATCAGCCAAAGTTTGCAGTAAGGATTTCTCGGGACACTTTAAAAATTAGATTAAAGGTGGACGACCACTGATATCTTTTACCTAGGACATCCACTGTCAGTAACTTTTTTTTACTTTAATCCATGGTCTAGTAATCTAGAGGCAGAGACTAATTTTCTGATAATCAACTAAATCTTTAAAGTTAATTTCTTTGTTTATCTACTTTCTGGCTGAAAATGTATCTTATAACATGTAAAGCCTTAAAGACAGGTTTTGATGTGAAAGTGTATTTGAGAAGAGGGAAGAAAGAGACTGGAAAAAGTTTCCAGAAGTGAGGAAGCTGATTTACACTTAAACGGACTCTTTTCTTCAGAAAGGAAGTTTACCTGGGGTAAACTGCTGGGTGACAATGCCCTTTGAAAGGATGTTAATTGTACCTTGGTTCAAAGAACTCGTTGAAATTCCTGTAATGCAATTATGCTAAGTTAGAGGAAGTTAAAGGATTGAGTATTGGCAAAAATGCAGTTAGAATCCCAGTTGAAGTCATGTCAGAAGTGCTATTGATGATAACATTGACACCTGCCTCTGATAACTTCAAAGTCTGTGCTCTCTGTATGAACATAAGTTCACTAAGCTCAGCTAGCAAAAGGACAAACTAAGGCAGAGACACGGGTCCAGACCTTCAAGAAGTGTAAATGGAGCTATGCCACTTAACAGCAGCACATCAAAACCGAGCTCACCACCTTTTAACATAGAGGATACAATGACTGCGCTCTACCAAATGAAGCCCAACATCTGTAGACCTACAGCTGTTAGTCATAGACAGAAAGGGATCTCTGTGACTATCTGCTTTCTCCATCCTGGTGGAAAAAATGAAATTGCTCTGTGTGAGTTTCTGAGGGAAGATTGAGTGTAAAAGACAGATTCCACCTTGGTTTCTGAAGGCACTGAGGTTCTAAGTGTTTCTGATGTCTTCTGGGCATAAGTTCCACCCTTGCGGGGGGTTGTGTTCAGACAGAGTGATGCCAGATTTTTCGTCTGTCCCACAAAGTGCTTCACGAATAATGAATGAAGTCTGAACTGACAAATGTATGCGGAACTTAACCCTGAAGAATAAAACTCATTACGTATGACCCAGAGTTTTGTAAGCAGCTCTTTCATTTAAAAAATGTTTGTATATTGTGAGTCTGTTTTGATATTTTCTCTTGTTTTAAACATAAATCATGTATTTTATTTAATTGTTGCTCTGTTGTGCCCAGCCCTGTGAAATGACAAGGTAGAGCTGAAGAAGCTTAAGTATACCCTAAGATCACGCCCTCTGTCTGGATTTGGCTGTATATGTGGAATAAGAGTGACTTATCAGAAGTCCAAAGAATGAGAATATGAAGGCACTATTGAACTTTGTAGGGAATTCCAGATCTTAAAAATGAGGTGGGAAAGGTCTAGATTTTTCTGCCCAAAGCACTTCTAATTATTTAGTTCAAAGCTCTGCCCAATCACAGAGATTCTGTCTTTGGGTTCCGGTCCCTTGGCTTCCCTCTCTGCGCAGCAACTGAAACATGCAATGATTCTCACTTCAGACAGAAGCATATTTCCTTTTTTTTATTTAAGGGAATAGTAAAGGTGCAGAGCAATCTGGGTCTTCCCCAGTTTGGAGTTTTTATGCAGAGGAGGTGCACATAAAGATCTAAGAACTACAGAGCTCTTCTGGTTTCCTTAGCAGAAATGCAGTCAGCTCAAGCCCTCAAATGTTATGGTAGCCAGGTCCTCACTCTCCAGTTTCAGTCTTTTATTGCTCATCTCGTCAGTATTGAATTCTGTGTGCAGCATAACTTAAGATTAATAGCAGTGGTGTTCACATCAGGAAGTAACAGTAGATTTCAGTATTTAGAATTTTACAAGGGAAAATGCCCACCCTGGTCTCCAGAGGTGCTTTTGATATGTCATTAAAATATATTCTCAGTCAAAAATCATAGAAGTGTGGTGAAGAGGAGAAAAAAACCACCCCAAATGCTGTATAGAGAAACTGAAAAATATGGAGTCATAGAATCCAGATGACAAAAATAGATTAATTTTTCATGTAGTGCACTGTGGTTAATCCTTGTGCTCGCAGTATACTTTATTTAGAATCACTGCAGAATTCCTCCTCTGATTTTCATCTCTGAAATTAGCCTGTAGTGCTATGCTTCAGACTTCACAGGAGCCTAAAGGTATTTGATTTAATTTACATCTATGAGTTTTGTTCTTTGTTCATGTATTTTAATCACCGTTAGTTTTCTCTCTCTTTGACTATCCTAAGATTTTTGTTCTGATACATCATCAGTTATTATTATCTAAAATGTTCTCCGCTGAATTCAGGTTCCCTAAAATTTCAAGTACAGCAATTTCACTTGAGAATGAGTATCATTGGAGGAATCTGCAGCATTAAACTACCTCAGAAGCAGAATGTGCAGTTATAATTTTTATATAATGTTTAGAATGACAATTCCAATCATCATGCTAACATTTGAGTATTTTCTGAGAATCTTCAATTCATCATTTTTAGATATAATTATTATTTTAAAGATTACGTAAATTTTCTAAAATAGAGAAATATTATAATAATGTGTTAAATTGTGGTTTTTGTTTTGGTTTGTTTTTTTTTTTTTTTTTTTGGGGGGTAAAC
Organism: Strigops habroptila; assembly: GCF_004027225.2. Lineage (NCBI taxonomy): Eukaryota > Metazoa > Chordata > Aves > Psittaciformes > Psittacidae > Strigops > Strigops habroptila. The sequence goes on along the minus strand of NC_044277.2, from coordinate 45,896,860 downwards.
ATTATAAATGCACTGTTTCATAACATGTTCAAAGTTAACCAAAATAGTTCACAGGAGTATGTAAAAATATTTGGATATTGAATCTTTAAAAATTAACATGATCAATGCCTATTGCAAGAAAAAATAGAATAGCATATTCCACAAGTTGAAGCTGACATCCATTTGTGCTTACTTACATAGTTATCACTTTTCTGCATGCAAGTGCATTAATATTTTTAGATACTGTATGGTTTGACAATTTGGTTCGAACAGTAGACAGACAACCATACCTTCAGATGGGTCTCAGCCAGCTAAAAATACTGTCCTAGATAAGTACATATAACCTCCACATTAGTATTAGTGACACCCAGAAATAGATTGCTGTGCCAAAATAATTGAACTCCAGAGTTCTGTAGCTTGCCTGTTACTAAGCTAGATCCTATCTTGCATATACATAGTAGTATAAAGCTGAACAGCATACGTATCTGAAGGGTTAATTTCTGCTTCCATTAGAGAACTGTAGCCTGTAACACTGCTGCAACTTCCAGCAATTTAGAAGCATAGAATACAGGTGAAAAAGGAGTCTCTGGGTCATGGAACCATGTCCTTGCATAATGGTACTTTTCATGGACAATAACATCTCATTATTAACTAAGTTCTAGCTTAAAATTATCATTTGCTTGGTGCTTACACTATCAGTAGGCTGCTCCAGACTGTGACTCCTCCAAAATTAGAAAAGTTGTCATCTAAAATTTAATCCAACATCAGTGAGTCACAGCTTTGTCCTAAACTCCATGCTGGAATGTTTAGCATTACAATGGAAGTTGGTTCACCTCTTCCCAAAGAAACATATCACAGGCTCTCCAAGCAGATAGATGAAAACCTTTTCAGTCTTGCTAGAACAGAGCAAACATAAAGCCTTCTGGTTGCTGCCAGATAATCTCTCTAATCCAACTACTGGATCTAACTCTGTATGTGATGAATCAGACCTTTGATGGCAAATAAAAGCTTTATCTACATTGGTGTGATTGATGAAGTCCTTTTAAAAAAACAGAGGGATGTTTAATTCTGTTGCATAACAAACTCTAAAAATGAGACAGCATACTAGGTGCCCTAGAGTTCAAAGACTGTAGATGATGTGGCTGCCTTGCAGAAAGGAGATTGAGAAAAAGAAAGGTTAAGATTTTAAGTATTTTTCTCTCTATTTTACTCTGTACATTACATTTGCAAATTGCACTCAGGTAGGGCATAAAATTGTAGGGCCACATTTTAGTTGCAATGGATTACTTGTTGTAGGCTTTTTCATCTCCCTTTGCCTCTATTTAAACTATTATTCCTAAGAAAGGTGAACCTGTATTTGCTGTGTCAATATTAGTACTGTCAAGATTTTTGTGCTCTGCATCCAGAGAGTAATGTCCTGCAAGCAGAAGATGCACTTGAGAGTACTTCAGGCCTGACAGTGAAAGCTTTCACCAGCATTCCTTTACTGAGGACAAAAAATTCAGCAGTAGGTGATTTGCGGGGTTTGCGAATGACCTTTTTATTATGAATCTAGGGTGTGAGAACTTTTGATTTTAAGCCACTGTGCCAGGTAGTTGGAATTAAAGATACTACAAAAGCAGCATTTACTTACCTGGATTCTTTGAATTTCTCTGCTGCTGTTTATAATGGAATGATCTGGTGCTCACAAAATGTTATAAAGCCTCTTGCAGAAATCAGTAGAAAGACAATTTATGTACCTTTTTACTGATTACTTTTGCTTGATGCTAGGAAACAATTATTTTAAGTGGATTACTTCCAAATAATAGTTTGATAATAAAACAAATACTACTTTCCCATTTATTGATGAATCGAGCAAGGTAATTGAATTTATTACTTCTGAATCTATGAGTAATCCTGTTTCCAAATCATATATGTGTTTCCTCCTGTGCTTTTATGTTCATCAGGAGATGACACTTACTTATTCCTTCTCTTTCTGGCAGAAATTCACTTTTTTGGATCAGGACAGCAAGTCTTATGCACTGCTTCTGAGCTCAAATTAGAGCTAATTTATACTTATGCAGTATGCATCCTTGTCGAAGAAAAGTGAGCTTCAGTCATTTGGAGTAGCTAAAAATACCAGTTAATTAAAAAATATCTTGCATTAATATCTATAATATGCACGGTAACAGTGGAATAGGTATAACATTATGATGCTGTTTTGTACTACACAGCAGGGGCCTGGAAGCTGAGGCCCCTGGAGCGTATATCCCAGCCTGGTACGTAAGAGGTGCCTTTGATGGGCATATACCACTGATCTGGGGAGTGGCTGTGCCAAGTGTTACTGATGCTTCTCCTCCCTCTGCTTTTTAGCTTGCTACCACAAATACATCATGCTGAATCTTTAGAAGATTATAAATGATTTAAGACTTAATAAAATCACAGAAGATTTTTCTGCTAACTAAATCAGTATAATATTATTTTTTAGCAGTAACTGATCTTGTAGTAGCAATTTATACTCCTAGATCATCTTTCACCTAGAGCTCTCACTTCAGTTTTCAAACATTAGGTAAACTTCTTAGACTCTGCACTTAAATACTTATTTGTTTTACAGGGATGGTCTGCACCTACAATGGTCTACCAATGTAACTATACCACCACATCCCTGAAGTGCATCTTATATTAGAAAAACAGTTCCTTTTTTTGATACAGAGTGAAAACTGTTCCTTGGGGAACTATATCTGAATATTCTGGCTTAAAGGGAGATGTGTTTTCATACCTCTGTTCAGCTCAGTAATGCTAAGAAAAATCTTAAAAGTAGATCAAACCATGAACTGAAAGTGCTAAAGAAGCTCATTCAAACTTGGATTATTTTGTTACGTAAAGGGCAAGTGACCCTACTGCTCAAAATACATTACTTTATTGATGGGATTCATTGATCAGCGTATGCCCTTGGTCCCATTGATAAAGATGCAAATCTATTGCATTCCCCGACTTTACCACCTTTACTCTCTGCACCAGTGTTTTCTGCTTGCCTGATAAAGCATTGCTCAGAATGGACTTCCAGAGCAGGAAGAACATGCCTATAGATCTTGAATTGAATATCCAGCTTCTGTCATTTGGAACTGTAACAAAATTACATCTGCTGAAAATCACAGTTCTGCTAGCTATCGTGGTTTTACCATGGAACTGGTAGTATTTAGACATTTTTTGTGGTCTGCCAATGTCAGACAGTGAATGATAATTATTCAGTTGGGAGTTTCCAGGATTTCCAGGCTACCAGCCCCACTGTGGTTTAAAGCTGAAACATTTCAATCCAACTTTTCCATTTGTAGATGCCATTTGAAGTCAGTGCTGCACTTTCATAATTTCTGTTTTTTTTTTTTCTTCCAGACAAGAATGGAATGTGGTGTTTGAACTGAAATTACATTCTGGGGTAGAATAGAAGAGGGGAGAAAGACAGACATATTATTTGTTAGGAAAGACATGCTATGGGCTTTGTGGTACTGTGGGAAATTTTGCTCCTGCTGAGTCTGCTGAGTCCCAAATCGCACATCCACACTGCCCTTCATGTATTCTTCTGTGCCTCCTTCCACACAGTGACAGAATAAGCCAGATCTTTTGGGCTAATATAATATAACCTTCTCTCCTCAGTCTCTTCTGTCTCTTCCCCGTTGATCCCAGAAGGGAGGGACTATTACTAGCCATTTCAGGGCATTGTAGGGCTTTCTCACATCACTTCCAATGCATTCCTCTCCTCCATTCACCCGGGAAGAATCTACTGTGTTTGATTTCTGTCTCAGGTCACTTGTCTCACAGCTATGTGCCAGGTCAGTGCCAGTGAGTTGTCTTGCATGGCAGAGCTTTATTATACAGGCTGGTGGGTCAAGTTTCACATGTTCAAAAGGAGTCAGTGTAAAGACAAAGAAAACCAGCATACCTTTCAGTGCCAGCAATGAATAAACTATCACATCAACTACACAGCATGAATATCTTTATCCAGCTGTGTTTATATATTATTTTCATTAATTATAGGTGCTTCTAACACTCGACACAAACTTTTTTTCTTTTTTTTTCTCTTAGGTTGCCTTTTTATTAATCCATTGTTCTTCCAAATAATAATATTTTCCCCTTCTCTTCCCCTGCCTGTTAACTGGCCAATGATACACCACTTTTAAAATAAATTTCGGAATGCAGCCCTGCAAACTACTGTTCTTTGCATCATCTCTTATGAAAGAAGATATCGTCTTGTTTTGCCCACCATGAATTAAAATAAAATTGCTTACAATCCATCCTTTAAAGCCCCACGGTCAAATTTATTCCTGGCATCACAGTGCAGGAAAGAGCTTAATTGCAGCATGGATGAACTTTGTCTCATGAGTTCAGCTGTGCTTTGAAAGCTTTTTGATGCATGTGTTGTATCCACCATTTTTTCTTTTGTTTTGCTTTTATCATTTTTTCTTTTGTTTTGCTTTTTTAATACCAAGTCTGTTTGGGAGCTGTATTAGTAATATGAACTTTGCAACACTGACTGCAGCAGAGCCCTAATAAAGCTAATGGCATTTTAGCCTTTGTCAAAGATTACGCTCAGTGTATAACCAGCAAAAAATTGTTATTTTTCAGAGCTATGCATTTTGAGAGATCGGAAGTACTCATGTATTTATTGACTACAGGGAAGCTGTTTGAATTCAGACAAATGCATTTCATACAATTCTTTTCAGGGCTGATTCATTTTATCTGTGTGTCTCCTGTGCCAAGTGGGAACATTAGGCCTCTTTAAAAAAAGATGGGGGATAATAAATGGTCCAGGCATTTGTTTTGCTGAAATGAAGTAATGACAGAGAAGCATATGGTGAAATATATATTTAATTACTTTTCAACAATGTTAAATGTTTTTTCCTTATTTTCATATTTAATGTTCTTGATCATGCTCGCTAAATAGGCAGCTCTTATGGAACACACCACTTTGTGCAGTAACGCATGACCAATTTTATGGGCAATATTATATATCCCTGTGTATCAGCAACATATTAGCTGCAGAACTTTGTTTATTATGCTTTGTGCCATCCAAGGAAGCTGGGGTTGTGGAAGACTGTTTTGTTCTTGTTTTATTTTTTCCTCTGAGCCCATAGCTTTGAACATCTTTGGTTTCATTTTCTTATATTTTTGTTTGTGTATGTGAAGCAGGAAATATGCTGCTCTTCTGGTAGACTAAACAAAAGGAAATCCACCTGGGACTGAGAGGAGACACTAGTCTCTCTTTTAACAACTTCAATCCTAAATCACCCTTCCATCCCCTGCCTTCATCTCCCTCCCTCTAGCACAGACTCCACGCTAAAGCAAAGTGAACAAAAACAAAGGACACCTGTTCCCGGCCCTACTAAGAGAGAAAAGCAGCTAGTGCCTCAAGGCTAAAGCTGAGCTAGGCTGCACATATACCTGCACAAGGGAAATATGAGCCTGTTGCACAATGCCAGCAAACAATAACTAAAAAGTAACTTACATCGTAGGAGGATGGTGAGGAAAATCAAGGTACAATTATCACCACGCATCTGCGCCTGTATGTATCATCTTGTTGGGATGTACACAAGTGTTCCTTCAGTACCCATTATTAAAAAAAAAGTAAAAATAAAAAGGTAGTTTGCTGTCAACACTTACAGCAGGTGGCCACACTCTCCCCTCACTTGTTACAGAGCTTGCACAAAGTCTTCTTTTTCTGCAGACGTCATGGTCATCACCAATGTGAACAGAAAGATGCTTCTTGTAGCATGCCCTGAAGATCAACAGATCCAGGCTATTTCAGACCAGTGAGTCCTCTCCAGAGCTGAGAGCTCCTCACAGAGACTGCTCTGCAACCACCTTCTTTTTCAGCTTGAGTGGCTTTTCTTCTTGCAGTATGGCAGTAAGGAGATGGGATAGCTCTCTCGTGTGTCCAGCACTTCCTTTCTCACTGCTAGTGATTCAGAGGATTAAAGCAGTAGGATAAAAAGCAACAGATGGGGATTTCATTCATTCCCCATGCTTTGAAAACAGGCTCTAAGAAATATATCCATTGTTATTACTGTGACCTCCAGTACAATGAATGCAGATTTCAGTTAGAGATGGGAGAGGGATGGGTCCAGCGAAATGGGCACCACAGTGGAGAGAAACACTCTGGTGTTATTTTATCTACTTTATTCAAGAAAAAAACAGTCTCTAGCAAAGGTCAGTGCATCTAAGAAGTACAAGATACTCCTGTTTTTCTCCATCTCTTCTCCTTCTCCCAGGGAGCCTGTGCAGAGGAGCAGAAAACAGAGAGAGTAGCAGTGAGTATGAGGGACCCTGAGTATGGACCCTCTGGTGAGGTGCTGGACTCTCAGCCTGCCCCTGGTGCTGTGAAAAAGCCTCAACAAACAAACAAACAAACAAACAAGCAAACAGGCAAACAAACAGAAAAGAGGAGCAAGAAGTTGCTTGTGGGAAAAGGAAAGCCATGGCAATTAGTGGCCTGGTTCCCATGCTGCCTGAAGCTGTGGAGCAGGAACTGGCTAGTTCTGAGGCTGCTCGTATCATTTTTGGGACACGCTTTTATGGCAGAACAGTGAACTGTAGCCTTAACACCTCTGATCCATGACCCAAGTTGCTCATCAGAGGGCTCCTAGGGTGAACCCAGTGCTTCAGTGTCAGGGCAAGGGATGAAGGAAACAGCCTCCAGAAACAGCCTCGTTCTTGTTTTGACAGGTATCAACAGGAAAGATTAGTCCCAGGGAAGAGGCTTTCGTTTCTGGCATTCATAACCTGGGAATTCTGTGAAGCTTCCAGAACCTGGATGTGATAGAGGACATTAGGTTTTCCAGAGTCTTTGATTTTAATCTCAACATGTGAAGAATTGGGTCAATTGTTCATGGCCAGAGACAGCAGTTCCCCTTGCACTATAGCTTTGCGTACTGGAGATAACACTTTCTATAAATCAAGACAGGCTGTAATAAGTGACAAAAACTGTGAAGTTCAGCTTGCCAGGAAACTGCTATCGTGTATGTGCATTTTTTTTTTTTAAGAAAAACCCCAAAACATTTAATATCCACATTCCATTTTGTCAATCTTTCAAAACCCCAGACAGAGATGTGAACGTTGCTCAAGAGCTATTGCATGTCATGATTATAATTTGTTCTTTTTGAAGAGGGTGATGCCTAAGTTGTTTTTGATGATTACGTTTCCTTGGTCTATATTTATTTGAAAGGCACTTTTCAAGCCTGAGAATTGTTTCCAAACAGTATGCATAAATGATTAGTACTGCTTTCAGTCATGCAGTTTGATCCCTATTCCCTTTAAATGTTAGTCTAGATGTAAAGACAGTGCCCTACCTGGTGCAGAAAGATCTTTTAACTGCTACAGAAGCTGAAAGAGTTGGAATGGTTTAAAGATAGAACCACGCACTTCCTATAGAATCAGTCAGAGCTCTGGGTTATAAAATCCACAGTCTACTTCACGTGTGCTAAGGATGTGGTGTTTACTAGCAGCATGCTGTGTAATTGACTAGTAAATGCCATGGTTTCAAACACACAGATTTCCTGTTTTGAGCTTCATTCTATTGCCTACGTGCAACTTAGTCCTATTTTGCAGCTGCTATGCCACAAACACTAAATTATCTTCTAATTTTTCATGTTCAAAAGAAATTCAATCTATATAATTGTTTAATGCCTCTTTAAAGAGTTACATAGGCTCACCAGAATGAATACTTATCCCAGACATTTACCTTTGAAAAGAAAGCTCTTCGTCATAGAATCATAGAATCATTTAGGTTGGGAAAGACCTTTAAGATCATGGAGTCCAACCATTAACCTAGCACTGCCACATCCACCACTAAACCCTGTCCCTAAGTGCCACATCTAAGAGTCTTTTAAATACCTCCAGGGATGGTGACTCAACCACTTCCCTGGGCAGCCTGTTCCACTGTTTGACAACCCTTTCAGTGAAGAAATTTTTCCTAATATCCAATCTAAACCTCCCCTGGTGCAACTGTTGTTCTATCACTTGTTACTTGGGAGAAGAGACTGACACCCATGTTGTTACAACCTCCTTTCAGGTAGCTTGGAATCAGGGTGCATGTGCACTGATGCCAGGCTAGTGCTTCCTCAGGATCCTTCAGGACTGCACTGGTGAACACATTCATGAACATCTCCATCTGAAATATTCCTATCACTAGTGTAAATTTAGAGTCACATACTTACTGCCATAACTCATGGCAGTAAGGAAAATATTTTGAGTGCTGCAATTTCTTTTCCAGCTAAGTGACAAGGAACATTTAATTTTGGATGAAATAGGTGTACATATTTTCTTCCTTTTTTTTTTTTGTTTGCTTTTGTTTTTTGTTATAATACTCCATTATTAGTGTCCTTCACCATTCGAAAACCAGGAAGGAAGAACCTTTCTTGAGAAAAGACCTTTAGGCTTCCTACTTCAAATAATAAGTAACCACCTAGTGAAATGTCAAAACGAAAGAATCCTTGTATTTCAATAGCACATATTATGTACTGAAGCCTGCATAGCCCTCATACATTCTTATGCATTTTAGACTTGTATTTATTCGGAAAAAAAGTAGGGAACAGTTGTCGCACAAATTAGCCCATTCCAAAAGAGGTGTGTATGAGTAGAGGAACTGATTTTTAAGGGTGCAACCGTAAGATGCAAGTAAAATGAACACAAATTAATTTTATCTTTGTGTGCACTAGCAGCAGTGTAGTCTGGTAGCTTTTATTGCCTTAGCTGTTTTTTGACTAGAGTCTTCCCTTCTACAGGGTCTGTTCCTACACTCATTCTTTCTCCTGTTGTATCTGATCTGCCACCTGTTTCCAAATTAGACAGATGTTCTTCTGAAATGCACAAAAGGAGCATGTCCCTTTTCTATCCCCTCCATTTGGTAACACTGTCTTGAAGATCATCTGATGTCTCCATCCTTTTGTGGGCCAACTTGTGACTGCAAAGCTGGAGGGAGGAAGCACATCCTGCAATTGTACCACAGGGAAGAAAAGAACAAATGTCTCAGAGAAGTACTGAGGGATAATGCAGCACCATTATGCACAGAGGTGGGGGATGACACAGCTGGAATCATGCATGCAGTGTCTGGTGGCACTAAAATATCTATCTGGGGCTACTGTGAGGGTGGAGGGAGGCATTGATGTGACCTCTTTAGTATCCTGCTAAATCCATTCCTAGTCCTTCAGTCTTCTCCTTCCTTTAAAGAAACTACAAATGTCTTTCAGAGGTCAAGTGTTTAGCTATTTAAAATTATTTGTAAATCTTTTCGTTAATTTTGCCTTGCATCAGAAGGAGGCTGAAAGAAGCTATGAGCCAGGCAGACCAGATCTGTGAGACAGACCAGATAGAGTCTGTATAACATGTACCCCCTTAAAAATAGTCACTGTCTTCTTCTAAATGCAGTAACAGAATATGAGTTGTCATCTTGATGTTTTTACATTGTCAGTTTGTCTCTAACTAAGCTACCATTTAAGGCCAGTTTGTACATGGGGTAGGAGTGTTAAAAAAACAATCGATGCTAGCTGCTTTCATCCATCACTTTCCAGTAGATATTTTTCTATTTAATTCCTGCTAATGTTTATCAGCAATTTTCCCATGGATCTTTTTGCCTTTTTTTTTCTTTTTTAATTTTTATTTTTTAGTCTTGCTTTGTTCTGACAGATTTGCTTTCTAAAGAGACTGTTTAATTTCATGGGCCATGTTGGAAGCATGCCTGCGACTGCCCAGGTGAGGACTCGCTCTGAGTCAGAATGCTTTTATAGTCAGCTAAAAAGGAACAAACACACACCCTCAGAGCTACGAATTTTAACACCTCTACTGGCAGCGCATGCAAGGCAGTATCATTTTTGAAAGCATAATATTATTTCTAAAATCCAGTTAAAGGCCTTACTTTCAAGATATTTTATTTTCTGTTCCAAATAATCTGCAGTCTACGGTATAACTTTGTCATCTAGAAGAAAGCCTGAAATTAAGAGAAACTTTATATGATCCTGGCATCTATTATGCATCTTTTTATTTGTTGAAGGCTTGCTGTAGAATCTGCTTGTTTCCAAGGAATGAAAATTGCTTATTATCCCAGATAATGAAAGAGAATGTCGTCATGTATAATTGTTAGTTTAGGATACTTACTGTACCCTTCTATTATAAATGGGTTTGCATAAAAAAAGGTTCTGTGAAGAAAGCAGCTTTTAAAGATTTTCTTAAAAAAAGAAAATAAGTGATTTGTTTGCAAGTGAAATTTATGTGATTTTGCCTGCAAAATGTATTGGAACAAGTTTCTTAATTGACAGACTTTAACTTGAACATGAATACTATTTACTGAATTCAATCCATGAATATTACAGTCTTTTTCTCAATCATCATAGAAGTGTGCTTCTATATATACCAAATTATATAAATATACCCACCTGTCTATGTGTGTCTGTGTATGTAGATGTATCGTATATGCACTTATTGCTTTTTTTAACAGAGTTTTGCCATATCTAGACATTTTTTTGCAAGTATATTCCTTGTTTTATTTCCCCTGATTAATCTCTTGCAAGATAATCTTTACAGGGTAAGAAGGTTTGCATTAACACTCTCTGCCTGAATATGACAGCTCTGTAAACAGCAGCTGTATGGGGTCAGTCATGAGATCTAGAAATCAAAACTGTATGGGCCTTAGTCACAGCTCATGAGACAAACACTATGCATGGAAATTGACTACCAGACAGCCTATATTTGAGAAGTTGCGCTAGACTGTATGTCACACTTTCTACAGCGGTATTATTTGAAACACACACAAAAGTGCCTATACAATAAAAAAAAAAGGGGTGGGGGGGGTGGGGGGGGTGGGGAAGAGAAATCTACTCCAGACTCTAGGAGCAGGATATTAAAATCATTCAACTAGAAGGACATTCTCAGAAGAACAAATGTTTGTGCCTAAAAGGTTAGAAAACCAGTTTAGACCTAAACCCCCGTGAACATCAGGTATTCAGAGCTGTTAGCTCTTTCTGCAGTTGCAGAAGTGAGCTTTAAAGCTGTGACTGCAGTCAGCCACTAACAATTTATGCCTGCATGGGAAAAAAAAAAAAAGCCTCAGCACTGAACAGTGAACACAAAGAACTACAAGATGAAGAAAATGAGAACTTTTCTAATAAGGAAAAAAATAATAAAAGACAGTGTTAGAATTGGTATCAGCAATCAGTGAAAGAGTTCATATAAAACTCTCCTCCTGCTATCACTCTTGGATTTTTCATCCAAGCCAAGATAGCCTTCATCCATCTCACTGACATGTCCTGCCAGGCTCAGGGTAACTCAGCCTTTTTTTGGATATCATTGCAGGGATGTCAGACTTGAGGAAGCAAGCTGCAAAATGGTTGCAGTTCATTTCTAAGCATACACACGTGCAACTCCCCATGGTTAGCAGGTATGATGTGTCCCTGTGAGCACGCAGGCACAGTTGGGAGCCAACATTTGACTTCTGTCGGTGCCTAAATAAAATTATGCTAATTCTAACAATAAAATTATGACTTTGTAAAGCAAAAAAAAGAAATAAATATGTTTACAACAATGCTAAGTGTTTTATTTATCTAGTGCTTCACTTCACTTTCTGACAGACAGCTATGGGATATATCTGTAGCAAAACCGTCCATGGCAGTTCTTCAAATGTTTTTATGGGGCTTTCAATTTAAAAACTTGAAAAAACCACTGGTGCTTTTCTGGGCTATCCACATCCCATTTTTTCCCCCCCAGATTCCAGCCTACTGAAGGCAAAAATCCCCAAGTCCTCAACTGCACTGTAGCTTCTGATGTTCTCAAAACACCTCTGCATGCAACACTGAGCTTTCCAAACCATTTTAGCTATTCTTTCCATAGTTTATGGAGATCCTAATTAATTGCTCTCATGGTGTGCAAGAATGGTGCTACTTTGTGAAGAGCTAGAAAGAAGTTCCCCTGGTATAAGGGGTGACAAGAATCTCTTTTTCTACTTCAGAACTTTTGGCTCCCCATCTAATTAGATTTTACATTGCTAGGAAGTAAGCACCATGCTGTGTTTGCTTGCTTGCATCAAGTCAGGCACACTCCAGCACAGCCCAAGTGCTTTGTAAAACACAGATATAAACATTTTTTTTCCTCTGAGGTGGTGAGGCCTGGTATGAGAATAAGAGGAATGTTTTGATCCCATAATTCACCAGTCTTAGCGAAAAGCAGAAAGATTCACATTCCAGCATTTAAATTGTCGTAAGTTGAAAAGCTTGGATACCTTTTATTTATAGTGCCTCTATTGTTTTATCAGGGAATCAGACAGGAGGGATCTTCTTTGTAGTGTAGCAATGGCTCTGAAATTGATCTTCAGGGGAAGATAATCTTGACAGAATTTGCAACAACAGAAGGTACATTCCCTTTCTGAAGCCATTTAATGTTATGAAAACTGTATGCTGTACCTGTGGTGCTACAAAAGGCCATAATTTTAGGATAGTCCCAGCTCAGCGGTTGTGTCATCCACACAGAAGTGGAAGGTGATCTGTAAAACAACTGAAAATTGTGGAATAAAGCCCTTCACCCTTTTCCGTATATTTGACAGTTTTGTACCGCTGCCTGCTTACAGCTGCTGGCTGCTCTTCTGTTGAATGTGTGCATACAAGAGGGACCTTTTACTTCTTTTTCCCCTCAAATGATAACAGGGTGCTGGAATTGAGGATGGTCAAGAAATACAACCCTTTGTAGTTTGTGTGCAAACAAAATTCGCACCCACCCACACAGAGTACAAGCACAATTTGTCTGTATTTGAATCTGAACCTGAATTCTTGGATCCAGAAGCTAGCACTGTGCCTGACAGCTCACCTCCGTGGCCTTCAGCACCGTATGGTCAGCGGTTCTCACAGGTGGCACATGTTTGTCAGGAGCCGTTCATGAGCACTGCTGTGGCTCCATGGCTGCAGGGAGCACCTGGAAGTCTCCAGTTTGGCTGAGAGATGGAAAATAGCTGATCTTCTGGCTTTTTTTCTCTTGGCGGCTGACTGAGTTCCTGCTTCTGTCAGGATGCTGACATCTCGGAAATACCCACAAAGCTAGTCTTTAGGCTTCACAGAAATTGTGAATCCCACCTCACATCAGTCATACATCCAGACAAATATCACCATGCTCTGGGATAGAGGAGGATTAATTATGATTAGGGATGCTCTGCTACAGTTTATGGCATTTAGCTGCCTTCATCCAAGTACAGAAAGGAAGGGGAAGTTGGCTGGGTCCTAATGCTGTGACCTGAAGGAATTATTTCAGAAAGAAAGGGTGAAAGTTTGGTTAAATTATCATTTATGAGACTGATAAGGAAATGGTTGTAATAGCATCAGCTATCCCAGCCTACTTGATCTGAGCTGTTGGGGTACAGGTCAGTAGGTCATCACTGACTACAAAAGAGGATCATTTCTACCTTAATGTGGCAAAGATGGGTTATTTCCATCTAACAGATGGCAGTGGATATGAGTCATACATCTGTTTGGGATGTATTTTTCTGAACAAAGTAATTTGGCCAGCAGTTTCCAGAAGCTCCATGCTCTTCCCTGTGGTTCTAAAGTTTGCATATACTTGGACTCTGACCATGTGCTGCTATATCACATTTAGGAGGAAGGAAAGGAAGCATACAGTGCTAAAACCTTTTTACCTACATTTAGGAGAACCACATTGTTTCAAATCCCAAAAGCACAAATGTGGCACCTGCTTGAAGTCCTTATGATGCCTGTTTGCTCTTCATCTTTTTTCTGGCAATACTCCGAACCGCAAAGGGAAAGGAAGCAGAGGATGCTCAGACTACTTGTATATTTATGGAGCAAATATGACTTTTAACAAGTTATTCTGAGAGTGCTGGACCTTTTGCTAGTGGGTTTGTATCTTCCAGTTATTCCTGAGCTCTGTTTGGAATCTTGCAGTGATCCTGCCATGTGGAATTTTTGGTTTGTGCTAAAGTGAACTTTCATGATGCAAGTGGTCTCTCAGAGGATACAGAGCATTACTCTCTGCTGCCTGTTTGTGAGAAACTTGCAGAAAATTGTCTTTGAGGTTTCTACCTTTCTTTACAGTTGAGGTGAGCCACAGGATTCAGACGTGTGTTAAACACACTTGTACACTGTGGAACTGCTCAAGCCTTGCTTCCAGAGGGAATCAGGCTAGCACGTTATGATGACTTTAGGGCTCCAAGGAATTTCAGTTCAGAGATGTTGCAAGCTGACAGATTCAGAAGCAGGGGTGCCTCCAATTTGATTTAGTACTTGATTTTTTTTTAAAAGCTACTTTCTGAAGGAAGTAATGAATATTTTAAGAGAAAAAACATCTTGTTGAAAGTATTAAGGGTTTTTTTTTGTTTATTTGCTTTGGGTTTTTTTGGGGGTTGGTGTTTTTTTTTTTTTTTTCCAAAATATCAGCATCTCAACATCACCAAATAGGATTTTCCTGAGAATGCAGGATTAGTCTGGGATACGGCATTAGCTATTTCTTCCCTAAGCAAGTTTGAGCACTATCAAGGATAGTGAAACACCTATTGTTTTCCAGCCTCTGTCATAAGGGGACTGAGTTTTCCTTGACCTTAGTTAGGTTAAGTTCAATTGAAACTAAAGTCAGGGACAAACCAGCAATCTTTGCCATACCTCAGATTATTTTGAAACAGGTCTAACTGAGGAATGAAGATGAATCAAGATTTTATGTACATCCTTGAGAAGGTGTCCTGGGTCAAGATACTTGTATCCAGGTTTCCAAGGAAATGCAGGTTTCATGGCTATAGTGTGTACTAGCGTTCTCTCCAGTAACTTTCAAATCTGCTGACAATTTCAACCAGAGATGATGGTAAAGTAAAAATCTGAAGGATAATAGAGCAAATAGCAGCAATTATTCAATTTCCCACAAGTAAGTATATGCTTATGGATAAAACTTCCCCTCCACTTCCCTTTCCTGTCATAGACTGGCATGGTTGATGACTGAAGTGCTTCTAAACAGCACCTCATCTCTCATTTTCCCTATGTTCCTGGTGCTCTGGACTGTGCCAGACCACTTGTCACAGACAGTGAGTTTAAGCACTTGAGTATACAGCAATTTCACACTAGTTGGAATTAATGTTGAAGATGCAACCAAAAAAAAGAAAAGCAAAAGAAGGAAAAAGCTTTTTTAAATGAGTTTGATGCCTTTTGCTTTTAGAAGATGTAAAAGATGACCAGCAGATTTAACAGCCAGATTACTTGTGGAGAAAATGCTATGGAAGAAGGGAAATGTATTGTTGTCTATATGGATTCATCTGTTTTCTGGACAGACTTCGATACACAATGAAACATGGTCTAGAGGCAGTTCTATTAACTTGATCCTATACCAAGGCAAAGTGCAATCTCAGTTTTTTAAAGGCATATATATGTATACATAACCTGTGTGTCATAGATTTGGCTAAGCTCCCTGGCTAGACATTGGCCAGACACTAGAATATGTGTGCCTTAAGCCCTGAAATCTGAACAAAATCTGTATAGTCCTAGGATTAGCTTCAGTCCTTGAGATATGTCCTTGCTCCAGATTACCATTTCTCAAATTTTAGCTAGCATGAGCATGCTGAGCTGCAACTCCTTTCTCAGGTGCATGTGGTGCTCTAAACAAATTATCTTTATTCTCTGCTAAATAGAGCAAGAAAATCTTAAAACCTACCTAAAATAACAACATTTCTTTATATTCCCAGTGTGAGTTTCTTTTCATTCTGTGACAAATAAGCTGCTTCTGCAGCTCATGAGTTACTCTTGTTTGGCTTGTCCCCAGGTAAGTCAACGATTCTCTTTTCAAATACATCCATCTCTTCTTTCTTCACTTCCGTCACTATCTTTCTTGTTTTTCCTGGCTACAAACCAGCTCTCTTCAGAGAGGTGAGCCTCTTAAACTTCAGTTTCTTGCTGTCCCAAGTGTTTTCATCTCAGCAGATAACCATTAAGATTTAATTACTAACTGCTGCCTCTGTACTGGAAAGGCTGTGATGCAGACCTTGGTCAGCAGTACTTGTGCATAGGGATATCGCAAAATACAGCTGACTTCTTAGTAACAACTTCATAATATCAGCCAGAGCTAATAGATTGTGCACAGGGTTTCCTCTGCTTAAAATGTAAACCACCACTTCCTTAATGCCCTACGATGCAGCTATACAAACACAGAGATTTTCTTCTTCCTCTAGCTCATTTGCTCAGCACTCAAGCACCAATTTAGAATGACTGATCTGGTTTTAATCCAGATGGCTTGATGTAGTGGTTTTTCTCCCTCTCACTAACTCCTTCCCTCCTCTCCTTACCCTGCAATTTGTTTGCATTGTTGGTTCTGTTTTACAGCTTTTGGATAGGACAGGTATTTTGCTTTCTCCTTTACTGGATACCTGACATTTGTGCTGTGGTTGTCTGACGAGTCTTTCAAGTCACTTCCAGAGACATGGTGTTTAAAGGCAGCTCTGCTGGGAATAGCATTAGAAAGGCACTGATTGTCTCATGATGTGGCACCACTCCTACAGGTAGCAGGTATTTTCCTGGCAGCTTGTCTTAAGCTGGAAGTGCAATAACATAACTGATAAGGGGTAGAGATGTCTGCAAGACATTAGTGGAGCTCTGTGAAGAATCAGGCAGCATTTGTCTCGCTCCAGCTCTGCCCAGTATTGTAATCATGATATTGGTAACCTACTAGACTCTTCTGAGAATTAAGAAAAAAAAAAAAAATACAGCAAAATTCATACTCTTCCAGTGTGTATGAGAAGATAATGAATATTATTATCTTCTCTTTAAAGACTGAGAGGCTGTGCATAAATGATTCACCTAAGGCCCCAAAGGAGCCTATGTTTGACTAGGGAGCTGAACTTTAATTGTACCTGACTTCAATCCTATGTTCTGACTGTACCTCCCTCATTACCTGCCTGTCCATTTTCATTAGTGCTCATATCCATCAGCCTCATTAATAAATCCGAGAGGATGTTTTGTCATGGCTACTAAATAAGAAGCTTAATCAAGACTGAGACTGCAAATATTTACTTGCCTGAACATCCATTGCCGAACATTGCTGTCATTTACAGTGAATGCCAGCTATGTTATGACAATAACCGTGGCACAGTTAATATCAGCCATTAACCTCAGGTTATGGTCACAGAATCACAACTGACTGAACTACAGTTTTTTAAGAGAATATTTCCTACCTCTGGAAATTACTGTCCCCAGAGGGGACAGTTGTCTAACAGTTTCAGTCAATCTGAGTCAGCATGTCCATGGTTCTATCTTTATTGGCAATTCATAGAATCATAGAATGGTTTGGGTTGAAAGGACCTTAAGATCATCTAGTTCCACACCCCCTGCCATGGGCAGGAACATCTCACACTAGACCATGTCACCCAAGGCTCTGTTCAACCTGGCCTTGAACATTGCAATGGATGGAGCATTTACCACTCCTTTGGGCAACCTGTTCCAGTGCCTCACCACCCTCACAGTAAAGAACTTCTTCCTTACATCTGATCCGAACTTCCCCTGTTTTAGTTGGAACCCATTACCTCTTGTGCTATTGCTGCAGTCCTGAAAGATATTTCCATTATTTTTCTTTTGCTGTCACTTGCACCAGTATATACTTCAGGATGAAATAAATAGTTCAGAGAGATAAAATCACCCCAAACACTTTTATTTCTTTTAAAAGGGCTGTGTTGACTCCCTGAACTGGCTTACTCTCCATTCAATCGAGAAATGGTACTAGCACATCAGAGGGTGCAGGGTTATTGTCTGCTCTTGTTTATGCTGCTTTAAAGAACCTCAACTGAGAGGCTGGTGGTTGCTTAAAAGGGCTAGGAAGGTCCCAAGTCCTTGAAATGCAAAATAAAATGGACTAAGTTGAGCACCGCTGATATTAGCTAGGAGTAGACAGATGATCAGTGCCTGTCTCGAAGAGCATTAACTTCTTATAACTACCTAACTCGATGATTTGAAATTGTTCCACCCAGACAGGTCTACAGACCTGTATTAGACTTGGGGACAGTGGCTGGAAAGGTTATGTCTCCAGTTACTACTTCCTGTTGAAGTTACTGCCTGTGTTCCTTGAGTTGAATTTCAAAACAGAAATATATGATATATTAAATTACTGCCCTTGGTTATGGATACCTCGGGAGTGGATTTACTACCTACTCTGCCACCTTTGTATTGTAGACAAACTTTTGCAGGCGGGGTGGGGGAAAGAGGCTGGGGAAATAAATTCCTTGGCTTACTTTGGAAGGAATCATGTACCAGAATACTTGCCAATGGTTTCACAGCTCCTGCTGGTGGAGAAGGCCTCAGTTAAGAGGGGTATATCCATGAAGGATTATTTCAGCAGCACTGAAATCTTGAAAATACAGAAAGAAAAATTAATGACTTTTTATTTGCTGCATAATACAAAGTTTGACTGGAATAGTTTATGAGTTTTAATCAAGTTTAGTTAAAGAGTTTTAGCAGAAAAAAAAAGGAGAAAATAGTGTTTGCCTTTAATTTAAAAGAGTTTGATCTCTCTCCCTTCAGAAGCATTTTTAAATTCATCCTTCTTTTCTTATGTATTATTGCCCTAACCTTCTACCTAGGAGTATTACAGGGTTAGTTTAGAAGCTTTATTTGCAGCTGTTCTATTTTGAATGACTAAATATTAATTTGAACAGAAGTTCCTTAACCATCAGGCAATAAACTCAGTTTATCTTCCTCGGGCTCATTTTTGTGACTAAGGACTGAGCTGGATTAAGGACCAAAGAACTTTCAAATTTGCATAGGAGCTTTCATTCAGCCTCAAATGTAGGTTCCCACCAATGCTAAGGGGATTGAAGAAGTTGATCTTAAGAGTTCCTTCTGCTCATCTTGTCCCTTATCCAAAAATCAAGGCATATCTAGTCCCAAGCTGAGACTGTTCGTGAAGTTGAACAATGAATTCTACCAAACCAAACCCTAACTGAAAAAACCCCAACCCTATCAAAACCAGTGATTTCTTGGAGTTGCCTTAGTACCTAGAAGAGGGTCCGTATAAAGTTAAATAAGTGCCATAGCTTGAGTAAAAGAAAGAGAACAACATGGACAAAACCAGGCTTTCAGCAGCCATAACTTAGATCTGTTGAAAATGTTGTCAAACTGGGTGACAGGGAACAGCAGGGCCAGCTGCGCCACAAGGTATAAAGAGCTGGGAGTGGGAGTGACAACATGGTTGGCATGGCCGTGCCCTCACTCATGCAGGGTGCAGCCACATGGTACCCCAGCAAGGAGAGCGGAGCAGGTCCAGTGATAGTACCAGGGTCAGCCACAGACCAGATCATCATGTGGGTCCATAGGGATGTGGGAGGTCCAGGGACAAGCTTGAAATCAAGTCAAGGTCAAGACCAATGAGGTGCATGGCCAGCACAGACACACTGACAGGTAGCTGGGGCAGACTTGAGTGTAAATGCAGCTCTGGAGCAAAAGGGGAGGGATGGGGACCAGCAAGGCTTCTCCCAGCTCATCCTGCACAGCCCTTTCACCGTGTCCTGGTCCCAGGACCCTGGGTGGCTGTGCTGTGCCTGTGCTGGCTCTGAGGACAGGCAGCCAGCCAGTGGGTGAGGGGAGCTTGCAGAGCCTCATGGTGCCCTCAGGGTCAAGCACTGGAGGCCAAAAAATGGGGCCATAAACTCCTGGTGTAACTACATATTTGTTACACAGCTGAGCTCTCTCCTTTCCCTGACCATTCTGTTCACTTCCACCTCTCCATTCAACTCCTGCTGCCTTCAGCCATGATCTCAAATAGGTCCCTGAAGTCTTGCAGGTTAAAAAAACCAAACCAAACCAAACCAATAATAAAGAATCTCCCCAAACCTTTTAAATCTCCTCAAGCATCTATACCTATAACAGAAATAACTAGTGGGATGACTGTTGGGAACATGGCAACTTTTCAAGTTGCCTCACCACCAAAGAAAACATACAATCAAGGCAAATCTTCAGGCATGAGAGGTCCATTGTGGATTTTAGTCTCTCACTATGTATAGTTCTCTTCTTATTGCACTCATTACACAGTGTTAATTTGACAATACATAACATGTTCTCCATCAACAGTATTGCCAAAGACCTTCATCTGCTTAGAAAAAACTATGTTAAAAAAAACAGAAAATTAAATAAAGCATAGGTGTGCATTTGCAAGAGATCCCTTCCTTCCTCTGCCTTCAGTGGCGTTTTCAAGCTCATGAAATGTATTACAGAACTTCAGGTCACTTTGCTTAAGTCGCTTTCCATTATATTTCTCCATTAATGCAGAAGACTAATAATAACATAAACTGATGATTCACACAGGGATGTACTTTAGAAGGTACATGGAAAAAAAGGTACTTTCCTAGGATTGTGCTCAGGAAAAGATTAATTTGATATATAAATCTACTACATAACTTAATTGCACTGTACTATCGCCACTAAGAGCAAAACCAGCAACAACAACTTTTACTGTCTGAAGTTTTCTCTGGCATTGCACAGTAATTACCTGACCTATCTCTAATGTCACTGTATACTATGGTTGTATTTCAAGTTGTTTAAGACTTTAATTATCAAATGTATATGACCACATAGTCTTTTTTAGTTGGAACTCCCAGAAGAATAAAATCCAAGTGTTTTTATGGCCTCTAAAACTAACAAAATACCTTGGAATTATGCTATTTTAATCCCAACTATCTGCCAGTGGATAGAGAGAAAGCTCTAGTTTTAACTGTGTCTTTTAGTCCTGAAAAGTTTTCTTTTTCCGCTTATCAAGGCTGCAGAATGCACACAGCAGTAGATATGCTTGGCGTTATCTGTAGGAGGATAAAAGCCCACACAGCAGCTACACTGTGCTGGACAAGCGCGAAGCTTTTGGGAACTGTTTCTGTCCTTTCAAAGTATTACTGCATGCACATCAGAGGCTGTGGCGCTTTCTGGCCTAAATTAATCACTGTAAATTGGAAAGTAATCTTTCTGACTACACAGCATGGGTTTTGGGTCTGGCACCGTTCAGTTTTGAACGTCAGTGCTCCAAGACAGCATCCCTTACAAAATCACAACCCAAATGTAAAGAAAGAAACAGAGCTGATTATCATAAATTCAAAACCTACAAATGCGCAGAAATGAAAAGAAAAAGCCAAAACAAAACCAAGAATGGCATTGCTCAACATTAAGCTGAATGTTGTTCAAGATTTTGCCAGTGAAACAGAGAATTTTGTGTTTTCTGAGGCCCATATAACAGGGAAAGTATTGTTAAATAGTTTCATGAGGTAACATTAAGGTATCTTATGATTTGTCATTATTTCCTCATCTTCTGCAATAAATAGAAATCTGTAGTTACAGAGAATAAGACATTCATTGAAGAAAAAATAAAACCATATTAGCTAACAAGTAGTGAATAATATATGTTGAAACCCGGTGTAGAAATATGTACTGCATTTTAATGTGCATAAACTTTTAACTTGTGGAGTGGCATTTAAAAAGACATATATTAATAAACAGGGTTCCTGTCATGGAACGAGTATAATCACAGTCTTTAACATTTTTTATGTAGCCAGCTGAACTGTGGTTAGCATTTAGATGCCTGTGTGATGGATGACTTACAAACGTAGATATTTCTTCCAGGCAATAAGCTGCACTCAGGTTCTTTTTAAGTTTCTTTGTTAAAGGAAACACAGAGGTTGTCCTCAACTCACTGGCACAGTAGTTAATTAGCTATCATCCATTCAAAATGCTCAAGTTGTCAATACAATGCTTAATTTGAATGAAAACAACCTAAAGAAGGTTTACGTTCTCCAAAGCTTTCCCGTGATGTCAATCTAATAAAAGCTACAAAGCTTCTCTCTTTTGATTGATCATCACAATTGCAACAAAACTACTACTGTGGGTAAGGACAGTTAACTATATGAGCTCACCGAATGATTAGGAAATACACATATTATTAACATTGGTACACAGGAGACATTTAATATCTGTAGGTGTGAAGCAGAAAACTAAAAGTAGTTTCTAGCATTTCAAACATTTGGAATAATGGCATCTGGTTTAATAGTAACATCTATTTATGCTGCCACTCATACTTTTCAGGGTGGGACAACTCTCACGTTGTGGAAAAAGGTGACTGTGGGTGTTAAAAACAGGGACATGCCTTCTAATTAGAGGTATTCAGGTATATGTCATGCTGTGAGTAGGCTAACTTTTCTCATGAAAAAAATGCAGCCATTATACATATATTGGGGGTGATATAAAATAATAAGTGTTTAAGAACAAGGTTGTGGATTACTTCACTGCAAACCACATTTAATCAAGATGTTTCAACAGCTGAATTTGTCACAGAGACCACTTTTCCTCCATCATTATATTTTCATGTACCATTTCTTATCAGGCTAATTTCTGTTGGTTTTGTCAGGAAATGCATTTTCCTTTAGGCAACATCTCCCAGCAGTGGTCAGCACATATGAAATCAGAGCTGGAAAATACAGACAGTTTACACAAAACTAAAGCTGTAGTGTAATAGGCATATTGTGTGCATCATACCAAGGTTGGGATTGTAACAGACACTAAAAATGTATATTTATTGCTAGATCTCCATTCTAAGCCAAAAAAGGGAAGACAAAATTAATGTAATTTTTTCTAAATATTCAGTATTTTTTCCGCTTGATAAACTGTGCCTATAAAATTAATGGAGATTTGTCTCCTAACAGTCTCCTTTTAATATTGGGATTATAAATGCTGTCACAAACTTTAAGACAAATTAAGAAACTGAGGGTGTTTTGATTCAGAAAAGAGATTTTAATCAGAACTATATAAAAGCTTAATCAATAAAATGACATTTAGAATATTAAAAATATTACAGAATTACATATTATTCTGATTACACCTTGATATATTATTCCCACTGTGCATTGTAATTGCCATGTTACAAAATAATGTGAAAACAATTAAGAACTTACATAGATTAAAATATTCCCAAAAAGAGTTTGGATTTGTTTTGACAACAAGGCATTCTGACCTTTTTCTTTGTATCAGCATTATTTTTTTTGTACATTTACAATGGCAAATCCCTTACCCAGGATATGCCTAGTGATGCAACACATATGTCTGGGAAAGACAGCAAAGGAGAAATTCAATTCACCGTTCATCCTGTCCTCTGAATTTCAGCTGATGATCGGCAGAACTGGCTAGCAGGCACACACTGGAAGAGATTTAACCTGTAACACCACTGCTATTTCAGACCTCAGCCTTCCCCGCAAAAGTTGAACAAGTAAATTTATGTCAATTTTACTGTCAAAGAGAAGACTTGGATTTTTTTAGCATCTGCTAACAGGAGCATATTATTAAATTTACATATAACTATTAATAGCTGAGTTCTCAAAATAACAAGGATATCTTAAATACAGTTCATGGAATTACAGCTGGCACAACTTTTTCCCACATGCAGTGTAATGTTTGAGCTGGGCTAGGTTTGCTCATGTGCACGCTGTATATATACAACTATCTCCAAATTACAGCAGTTTATTTGCATTCCAGTAGTATTACTTGAACAGTGAAGTATCATTCAAGGTGAAAAAGAATATCATATGGCTTATATTGAAATATATAACTAATTGTAGGCTGCATCTCTCCCTCTTCCTACTGAACTTCACATCTACAGTGGCAGGGACAAAAACACACATATGGGCACTTACTGCAGTTGTGTGTAAATCAAGGTCATGACTTACTGTATCTGTTGGAAAGGAACTGTTTCCAGTTTTATGTTTGAAGAAATAAAGGGATCCTGGTGCAACCCATGAATGCCACTTTTATATTAACAAATGCCCTTTGTTCTAGCTCTGCCTTATGAGAGTTTTAGAAATGGGTCAGAGTTCAGACCCAAGCCTTGTCACCTCATAGTACTGAACACTAAACAGATATTTGCGGCCAATGCAGAGTACCTGTCACTGGTGTCTGGTGTGGCTGGTAGATAGCACAGAGTCGTTTATATCAGCACTTGCTGCTTACCGAGAAATTTGGTTGCTATGTGTTGGTACTGAAACTCACACATTTCCAGCTGTATGCTTTGAGTAAACCTTCCCCCCCCCCCCCCCTTTTATTCTTTTTTCCCCCTTTTTTCTGACTTCCCTTGGTGGATTCCCATCTCCTGTGCAGGGATCTATCATTGCCTTTGCTAGAGAAGACAAGAATACATGTTGGAGGCATGGCTAGGAGAAGAAACATGAAAAAAAGGAAGATTTTGCATTGATTTCAGTTCTTTGCATCAGTGGTGGATGACCCAAGAAAAGATTGCTCCAAACGCTCACAGCAGCTGAGGGAGTTGTAAATATTTTCATACCAATCCCTGTTGAAATTCCCACCATTCCCAATTTCATCTGCAAAGAGCTGATTGGTCTTCATAAAGAAAGAAAACTGAAGGATGCTTAAGGAGGTTCAGCAAATCTTAGTTGAAGAAAAACTGCAAAAGTAAGACAGAAAGCTGTAGAAGTATTATCAAAAAGTGACACTGTCATTCATGGTTGCATACCAACTTCTTTTTGATGGAGGAAAACCAGTTGGTTGCGTTGTCTGCAAAATAGTCAAACTCTCAGATTCAGTGTAAAAACAAATGGAAATATCCTCTATGCAATAGAAGGAACTACACTAGTTCTAATTTGAAGCTAAATACATATAGGCATTTTCATACAATGTACATGCCAGCTGCTGTTGGCAGTCGTAGAGACTCACGTACTGGGCCTCATGGGAAGGCCATTGCATGGCTTTGTTAGGGGAGAAAACACAGGCCGTATCTATGTTTGTGACAATTCCCAGCTGGCTTCTCTGCTCATGACAGAAATAATTAGCATAAATAGATTTTTAGCTCTTTAATGCCTCCAACGGTATATCGCAATGAGAATACATTTCCAGAAAATCACACAGGTTGTTATAACATTTTTATGGTTTACATGTGATTTATCACTACTTTTTATTTATTATGCCTTTTCTATTGTGAAAATATATTTGCGCTGAAATACTCTTTAGGGAAGGGTTGCCTCAAAGTGGAAAATGAAGCAACTATGAAGTGACGGTTCCCAGCACGGAATATACCTATTATGTAGTCAGACTACATCTATTGCATTTCAATGTATAGCTCTGTGATCTGGCTTTATTCCTAACTGGTTTCTAAATATGGAATTGACATGTTCACAGGGCTGTCTGCCAGCTGTGATGTACAATAAGGTAAAGGTCTGTTTAGATTAAAAGTTTTCACCTGAAATCTTTGTGTGTGTAATGAATGTACTTGCCAAGTCAGATTTCCCTGCATGAGTGGAGTAAACAGGTATAGTTAAATGGTTGCAAATGACTGATGGAGACATGGCCAAGCAAGTGCAAAATGATGGACTCAGAATGTGACCCCATATATATAGCTCATGTAATTGTGTGTGAACACCTTTCATCATAGGAAGGATGATAAGTATGCCTTACTGAACCTTCAGCTGTGTGACAGACCTGGTTTACCGTCTCCACCACAGAACACTTCATGATATTTTCACTTGTGCAGCCACCTTTTCTGGTGCTGGAGAAGCACAGACTGTTATGCGCTACATGCTCTTTGACTGGTGATAATGAAAATGTATTTTGTGCTGTCTAATCATAACAAGTGCTTAAAAGTAAAATCATTTCTATATTGGCACCACTTGGCAACCAGAAGTTCAAGACAGGTATCTCTGTTTAAATGAAGGGAAAATAAATTCTTGCTAAAAATGTTAAGAGTTCAACAGTGTTTCCACCAAGAAAACAGAGAAATCTGCTCTTTAACTGTCTTTGCGCATTATGCAACAGGCATTAAAAGGTGTGGATTTATTTCTCTGAAAATTCTGACAGCTAAAAAGGACAATGTTGATGCATTTGATATATATGGACAAGTTCACTAATGTTCTCTGGTCGCTTTCTGCTCTAGTAATGCAAAGCAGCCATAAAGCCAGCCAGGTTTACGGCTGCTTTGTCTGCTAGAGCCATGAAAAAGTGGTCAGGGTGTCCCAGTGAAAATGGCCCATATGCTGCGGCCTAGATTCTCAACAATTGGAACCTAAATCCACATTTAGGTGATTAAATAAGTGGCCTGCTTTTCTGAAGTGCTGAGCCTACTTGTGTACCATTGAGTCATTAAAGAAAAACTTGAGTTTCTTCTTTTCTGATGTGTGAGACTCCACCTGCAGCAGCTGTGGTGTCAGGCTGCACCTAGGGAGTCAAACACACAGAGTGAATGTTTTGAAGGTGGGCATATAGATGGCAGAACATATCTGCATCTGGTGTGTGATGTGAAGAGCAAGGAATGCCCTGTAGCGTTTGGTAAAGACCTGGATGAGATGCACCCCTACATGCAGGGGTGTACGGAGAAGAGCTGATTAGGTGACACCGCACTCGAGATGTGATAGTCTTGATTCAGTGCGCAGCAGCCTGGAAAGTCAGAATGTGTCTCTGTGAGCCTAAAAATGGTTTTACAAGAGTAATTAATCCTAACAGAAAATACACACGTTGTTAACAGCAAATTGTCACTCCTTGAAAGTTGGACAAGAAAATGCAACACTTCATCAATATGCCTTTAATTCTACTGTGCGTGTTTTCCAGCTATGCTCCTCATTGTGTTGATCCTGACAAAGATTTCTTTTGATTCTAGAGAAAGCATGGAAGTTACACTTTACCTAATGGAGAAAGGAAGAAAAGTTGCAAATGCAGAGAAAAACAAAGATAGATTGGATTTTGGACCTCTTCCAAATCTGAAAGCCAACATTTAGGCAGGGGATGCAGAAAGGATAAAACAAAGTAAAAAAAACCCACTAAAAACACATGGCACTGGACATGGCAGGGGTGTTCCTTTAAAGTGATTAACTATTTTTAAAACCTTTACTTCGGGAGATGCACTGTGTTATTAAACTTTTGGGGCCAAAACAGAAAGTTGGAAGTAGAGCTGGCTCTGAAACAGATTTCTTACAGCCAAGTCAGAAAGGTTTGTTGCAATATAAACTTCTTGCACTATTGAACTTTTCTTCCTATGCATTAGGACCAGATTTTTAAGTTGTTCAGATCGGTACAGAGCAACAGACTTCAGCTGAGTGCAATTTATTTATGTCACCTAAAGAAATTATTTTCTGTGCTATTTCTTTTTTCAGTTTGTATCAGTGACAATGGACCGATGATCCAAGCATTCCAGAATTTAAGAAGTGTGGCCTATATAGGGAGTTGCAGTCAGAGTCCTGCTATAAACAGAAGGCAGACAATGTTAAATACTTTGATTTTCTATGGGTTTCTGAGGGAAGGCGAAATTTTTTTTTCTTTTTCCATTTAAAACTCATTTATAATTTTCAATGTCATGGAACAATTTTTAACTGAAAAAGGAATGTGTCCTCTTGATTTGCCAAAATGCACAGTAAGTTAGGAGGAAAACATAAGCATAAAATATTATCTCTATAAATTCTAGATTTCAAGTATTTCCTTTAGCTATGATTGTTCATATAAGTCAAAAGTTTAATCTCACTATGAAAATCTGACAGATTGTAACTTAAAAACTAAGTTTATCATACTATAGCCTATCACTGAAGCAAAATCTAATATGCTTGTTGTAATTCAGGAGGTTAAGGGCAATGGTGATTGTTGAAACAAATGCATTACAAAATTGAAATGATTCTCCACTTAAAATTTCCTGAAGCAATTTTTATGCTTAGCTGAGAAATCGCAAAAGGGAATGAGAAGAAAGTAAATTTGTAAGTGGAGAAGAATACAGCCAATCTTAGCTTGAACAGATCTTTAAAAAAAAACCCCAAACCAAAAAAAGCCCTAAACTGGCATGCCCACCCCAAACAAACCCCTCACACAGTCTCTTCTTCCACATGCTTTGAAATGCAGTGTTCATCAGCAGTTAAATATCAAATGCTTCCTTTTAAAATGCCTGGTCTGTGAAGCATGGATCTATAATATTTTATCAGCTTCTGTTAGAGCCAAGAATCCCCTTAGTACCTTTGCTTCGAAGATAGAGCAATATCAGAGCAAGGGGCAGGAGAGGCAAACGTGCTGCTGTTCCACATGCACTCAGTCCCCTATAAAGCATCCTCTGGGGGATTTTTCTATATGGTTCCTAACCTTAAGCCAGCCTTTCCAGAGACTTTCATCTATAGCAGAATAGGGTATCTTAATATGTGTGTTCACCCTCAGGAGACGTGGCAAAGGTTACTAGGCATTATTGACCTGCAGTGTAATAATGTCCCTCAAGACTAACCCTTAAAGCTTTCAGTTCTGTGTAAGTAAGACTAGCTGGACCTTTTCTATGTCTCTGGGAATAGTATAACTTTTCATAAAGCTATGTATAAAGAATACTGAAAAAGGGCAAGAGGAAACTGCCACCTTCTCTGAAACAGGCCTGCAAGGCACACACATACTCTGCTTATACAAATCTGTCCTCTTTGTTTAGCTGGTTGGCCAGACTGCTATTGCCAACATCAATATGATTTCGACAATGCTACATAAGGTCTTCAGCCTCTTGTTTCAATAAATAGAATGAGGATTAACATACAGTTTTACTGGATCCATAGTTGGTGTACATTGGCTAGCTACTTTGGATTTGATGGATCTAAAAAGCTTTACATTAGTTTAGAATCTGGCATCTAGTTTAGATTACAGGAACAATTTCCTGTATTACACCCCCCCCCTTTTTTTTTTTTTTTAATAAGAATGTCGATTATTTTGCAATATTACAGAAGTAAAAAATTTTCATAAGGTGCAGCAGATTACAGGACCTACCTTGCCTACCTTGTTTTCTACAGAGGTATATTTTTCAGGCCAGAGATGACTAAGAAGTGGTCTAATGGCCTTCATCTCAGTTTAAAAGGCAGACAAGCAGGGTTTTAACTTTTAAATGAGACAAGGCTTGGAGCAGAATTTTTCAAGAACATCTAAACCATTTAGAATCACAGATGGAACTGATGAAAAATTTCCATTTTGAATAGCCTGGTCTTGTAGTTTCACAGAAATGGATCATGGTATATGTGACAGAGGAGGGCTACTGGGAAGGAAAAATCTCTTCCTACAATGTCAGTGGAGTTTATTTATTTATAAAACAGAAACAGGATGCCCGTTCATACTCTTGTGTCTTTCAGTGACAGTGACATTTACAAAAACATGTGCTGGAGTTGCTCCTCATGTCAGCCATCAACTGCTTTACCAGTTAGTGCACCAATTCAGAATGTTAATCACAAAACAAAAATCCTTTAGGTATTTTATACCTAGAATATTTTACAAAATACGCTTTAGCTGTTCTTGACGTAAATGGAAATTGTATCTACACCAGCTTAAGAAAAACCTGTCTAATTTTTGTTTTCCCATTAAAACATTTCAAAAAATCTGGGGAATAATGATCCCCAGAAAATCAAAATCAGATTCAAAGAAGAGAATAATATTAATAATAAGCCCAGGAGTGCCTGTCAATCTCTTTTCCAAATTTGATCAGAAATATTTGACCTTGCAGAGAATTCAAAGTTAACCCTAACTACACAGAACGAGAAAGCTATTTCATAGCGTACACTTGAGTACGGTTCTATCTCATTAAAACTTCACCTTATGCTTTAGCATACTGTAACTATCAGAAATGGCAGGAAATAAATCTGTGCCTTGAACCATGTGATATATGTGAAAGAGCTTGGTAATTTCCATCAGGTTCCTCATAGACAAATGTCCATACCATGACACTGCTACCTATTAAAAAAATCCAAGGAATTAAAAATGAATGTGAGCAAATTCCTTTAAAATTTCCCCTCTGAAGACTGGCTATAGTAAAGAGCTCCTGTGAGGATATCTCCTGTAAGACCTGGGGGAGGGCAGCACTGTGTGCATCCTGATAGCTCCATGGCACACAGTACTTGGAAATAACGCTCTATGAATCACAGTTTCACAATCAGATATTACTTTAGCAAACTGAATTTGTCTCCTTTTCAATTTCTTTCTAAATATTTAGGTTTTTTGTTGGGGTGTTTTTGTGGGGTTTTTTTTTTTTGGTTTTGGTTTTGGTTTTGGTTTGGTTTTGTTTTTTTTTTTTCAATTGCATTATTTAAGTATTCAGTGTAAAGGAATTTATTATGGTCATTAAACTGTTCAAATCTGTATTGCTAACATATTTCTTCTTCTGTTGGCCTGATTCTATAAATTCTAATCATAAAAAATACTTCTTCATTTAAAGCCAAACCTCTTTCTTAGTAAATTATTTAGATAGGTTGATATTTTTGAGGAGGAAAAAAACCCAGCCTTTCCAGAACTGCAAACCTGGAGCACTAATAATCCACCTTTTCTCTTTTAGACTATCAGCTTCCAGGTGAAGTCTTTTAATTTGGCAACATGAGAAAGGTAGAGGTATTATGATGTGATGAGATCTGGTCATAATTCCTCTTAACCTGAGACTCCCTGGTCTGCGTCTCAAGTTTTGACATGAAAGATAAGTAAAAGAACTCAACAAACAAAACTATCTCCATTAAAAAAGGCAAATAGGAAAGATATTGAAACTAACAAGTGCAATAAAAGTTTGCATTGGAAATCAGGTACCACTGAGTACCACTAAACAAGTAATTTTCAGCAGGTTAGCAGCTGGATTACCTACCTACGTGAATACAGGTTATAAAACCAGAAAGCCTTGTTATGTCAATGTTTTTGCTGATGATGCAGTCATGTTGAATACCTTTTTCCTCTGAAATAGTTAACATTGTTAGGGAAAGAGCCATTTTCTCATTACCAAAATCCAGCATCCAAAGCTAATGTTTCAATAACACTAAAAACTTTCCTTATTTTCTGTACATATTGAAGTTTCTGTCATTGCAAGGCGAGTGACTTTATCAGCTTGGTAAGAGATGGCCCAACATTCTCTTCTGAATGAACTTTCTTATTATGGTAAAGCAAATTCCAGTTCAGGTCAGAAATCAGCCCATTAGCTGCAAAGTTGTGGAGGGGAAGAATTTGCAACAGGAACTGACAGCTGCCTTTTAAGATAGAAATTGGGGAACACTCCTGAATGCAATTGGTAAGGAAACAGCAGTTTGCAGTCTGAGTTCTTGGAGAACTGTTCAGTGGTAGAGCAAGACTTGTAGAGTGTTTTTCTCATCATTTGGTGACAGGAAACATAGCGTAGCCACTGTACATACTCACTAAAAAACTCGCAGTTAGCCTGCCATCAGTGCAGAAGTGTGTCTTGCTCATTATTGCTGCTGTTTAACACTTCTTTTAACTTTAAGAATGATTTTGGGATGCCCTCCACCCCAGCTTCTATTCCAATATAGTGGCACTCTGCAAAGCTAAAAGCATGGCTTCTGCCTTCTAACCCAAGTTATTCTATGATTCTATGATTCTCTAGATAAGCCCATTGGTCAGGAGGTGACTGCTAAAGTACCAAGGTATTCCTCTGGCTCATATTTCTTCCTGCAGGGAAATGAGTTATTTCCGAAAGATTTCCAGATCTTAGCATACTGAGAAATATCTGGCTTTGCAGGTCCAGCGTAAGCCCCAAACACAATGAGGTGTGGTAACCACCTCATTTCTGGTTCCCTGTTTGGCTAACGTAGCTAAGCAGCTACTCCATGGGATGTCATGGAGATGTCATGTGTCCGTCCATATTAAAACTGGTTGGCCTAGAACAGACTCCTCATATCCCACCCACAAACTCACACTCAGGAAAAGTGTTAGGAGTTGAGGAATACAAGTGTGAATCCCCTCGTGTTATAGACAGTTGTGGCTCACAGGCATCAATGCGAATGAAAACTAGTAGCTTACCACTTCGGATTTGCGTGTTCGACCGGCTGGTTCATTGGCGAGATGAGGGTATGAACTTCTGAATCATATTTGTAAGGCACTTGATACTCTCATAATATATAGGGACCACAGCTCATAGCTCTGGGTTTTGTATGGTACTTATGGGGACAGGTTCTTTAAAACAGGCATTGTGCTGTCTAATGTAGATTGATATCAGAGTTTTTTGTCAGGCCCTTGGAGAATCAAAGGCTTAGGCAACTTTGAATTCAGTTGTCAATCAAAGTCAGTAGGAAGCACATTTAAGTCTGAAACAAATACCACTGTGGCACTTTGGTACTAAACTTGCACGTGGGTTCTGCTTCTACCATTACCAAAGCAAATTGTAGTACACTATATGTTAAAGACTTTTCCCAAAAAAGCTCAGAAGTTGGAGGAGTACTTTTTCCCTTCTCACAGCTGCATCTGTTTCAGTGTAAAATCTGTGAGATGTGCACTTGTGGGAGATGCATTCGGCAGGATGACACCTCTTTTTCAGTTTACCATTATGTGAATATACACAGCAAATGCATTCCTTTTCTGTAGCATACCATTTTTACAGTTTGACTTTTTGCCCATTTCATCATATGCCTGCTATGAACAGATGGGAAAAATGTGTGCTTTCCAGAGAGGGTGTGGTGATGCCTTTGACCTATGGTTTCCAGGCACCATGGTTTAAGAAACCCTGGAATATTTGTACACAGTTCCCGTAGTGTCCCTAGAAAGAGCTTCTCTTTAATTTTTGATGATGCAATTTCCAAATAGTCTTTTAGTGAAAGACAGTTGGAATTTGGATCTATTTTTATATAAAGAATAGGGGGCCAGAGTGCCTGTGCTGGAGTTTGTTCAATGTCCACCCAAAGAAAACGAACCACTTTTTTCTCACTAAACTTCTTGTGATGAGATACAGAGTCTCTGTATCTCACCACAAGTATATATTGTAGATGATCTAGTCTCTCTTTCTTGGTAAAAGGTAACATAAAAATGCAGTATTTTTATGACAATCATAGCATATACTTTTTAAAAGCATGGTACTAAGATGCATTAGTGCAAAATTGTTATTAGAACAGAAACATGTATTTTTAAAGAGCCAATATAACAGCAATTACTGACATAATTCACTACCATAATAATCTATATATCATAATAAATTTTCTCAGAATTAAAAAATAAAATATTACTTTAACTACAGTCTGTCAGAGGGAGCAGAATTAAGCATTCTGCTTTATATGAGACATTGGAACAGACAAATCAGGCAATTTTATATTAGATAATTAAAGACCTTTTGAAATCCAGCCACATTTGGAAGAAAGAAAAGAAAATGTAATTCCCAGCAAAGCTAAGACTACAACTTCCTCTTTAGGAAAACAAAACAAAAAAAAAAAAAGAAAAGGAAATCTAAACCAGAAGGAGTTATTGGGTTTTCTTATTCTTTCTTTTTGGTGAATAAAACACAAGTGTAGATCCCAGATTCCAAGAATTAAGTTATAAAAAGCCCCTCAGACTGACCTCCAGGATTTTGGAAGAAAGCCCAGTGTGTAATGAGGGAGTATGAGAAAGAGAAGGACAGAAAAAGCAAATTTTTTTTTTTTGGTGCACTTACAGTGCCTTTAGAGACTTTATCTGGGTACATTGGGTAAACAACACATTGGAATTATGCTGTTAGTCTCTCCCTTGCCACATGTTTAAATTTTGCAACAAATGTTTGATTGGTGGCTTCTTTATACCGAAAAGTGCCTGATCACTTCATCCCCCTGGTAAAAGAGAACATTACTTAAAGGGGAGTAAGTTAGAAAATAAAACAACAGCACACAAAAATTTGGAAGCAAAATCACTGTGAGAGATTGAAACATCCTCTCTAATACAAGCAAGCAATCCCGAGAATTGGAAGCAAAGGGTTTCATATAGCTTGGGAATTTGGCTGCCTTTGTGGCAGATACAGTAAACAGCTTCAGAAATGACTGTGTATTTCTGCTAATCACTTCGGTTATAAGATAACAGCTAAGTTGACATTTTGTGTACAAGAAGTAAAACTGCTTACTCCTGTTCTGTATTTTCTGTCATTTTTGCAGAACAGTGACTGTCAGCAGTGCACCCTGAGTACAATAAAGTTACAGCACATTGGCAAAAAGACAACCCTGAGACTTATGCGCCCCCAAATGCAAGTCCTGTCTGAAATTCTTTCATGTTTTAAAATGATAAATGTTATTATCTTTTCTGTTATCATCTAGTAAGAATGCAAAGAGTGCAAAAAAACCCCCTCATAGTTGAAGGTTATTTAGGCCTTTCTTTTTTTTAGAAATAGGCTCAGTGCTTGCTCTTTAGCTTGCTTCCTTATCGCGCTTCAATATGTAGTTCCATCATTGCTGTTTAGTGGTATTTTCATGCCTTGATGTTAGAATTGGCATTGGTATTAGAACTAATTTAAAACATTTCTCATCTTCATCCACAGGTGTACATTTCTGTTTGCACCCAGAGATTGCTGCACCCCACTTCGCAGAAAAAATTATTAATGAAACCACATTATAATTTTAATTGAAGATATAATCCGTGTTAAAAACAGCTCTCTTTTAGGGGAGATAGAAGTACTGTTATAACTAAAGCTGTAAAGAACCATTAATCTTGAGGTCAGATACAAGTTTGCTCTTTTGCAGGTAATGTAAAAGCTTACTGCCCCAGATATGGTATAATATTTTTCAAGACCTTGGTCTTAGACATTCGGTAAAAGGCTTCTTTCTTCCTGTGCCCCTTTCCTTTTTCTTTACTAAGAAATGTAGCAGGACTGAAATGATCTATTCATGGCTTGAAGGTAATATCACTCATAGTCTGTAATGTTTTCTTCTGATATTATGCTTTTTCTAAAGCTACGATTTGTTTTAATGCACTGAATCTATCACAAGTATCACTTTGCTCTAGAAAAAGAAGCAAAATGTTGAAAATGACCTGCCCAATATGTATGTAACATTTCTGCCTGCACATAAATAGATGTTTACAGTTATTACCTTGATTAATTTTACAGGAAAATGTGTGATATTAATGCTGAAGTGAGGCTGCATATAATTTTCAGCCACCCTTTCTATCTGTCTCAGTGGTGAATATCCATAGGCTTTTTGGAAGAAATCCTATCTAAAATAGGAACAGGTTTGTGTAGAAATCCTGGCAGTCCACTATCCCCTAGTGAAGTTAT
This sequence comes from Strigops habroptila, assembly GCF_004027225.2. Classification (NCBI taxonomy): domain Eukaryota; kingdom Metazoa; phylum Chordata; class Aves; order Psittaciformes; family Psittacidae; genus Strigops; species Strigops habroptila. The sequence continues at coordinate 45,861,937 of NC_044277.2, read as the reverse complement.
GAAGATTTTGCCAAAGGGTTGGGGAAAGATTCTCTTGAAATCTTGCTGAATGCTTCCATCAATGACATGGAAAGTGCCAAATCACATAAAGAGTAAATATGGAAAGTATATTCAATTCAAGCATTTTGGAAAGTAGTGAAAGAAAATACCTAGAGACATGAGAAATAAGCTATATGGTGATAAAGCAGAGTAGAGGTGGATGTTTCCATAGGAACCAAGAGAAAAGAAATTTGTCTATGTTCAGAATCACTTGAATGATATTAGAAAGAGGTCAGCAACTATCTTGGTACAATTCTTCCTTTTCCTTGAGCTCTTGAAAGCTCTTTAGATATTTGGAAAGTAAGGAGAGTTTAGAAGGTGAACAGGACTCAGTACTAGGGTAACTGTGAAGTTAATGCTGCCTAATTCACACGAGGTCTTCTATGATACAGAGCATCTTTAAATGCTAATAAACACATGTATAAGGAGCTGATGAGTACTAACTGGGCTACGTGTGTCTTCTTTGGATTGTTGAGTCTGTGTGATATGAAACTTAAGGCTTGCTCCTTCTGTAGAATCTGAGAAAGTAAATCTCACCTAAGCAGAATGGGCCAGAGGAAAAAGTACAATTTTTACATCACTAGATGTACCAACTAAAAGTTTTTTTTTCCCACAAAGGAATACTCTGACATATGTCCAGGCAGAAAAATGTAATTTCTTTAGAGAACAGAACCAAAATGCTTCCAAATCCCAGATATTACAGGAGAAAGAAGTGATATGCTTCATACTGAAAGAGATCTGGGGCTGAAAGCAGGCAAATAGCTAGGTAGGAGTTAGCAATGCATTGCAGTGGCAATAAAAAGCAATGTGATCTTGTGTAGTAAACCAATGTAATAATCATTCTGCACAGCAGCATTGTTATTGTACCTCTGTAGTCAGATCACACCTGGACTATTGCCTTCAGTTTTACCCCCTACAGCAAGGTACCAATAAACACGGGGTTACAATGTTTGAAGGAGGAAGTTAAAGATGAGGAACAATTAAAAGGTCCCTACTGTTTACTTAGACAAACAGCAAATATGGAAACAATGAGGTGGTACGTGACAAATATAATTATGAAACAGGGTGAGGAAATGATCCAAACTTAGAATGACATTATAGTTTGATAAATATAGGCTGTATATAAAAACAGTGTATTTTTTAATAGAGGTATTTTCCCCATGGGAAGGTCATCATTTTCACAGCAAGGTTGGGGAAAACACTGGAGAGCGTATGTCAGAGAGCAATCATGCGCTAGTAGTTACAAGAATGCATTTAGCATGTCTTATTATCGTTGTTGTTATTCTATGAATTATATTAAGTTAAAAATAAGAGGGAGGGGAATAGCGAATTGCAGAAAAGAGGGAAAGGTGTAGTTGTATGCTCTTCACCAGGTTGTAGGTGATTGCAAGAGTTAATTTCTTTATAACCAGGGATATAAGGAAAAATATGGAATGCAAATTGTAAGTTAAAGGTCAGTGGGAAGTAGGCTTGAATGCCCAGAGTTCTGCCATGAAATAATAGGAGCTTTATCAGGTGACATTAAGTGGGACATCTCTTCAAGAGAATCTATTTTCCAGAAGTCTGGACTTATTTTCCCAGCAGCTTGAATGTCTTGTAGACCCCAGAGGTGATGCTTCTGGTAATGGTGCTTTCTTAAGGCCACACATCAAAGAAAAGCTTTGCCTTGACTTAACATTAAGATTTAGTGAGAAAAAATACATGAGACAGCCAGATTGTCCATCTTGGAGTCCCTTCAGACAAGCGGTGGCATGAACGTTGCTGGGCAGAAACCAGCTGAGAGCCTGGATTAATCAGGGGAGTTTGTTACCTTTTTCACTTCCGTATAAACCAACAGCTGCTCGCCTTGTTAAAATGGGTTGAATCAGTTTCAAACTGATTCTTGATAAACTCAGATATAGTCTCAAAGGCCTTATTCTTTCACCATCTCAGAGATTGTTCCGGCAATCCATACTAGGATCTTGAAAATTACGCATTACCCAGTGTTGGAAAGTCAGTCATGTAAGAAGTCAAGAAATAAGCTAGTAAAGAAAATTCATGTTATCCTTACTGGCTTTGCCAATTGGTTTAAATGAGAATGATAAAGCTATGCTTCCTTCACTGGCACTGTAGCTCGCTCTTTGGTTTCCTATAAGCCTGCTGTGGAAGACAGAATTCAAATGTCATGGATCATTGCCAACAAAAAAAAGAAACTTTTCTTGGGTAGGGGCAGAGAATGTCAATAGCTTGTTTGAGCCTTGGATTCATTTTGCAGACATGTAACTCAATTCAAGGAGATTTGGTAGGATGAGATAAACAAGCGTTGACAAAACATAAAAAAGAAACAGACTTTCACATACTTATGGAAGGTAGGTAAGCTGCTTCTCTGAAAGGGAGCACTTTAAAGGCTGATCTCATGCTAGGCTTAAGCTGCAGATTGTTATGTAGCTTGTCTGTGTTTCATTCCTTTCTTTGGGTTAGACGTGGTTTCTCATCCTTCCCAAATGAAAGACAGAAGGGCAGAAAAAGGAGGGAATGATGTCTTTTTCTCCAGTTTCGATGGTATCAGAAAGAGATGATCCAAGGGTAGCACCATTACTGATTTATGTGAAAGCTATCCATACCCAAATCAAGACAGTCTGAAAATACATGCGAAAGAAAGCCCTTGGTTTTAATGCTGCATATTAAGTGGGAAATTCAGCTTTCAAACATTTTTTAGAGTACAGTTCTCTTTTACTTTTTTGCCAAGACATCCATACAAAGTTCTGTGCTTCTGGGCTAAAAAAGAGCGATTTACTAAAAAAGACTGAATGATGCAGCTCTCTGAGCTATTTTGCTCCCTGATTTTGGTAAATAGATTTTAATGGGATAATTTACATTATTAAAAATAATCACGCCATTAAACTATTTGAAATAGGGTCCTATGCATTACTGAATCATCTTTTCTTGAACAGGAAACAAGATTAGGGCTTTGCGAACAGAGTTATCAGTTCTGATTGGGTGGATTTGATCCAAACAAGAACTTTCTACTTTTGAATTTGCTTGAGGTTAGGTTATCTTCTTGGATTTGTCATCTTTCACAGATTTTTCTGCATATTTAATACCTATGGAGGCTGTACACAGGTACTAGTGCAGACTATTAGTTAACTTTAATTTTGAAATAACTTTTCCCATGTAGATTTAGACAGGTTTTGACCACTGTGGCTGCAGAACAACTCAATTCACCTCAGTGGTACTAATCTTGCAAATTTGTATTAATGTGAATGACAGTGGGATTTGTTTTCCCAAGTGGGATAACAGCAGGGGGAGTTTGCTCCATCTATATCAGTTTTCTGTTTTTGTCAAGGCTAATGTGACACCAGTAATGCGCAAGTTGAATGAAGGGTATCCAGTCAGGGAATAGAAAAAAGGTTAGAAGTAACTTTTAATACATATATCCTGTGCACAGTTTTTCATTGTATAGATTTTTGTATCCTTAGTTAAGACCAAATATTTAAAAACCTAAGGACAAGATGTTATCAGTAGACTAATATGAATAAGTCTACCTACATTGTGAAATACCCATGGCAAGTAAACATGAAAACTGAGTGATTGAATGAAGAGGTAGATAGTTTCTTATATATGTTCAAAGTCCTTTGTGTACACAGATGTCTACTTGCATGTGCTGCTTGCTTTAAGAAATATGTTGTGTCTGTGAGAATCTATATACAACTCAACTTCTTCAAAATGAAAATCTCCATGTGTTGCTACTGTATTTCCCCAAGGATCAACTATTGGGATTTCCTTAATTCTCTTCACAGTAGCAACATAATTTAATCCAAACACTAATTCTCATGAACGGTGCTCACTGCATGTTATGGTGTATTAAAACTGTTTTAACTTCTGTCTAGGAAATAATACTATCCTAAGCTCAATTTCTAAGTTTTTCCATATGTTTTTGGCCCAAGCAAAATAAAATAGAGAGAGGAGGAGAAATACTGCCTTAATCTTCTGTCTGTGAACAGCCCCCAGGGACTTTAAGATGTCTGATGAAAACAGTACAAAAATGATGACTGTACTATATGTGCAATAAACAACTCCATGCTAATACAGTGCTAGAGAAGGAAGGTGAAACAATTTCAATCATGTTAATAAACACCCTAAATTAAATGTCTGTAAGTTCTCATTTAAAGCTCTCTTAAGAAAATGAGTAGAAATGTAAAAAAGTGAACAAATATCATAATTCTTCTAGCAGTAGGCTGGACCAAAGATAATTCAGCATTGCATGTGGTCCACAACTGAAGCTGACATGAAGGAAGGTGAAGGAACGCTCAGTGAATCCTAGGATACTCAGTAACTATGCTGTGTTTGGATCCCAGAGCCATCCATGCCCTTCGGCAAGTTTTGAACCAGACTTTTGTGGCATAAGGATCAAAAATAACCAGGATGAAATCCAAAAAACAAAATAAATGTCACCAGGAAAAAGAATAAGGACTACCACATTCACAGACAAAGAGTCTGCACATCATTTTCTTTATTCATTGGCCAGCAATGACAACTTCAAAAGATTATATTTCCATTTGCTTTGACAACAAATGCATTCAATCCATAGTTATCAAAGGTGGTTATTCAAATATCAATTTATTAGCAGCATTAACACAAATGCTTATTGTTTTTAAATGTGAAGCAATGTCTTTGTGACTAATTTTAGAACTCATTTTAATTTGAATTTGACATTAATATAAACATGACAATGCCACTATGTACTGCCATTATGTATTTTTATTTTCTCATGGGAACTGACAAAATATGGTGCATAATGACAATATTAATATAAACCTATGAATAACAATAAGAATTTATAATAATATTAACATACATAATATCATCTGTATTAAATCTGTCAACATTAACTTAGATTTTTTTCCCTACATGGTATACATTTTCATGTGTCTATAAATGTCTTCATTAATATATATTTATGATTACTGTTAAGCTTCTGCATAGTCTAACTTATTATGCAAATAAGGGTTATAACATACACACAAATATAGTGACTCTCCATACATGAATTTTGTCTTTAATAAGACCTATGAAAAGCAAGTAGGTTAAAAACTCAACCCCATTAATTAAAATTGGTTAGCGTTCTTGAACTACAAATGTTCATAGTAGAGGATGACTATGGAGGTATTAATTACCTGGCTCTATTTATCTACATAAAATCTCTCACAAAAAGCTACGCTAAAAAAGAATTTTTTCAGAACTGGTAAAAAAAATAATAAAGAGGTTTACAGCTTGGAATGGAAGTTTACCTGTACATACATCCAGGTACAATTGGGAACAATAAGACAGTCACAAAGGTGGTTCTACCTGATCAATAGTTGTTGGAGGGCACATGGTACATTTCACTCTGAACTGAGACTTCTATCCTTTTAGCGCTTTATGTTAGAATCTTAATAAGATTTGTTAGTCCACCTTGTTTTCTTTAAAGTACAGTTACTAAAAAAAAGCAAGGAGGAAAGTTAGTGTCACAGCCGTCTGTGAAAAGCTGCAGAGCAATAAATGTGTTGAACTGTGATGAGATCTGCACCAGTAATAATGAAGATCTCTGGGGAAATCTTCATATGCTGTTGATCTTCTACTGAACTGGACCATCAAACTAACATCATCTAACATTACTAACATTGTAGTGTTAGATGATGTTAGTAATCACTAACACTACATGGTAATAAAGCCTTTTTTCTCCTTCTTTTGCTGTGTTTCGGAGGAAAAACTCATCTGAAAAGATTAGTAAATAAACAATCTCAGGATGAAGATGTGAGTGACACCTTTTAGCCCCAAAGAATTTCTAAATTATCCTTCTCTTCTTGTGAGAGTACAATTAGATTAAATAGTCCCTCTTGTGGAGGTTCACATAAAAGCTATCTGGAAGTGAAGGCTTTGATTCAAAAAGCTACTTCGGAGCAACTATAGGCAACTCATACATCTGTACTGAAACTTCAACTTGGGTGCTTTCCTGAACGGTGATGTAAGCTAGTAGATAAAATCCATACAGGTCAGTAATACAGTTACACCTAATGCAGAATTCCCAAGACTCAGTACCACACTCCTTTCTTTAGCTTGTATCATTGCTCATTAGCAGATATATCTTATCATGTATGATTAAAAACATTTTAATTAAAAGTACTATGTCAAAAGGTTAAGTAAATTATTTGTGTTATTTGATTATGAGTGCCTTCAGAGAAAAGTTAAGCTGGATTCCTATTTACACCAGAAGACATGTTCTCTTTTAGCTCAGAAAGATGAGCTTTACTAAGGGAAAAGAGGAAGGACAGGCTAGGAGAGCACTGCTTTTTCCCATAAATGTCTTCAGGGACCCTTTGTAAGTAAGCTTATGTTGGGATGGGCAGGAGGAACCCCACTCTGGTCTGACAACTATTGTTGCATATAGGGTACCAGGATAGGCCATGGAGAACGACTGCTGCTTCTGGAGGGGGCTTCCCAGGCCTGCACTACTGCACTTCAGGCCACTGGGCAACACAACCTGTTTCTCCTCTTTGGTGGCAGCCGTCACAGCCAAGTTCAACAGCCAGATTCTGGCAGGAGTAAAGTTGGGCGTGGGATTATTTCCCGCTCCTCCTGATCTGTCTGCTGTTTACATGGTGGTTCATGTGTGGCTTTCCTGCCAGGGTGAAATGTGGACAACTGTGATTCAGCTGTAGGAAATGCTGTATGCAGATAGTACTATGGATGCTGCTGTCGCAGCTGTGAATACTGCAGCACCAGGTACTGTTTCAGCAGTTACATAAAAAAGCCCAAACCTGCTAGAAGTAAAATTAATCAACATGTTTAAAAGTATTCCCAAGAAATTACACTCACTAGTGGCTTTGAGTTTGGTGCTTTGGGGTCCACATAGCATACTAATGAAACCATCAATGTTTCATTGGCTTAAGATACAGTCTACCACATACCTTTAGATAAAGTCATGCTAGATTTCATGTCATCTTTTGTCTGTCAGTTCCTTGTTCTCCTGGTTCTGTGCACTGATCTCTGGAGTGCAGAATCAACATGGAATTGGCTAGAGAGATGATTTCAGTTCTTACTATTTCAGCTGGGTTGAGTGGCATGTTTGATATCATTCAAGATCTTGAAATCTGAACCACAGCAGGTGAACCCTGGAAACAGTGGAATCCTACGTAAAGAGTGTTTTTGTGTCCTGGTTTTTATTTTATTTTAAAAATAGATGAGTGAAACAGTGAAAGGAAAACCAAAGAGCAAAGGAAAGCACAGTGAGATGGCAAAGTTGGATGGAAATGGTTTTTTTAGGCATGTAGGTGCAAGGGAGAGATATTTCACCTATCTTTACTGTACAGTTTTTGTCATTGATATATTGGTTGTACTCCTTCCACCAGGGTCCTATGTTGTCTTCAGAATCTATATGCTGGATCTGTTACTAAAGCGGGAGTTGGGGTTAACAGCTGAGGAAAACATTCTTTGCTTGGGGTTAACAGCTGAGGAAAGCATTCTGTGCTTATGATCTAGGAAAGATATCTCAAGCAAATCTGTCTGAAAATTTATTGACCTAAGCTGTTTATTTTCAAATATTCAAAGAGAAAATCCAAGAACTGCTCCCCGCCCAAACCTTCCTTAGAGCAACCTTGAAGAGTCTTGCTTTAAATCCACAAAAAAAGACTGAAAATCTTGACATAAACCCTTAATGCATGTTCTGTCATATAGAACAAGGATAGTGAAAAAAAGTGTTAGGTACAAAGTAGTATGCAGAACAGTAGATTAAACTCTTCAATTGTAGGGTTTCATAGGTATGCAAGTCTTGTTTCTGCAGTATTCATTGTGTGGTTACATTTCTGTAGTTTATTTTTGTTTAATATGCAAATTCTCCTATTATATAGTAAGAGTCATGAATTCCATTAAGAAAATTAAATTTATTTTATAAATCCTATTGATAGATTTCTTCATAGGATAATGAAAATCTGCTATATCTCTATTATATAGAAATATGGTACAAATCTTTGTTTAGGTGTTTTTAAACTCTATTATTTTTCATTTGTTCAAAATGCCATTTTGACATCACCTATTATACCATTGTAAAATTTATTTATGTAGGCATTTTCAGAACATTTGGAAGAAGTAACTAATCAATGCTTGATTATTCTTCCTTTTTAAAGTGAAATCTCAGAACTTTCCCATTGTCCTTATATACTACTCTAAAGCCTGCTGATAAGCAGATTAATTGATTTTAATGGTCTGTAACTCTAAGACTTTATCAGAGGAGCTTACAGTCATGCACAAGCTGTAAATTGTAGCTTACTTCAGAAGTCAGTGAGAGTGTTATGAAGGGATGACTTTACCAAATTGAGATCAACATTTGAGCTGATGAAACCAATGTAAAGTATTTGGAAATATTTCCTTGTATCTTTGGATACTGTTTAGTGAGTTTTTGCCCAAGTTAAATTTATGCTTTGGATCTTCTTTATTTTACAGCCATTTATAAAGAGCAGGACAAGTTGGTGGAGAGCAATCATTCTCTTCCCAGGAAAACTGGATGATTCTGTTAATACATCAGCTGCAAAATATTCATGTTAACCTTTACATTGTCCCTTACTGGCTTCATCATCATCATTAACTGAAGTGTGACTCAGTTCCCTGAGGATAAATCAGAGGCCACATCAAGAACGTGACCTGCACAAGCGCGGAAGACGGCTGTGCGGTTTTGCAGATGCCTCTTAAGAAGTGGTATTGGAGCAGGTGATGCAAATAAGGGGAACATAATAACAAGGGTTACAACTCCATTAGGTTATACAGCCCAGTTAATTGCTCTTAGTCCCATATACTCCATGGAATACCCATGTGAATAAGTGATATACAGAGGTACTGAAAAGGCATGAGAAAGCTGCAATCAGCTGAGCTGTCTATCTACCTACTTGGTATAGGAAAGAGTCTGTGGGTGTGCATATAAATTAAACAATTGACTGGTCTTCTGCACTATTTTTGCTACTGTTGATCTTCTCCACGAAATGCATTTTCATGGACTGTTTCTTTTGTGTAGGAACCTCATGATTTGATGAAATTTAGAACTGTCCTGCCCATGCTGGGTTCAGAGCAGCACTATATGTTTCAGTCTTAGCAGTTTATGAGCTCTCATTGAAAACAACAAACATAAGGCCTAGAATTTTTTTTTTTTTTTTTTTTAAGTGAAACTAATGTACAGAAACAGATACATTCATCAGTTAGGTCTTTGCAAACTCTCGTATACTCAGGGCACCAAAAAAAGTAACAGCCTCTGATAGTTAAGTCTATATAATGCCACAAACTGTGTAATTGATATAATTTAGGACCAATTTCAATATAAATGCCACCTTTACCAGGGCTTCTGTGAACTTATGGACATAGGTTTTAGTGAATCTTGACTTTCATAGTTCCTTTAAATTATGGATTTAAACTAAAAGAGGAACATGTTAATAAATACCATTCTATTGCATCTCAAAAGTTGGACCAAAATGATGTTAGGGCTCTGATTCGAACAAAGAAAAAGGGGAGGTTTGAGGGTATAAATACCCAGGGTGTCATTACAGCATGATTTTCAGCAATCTGAATTGCAAGCAACTGAAGGCAGAGAAGGCAGAGTTTGTCTCAATGTCTATAACGGTTTTGGGGACTTTCCCTCTGGAGGCAGTTCAGCTTCTCAAAAAAAATCCCTCTTTCTTTGGTCCTTCTGCTTGTCCTTATCCAAATCTACATACTCCAAGCCACTGTAATATTCAAAGAATGAAAATCGTCAATGGGATGTGTTGAGGAAGTGTTATAATCCTCAGCTTTTGTGTGGAGAACTGAATTCAAGACAGATGTAAAAGGAATTGACTACAGTTTCACCTAGAAAATCTGTGGCACAGTAGGGAATACAATGCAAGGCTTCTAAACCTAAGGCTAATTTCCTAACTTCTGATCCATATAACCTCCATAATTAGTCTCCTTCCCCGTGTCTCAGCTGAGTGTGCCTAAATATAACTCTAAGATAGTGTTGATCCTTGATTTGCTTGGGTTTCCATTCGCTTCCTCCCATTACTTAATTTTTATTCTTTCTTTGTTTTATACAAGGTTTTCCTTTTTCTTAGGAGACAGCACTTAGAATGTAAAGAAATAGATCAGCTAGCTGTTGGGATAGTCAGTGTTGATTCAAATTTTGACGAAAATGTCAATTGAGATGTGACGTAATTTTGAGATGTGACAAAATCTAATAAGTAAGAAGACACAATAGAAATGAATTTCACCTTTGCTTTTCAAATACAGAATTGTTAAATCTTAATCTTCAATTAGGAAAAAAGAGAAGAGAGAAGAGAAAAGAGAAGTGAAGTGAAGTGAGGTGAAGAGAAGAGAAGAGAAAAGAGAAGTGAAGTGAAGAGAGAAGTGAAGAGAAAAGAGAAGGGAAGGGAAGGGAAGGGAAGGGAAGGGAAGGGAAGGGAAGGGAAGGGAAGGGAAGGGAAGGGAAGGGAAGGGAAGGGAAGGGAAGGGAAGGGAAGGGAAGGGAAGGGAAGGGAAGGGAAGGGAAGGGAAGGGAAGGGAAGGGAAGGGAAAGGAAGAAAAGGGAAGGGAAGGGAAGAGAATGTGTTCATCCATCCTATTCTTCACCAGATGTACTGAATGGGAAGATCTTGTCATGCATTAGTGTTGAAAGGCACTTGATTGATTGCCAGTTCTGTCATCATTAGCTGACCACATTCTTGCTTTCACTGCTTAAGAGACTGGTCTGCAATGACCTCATTTAGATGGAAGAAAATGTATTCTTTCTCAGGTAGAATGAGGGCAAATCTAGACATCTTCAGCAGCTCAATACACAAGCCCCAGTTACATCAAAGCGAAGTCTTAGTGAGATCAGTAGGGATAGAATTTCTGAAGAAATCTATGTGTCTTAAAAGGTTAATGTTCTTGCTGACTGAGACCTACAAAATGAATTATTTTACAAGCAGGTTTGCAGAGTAGCCTCCTTTGAACCCATATGACCACAAAGTCATACAAGAAGTACTTTACCCTGCTTTCTGCTACCACCCTCCTGACTTTAAATATTCAAAATTTTAGCAATCATAAAATATCCAAATGTTAAGAAGTTTCTGCAGTTAACTGAGGCTGACTTCCAAATCTGTGAGGTTTTTGATCTCCTACAGATCTGAGAGCATTTTGTAGTTTACACTTGCATAGAGGTGTTTCAAAAGAGATGTGATTGTCTCATGTTCATAAAAAAGCATAATGAGTTATTTCTATTTTTTAAAATATACAAAGCATTTTTTTGTGTGATTTTTTTCCGGAAGACCCCAAAGGTTTAAGAGACAAAAGATCCAAAGAGCATTAACTTTGAAAGAATACAAGCACACATGCAAATTTTATATTCATATTGTTTCTTTCTTGTATAAAAAGTGTAAATATTCTACTAAACTGAAGAAACCCAGCTTAATGCCTTTTCTGAATCATACTTTGTCATCTTTAGTGGAATGAAATACAAGGGTCATGAACTTACTGTAAACAGAAAAGGTGCAGTTTAAGAAGAAATACTGAAAACTCTTAAGATCTCTATTTTCCATGTGATAATAGGGATAATATTTTCTGTGTGATAATAGCGGTAATATTTTCTGTATTATTTTGGAACAATCCATGAACGTTTTAATCAAGTAGAGATCATAATTGAGAGGAAAAAATGAGATGAAACCATTTTATAAGTCGAAAGTCTTTATTTATGAGTAATTTCTAGTTTGCATAAATAATCTAGATTACTTGAATTCAGCAACAAAGGTTAGGATATTCATATTTGGAAATAATTGAACTTTGCTGAACCATCAAACACATAATTTCCATTTAAGTAATTGTTTTCACTGATTTTTTCACACCCCCCCCAAGAGAATAATCAGGTCAGTCAATTATCTCTGTAATCTCTGATATGGGAAGAAGAAACATTCTCCACACAATGATTTTCTTCTCTATAAGTGAAAGAATCAAACTTTTTTTAAAAATGAAAAGGATTTACAAGACTGCGCATAGTTGGCATTAGTTTCTTATTGTTTTGCCAAAAGAATGTTGAGAATGTTGGTTACACTTGAACTGAATACTGTGATTTATTTTAGAGGCTGTGTTATTCAATTTGGTGTTTAGCTTTCTTTTCATCTTCCCTGTACATATATCCAGTAAAAGCAGAAGTTGCTGAGCACTGCTTAAGATTGTTTGGTATTTCTTACAGGTATACCATGTGGGTTCCTTTGAGATATGCAATACAAATCTTTCTTGGAGTGTGTGCGGCCTCAAAATGAAAAAAACCAAAACCTCCAAACTCTCCTGTCCTAACTTCAACAACCATTTTCAAAGCAGCTCTCCAGGTCCCTTATCTCATTAGTACACCTGACGGCTCTGCCCAGCAGCTTTCCCATCTCTCTCCACAGCCCTGGCAGTGTCCGAAATGACTGCTATAAACAATGTGTTTGGCTTTTGTTTCAAGTGAAATACAGAGAGAATGTAATGTTCTTTGTGTGAGTATCATATTTTTGTTTACTACAAGCTATTGTCAGCCTGAACATATGTCTGATGAAATTGGAGACCCTTATGCTTTCCTGAATTATTAAGGTCATTTTACTTACATAAAACTATTAAACAATATATAGTGATAAAAGTATATACATATGTAAACCACATATACATCTCTAAAATTTAGAAAATTCCAATACCAAGGTTGTCTGAAGAAATATGAGCTTTTTCTGCATTAATTGTCCACTTTGTACATGTTATGCTTGGTTTTTCCACAGGTCTTGCTACTAGCATACTGGGTTTTTTTGGTAGGGTGCTTGTTTCATTTACTGCAAAGGATGGATAGTTTCTGTTGAGTTATTTAATATTTTCAGTATTCACTATTAACCCCAACATGTGTAATTCTGTCGTGGTGGCAGAATAGCTTTCTTCCGTTTTGTTTGCTTGCCTGAATTCTCCATTTACTTTTGCTGATTGGAACTTCCCAAGGCCCTGGTGTCATCAGCTTAGCCAGATTTGTTTTCTATGAAAACCAGTGTATAAAGAAATAACGGAAAAAAAAATTGAGGAGTAAAGATGGTGCAGTTCTGGATCTTGTTCTATCGTGCCACTAGTATGTGAAGGTGACACATATACCCAGGTGATCCCAGGTGCAGAATTCATGTGCAGCCACAGAGACATGTGATGTTTTAAAAAAATCCTATCAGCCTTCCATCTGACTTTCTTAGGTAGCCAAGTACTGCAAAAATATTGGCCTTTCGTGTGTAACGAATTTGACTTCAAAATACCTATTAGGTAATGTAAGAAGATAGTCTCCATTTGCATATGAGTAAGAAGTGTACAAAGAAGCTGCAGCTTAAACTTTCAAGCATTGGAACATAAAACCATTGATTTTTTCAAAGCCTTTAGCATGTTTAAAGCATTTTTCATATATGTTTCCCACAGCTTTAATTACAGCTGTAATTATTTGGGATCTCTGTAAAACAGAACCTAGATTCTCAAAATGGTTACCCAGAAAATAAGAAATTAGGAGACAGCCATTTGTGAAAAGCGTAATATAACAACTTTTGCTACAAATGTTACTGGGGACCTACAGTTATGAACTGTACCACCTTGCTTCACCTGCAGAATACTGTTTTCTGCGCCTTATAAGAGTTCCAGCCTTCAGATCATGTTATGCCTTTTCCTACTAAGTTAAAAAAAATCCTACTATCAGAAATCTTCTAATTACATTTACATTAATGGTACTTAGAATGTCAAAAGAAGGACTAAACTTAAGATCAATTTCAAGTGAGGGGGACCAATTTGACTCCACTTTAGCTGGAAACACAGAATGTATTGATCTACCTCCATCTGTAACAACCTGTACATTTACATTTCTCTGTTTTAAGATGAAAAACTAATGCAAATACTGGAGGCTATATTCACAAAGAAGATGCGAAGTGTGCATACGCTTCATATAGAGTATGATTGGAAGATCCAGACTAGAGAAGATTGCATTTGATCTGGGACTGGAAGGTTACATTTCCATTTTTTTGTAAAACTAGCGTCTGCCTTAATAGGTACTGTTTACAGTCAGGGCTGTGCATCAGCAGAACAGCATTATGTTCAATACTTAGGTTGTGCCTTTGTGCCATGCTGAACCAAAATGTGCGAATGTAGGAGTAGTTAGCTTGATGAGTTTGTATCTGGCCCTTGTAGAGTATAGATGAATAACAAGGTGTTTAAATGTCCTTTTCTATTTCATTGGCATTCACATCTCAATTCAGCCCTTAAAAACCTAGATGCACCTTAAATTCTGTCAGCAATTTTTCTTTAGTGCCTCTTTTGGCTATGCTCGTAATGATCCAAGTCATAGAATCATTGAATCGTAGAATAGTTAGTGTTGGAAAGGACCTTAAGATCATCTAGTTCCAACCCCCCTGCCATGGGCAGGGATACCTCGCACTAAACCATGTCACCCAAGGCTCTATCTAACCTGGTCTTGAACACTGCCAGGGATGAAGCATTCACAACTTCCCTTGGGCAACCCATTCCAGTGCCTCACCACCCTCACTGTAAAGAACTTCTTCCTTATATCTAATCTAAACTTCCTCTCTTTCAGTTTGAAGCCATTACCCCTTGTCCTACCACTACAGTCCCTAAGGAAGAGTCCCTCCCCAGCATTCTTGTAGGCCCCCTTCAGATACCAGAAGGCTATTATGAGGTCTCCACACAGCCTTCTCTTCTCCGGGCTGAACAGCCCCAACTTTCTCAGTCTGTCTTCATATAGGAGGTGCTCAAGCCCTCGTATCATCCTTGTGGCCCTCCTCTGGACTTGCTCCAACAGCTGCATGTCCTTTATATGTTGAGGACACCAGAACTGTACGCAGCACTCCAAGTGAGGTCTCACGAGAGCAGAGTAGAGGGGCAGGATCACCTCCTTCGACCTGCTGGTCACACTTCTTTTGATGCAGCCCAGAATACGGTTGGCTTTCTTGGCTGCAAACGCACACTGCCAGCTCATGTGAAGTTTCTCATCAACCAACACATCCCAAGTCCTTCTCCGCAGTGTTGCTTTGAATCTCTTCTCTGCCCAACCTGTAGCTGTGCCTGGGATTGCCCTGACCCAGGTGTAGGACCTTACACTTGGCTTGATTAAACTTCATAAGGTTGGCATCAGCCCACCTCACAAGCGTGTCGAGGTCCATCTGGATGGCATCCCTTCCCTCCAGCGTATCAACCGAACCGCACAGCTTGGTGTCGTCAGCAAACTTGCTGAGGGCGCACTCAATCCCACTGTCCAAGTTGCTGACAAAGATGTTGAACAGGACCGGTCCCAACACCTGTCCCTGAGGGACACCACTCGTTACAGGTTTCCAACTGGACATCGAGCCGTTTACCACAACTGTTTGCATGTGGCCATCAAGCCAGTTCTTTATCCACTGAGTGGTCCATCTATCAAATTGATGTCTCTCCAATTTAGAGACAAGGATGTCATGCGGGACAGTGCTGAACGCTTTGCACAAGTCCAGGTAGATGACATCAACTGCTCTGCCCCTGTCCATCATTTCTGTAGCCCCATCATGGAAGGCCACCAAATTGGTCAGATGGGATTTGCCTTTAGTGAAACCATGTTGGCTGTCACCAACCACCTCATTGTTTTTCATGTGCCTCGGCATGCTTTCCAGGAGAAACTGTTCCAAGATTTTGCCAGGCACAGAGGTGAGACTGACTGGTCTGTTATTCCCTGGATCTTCCACCTTCCCCTTCTTGAAAATAGGGGTTATATTACCCTTCTTCCAGTCATCGGGAACTTCACCTGACTGCCAGGATTTTTCAAATATGATGGACAGTGGCTTAGCAACTTCATTCGCCAGCTCCTTCAGGACCCGTGGATGGATTTCATCAGGTCCCATGAACTTGTGCACGTTCAGGTTCTTAAAATGGTCTCAAACCTGACCCTCTCCTACAGTAAGCCTAAGGTCTTCGTTCTCACAGGTCCTGCATCTGTCTTCCAAGACTTGGGTGGTGTGGTCAGAGCATTTGCTCATGAAGACTGAGGCAAGGAAGTCATTAAGAACCTCAGATTTCTCCAAATCCAGGATAGATGGTAGATCCAAGTCCAATGACAGTAAAGCAGCTCAGTTCCAACTTCCTAGCTATCTCCTGGAACAAGGAAGATGATAATGCTTTATACTCTCTCCCACAACATCTGATGCAGTATGAGTTATCTGAGGAAAGAGAAGACAGCCAGCAAGGGGAGGGAAAGCAAACTGAAGAGAGTGATCTGAGCCAGAACTTCCACTTCCCCGAGGAATCCTCTAGCAAACAGTGAAGCTCTCCAAGGCACTGTGGAATTCACAAGTACAACAGATGCTGGGAGTTGTTAGAACTGCTTGATTTTTGTTCAGTTTCCTACTTAAATCCAATGTACTGTGCTTTCTATCATTACAGCTGGGTGGAAGGTTACCTGACCAATTTTTCCTGGTAATTTTGAGGCAGGCTGAAACCTCATGTGAATATAGGGTAGTAGACTGCTTTTTACCACCAGAGCAGAGGAAGGCCTGTCTCTCTAAGCAAGTAGTGTGGCCCAGGATAGCAGTCAAACAGTTGGCACTGAGGACCCAGCATCCATGCTGTCTGCATTGCAAGGAATTGCTTTGTATAAACTCTAGTCCAGTTCTGTGGGTTGAATGTCCTTTGGTGTATGGAACTCAGCAGGTGCATTTATGGAGAACTGCTGTTTTCATCCCAAAGAAAGTTTGTTCAGGTGTTCCAACTCATCAACTTTATGCACTCATGGTGTGAATTAAAAAAAAAAAAGGAGATACTCTCTTCAAATCCTGGAAGGCAAAATGGGGCTACAAAGAAGAAACCCAGGAGTAAGAGACTTGCTAGTGCAAGTACCTCCTTGAAGACCCCAAGAGATACAGTGAGGTAACATGCAGCAGGGAGCAGAAGCAGAGCTCAAACTCCAAGGATATGGAAATAAAGACCCCCTTACAGGAGCACAGAAAGGTCTGCATAAAGCTTACCAGATGCAAGAAGCTACTCAGAGTTGCTGTAATGGAAAGAATTGTTGAAAAGATATGTTGGGATCTAGTGGACAGCTGGTAGATCTGTCTTCATGCCTTTTATTTAAGTCTCTCTTTTCCATCAGATGTAAATTTCAACTATTGACAGACCTAGCTTTTTCTAGTCTGTTACTTCTGTGTTAGAATAAAAATTAATTTTGTAAACGGGAAGTCTGATGTGCCTTTTTATGTTTTCAACAAATGTTAAAGGGCCTATGTGTTAAGGTTTCTGGATATGTCAGGTTAAAAAAGTAGCTTGAGATGTATTCATTCTGTTGTCATTTTGTTTAGTTTGCCCTGCTTCTTGTCCCTCTGACTTTAGTAAAAGAACTAGCCGGAATAAGATGGATTTTGTGGAATGTTTCTCTATGTCAGTTTTCACACATTATTTCATCCATAGGTTTTCCACAAGAAAAAAGGATGCTCAGTCTGGCCCTCAGTTTTTATCCCATCCCCACTGGAACAAAACTTGCTGGCAACAAATATTATCTTGTTTGAATGAAGGAGACTGAAAAGTGATGTCAAATTTATTTCTATATTTTAAACAAACATTTTAATCTGCCGTGCTCTCCTTTGTTTTAACAGTGATTGCATTCAGTTTATCATTCCAGGCATTTCTCCCTGCAAACTCCCTCATGAGGTTTTGAAAACACTTTTTTCTTATGGGAGAAATATTTCACGCACCCTCACCCTTTGTCTGAAAAGCAGAGACGTGGGAACTGATTGCTGTTCACTGAAAGGATGTTTTCACTCAGAATTAATACAGCTTTATTTAATTTATGACATCACATAACATGATAAATTATGAATTAAAAATATCATTATTTGGTGTGTGAATACTTGTCATCCATTTTGATAGCAAATTAATCCTGAGGCATTTGGAGAAAAAGCTTCCAGCAGCACACAGTAACAGAGTAACAGAAGTAGTTACATAGTAACAGAAGCTCAGAAAAGTTTCAAACATTTGCAAATGGACAATCCTACATAGTGAACTGCTCTGCTTTGTCTAGCTTTTGTGATTTACTAGATTTTCATATATAATATACTGTATTCAAAGCTAAAGAGAATGAATTATTTGACACTCAAACAATAGCTCTTCTGTAGATAGCAGAATTTAAATACGACACATGCATTGCACATCAGTTCTAGCAACGAAGGAGGTATGGATCCATCTATCAGTACTTTATCAAGCTCATTTACAAAGGGTTAATTTACATATCTGCTCCAGCATGCAATTTAAAATATTTTTTTAATGATTTCTTATAATTTCCTGTTGTGAATTCATTTGCTTCCAAATGCAGCCAGATGGGAAAAAATATTCTACCTAGGTATACGTCTATGAAGAGATTCTAGATTTTGGAAAAAACCAGAAGAATACTTTTTTCTGTTATTTTAGTATTTCCAAGCCTGATTCCACTAGAAATGACAAAATGATGAGCTAGAAAGAATAATACAAAGCTAATTAAACTCCTTTGTATCCTAGACTGTCTGAATGTGTTTGGCTGAAGTTTCAGTCAAAGATTTGTGCTCTTTCTTGTTTAATCTTAACTGATTCACCCATTCCAGTGAATCCAAGAATAGATTTTCTGTATTTTTATGATTCTTGAGTGCCTGTAATCTGAGGAAATGAAGAAGGAATTAAATTACTTTTACGTTTGCTGTGGGACACTACTTGGCTGAAATACTTTCTCTGGTACTAAGCTTTTAAACAATGGATGCTGAGAACAGCTTCCAGCTTATTCAGCATTACACATAAAATGAATGAACAGCACCTCTATTCTGAGTTTCTAGCTGTGCTGCTTGACTCAAATATTTCATACTGCATCTGATTTCATCTTTTTACTTATTAGAGCTATTATGCTTTTTGTTTGACCTAGGCTAGCTTTTCAGCTATCGTGAAAACAAATGAAAGTAAGGGGCAAAGATCCAGCACCACACAGACATCATAAATTCCAGTAATATAAACCAGATAAATATGGCTTAGAAAAACATGGTGAAACTTTACTGGTGAGTTTGCCTTTAATATGCCTTGCAGGACTTTAATAGCAACCACTTTTGATTGTTGTTCATTTCAGACAGGAAAGGTGAAATGTGATTAGAGCTATAGCTAATTTGGGTGGTCTATGTATGGCTACAAGTCAGTGTTTGCCTACCTAATTTACAATTAGAACATCTATTTGTGGTGGGTGAGCTGTACATTAGAAAGAAAGAAAGGCAGCTGCAAGGAAAGAAAAAACAATAGTAAAGGGAAAACAGGTTTCTGCCATGGGGGGAAAAAAAATAATCGAGGAAAGGGCAAGCTGGAGGAGATTCTTAGGGTAACTTGCCAGTACCCAAGGCTGAACACCTGAAGTAAAATGCTTTCACTGTAAACAGTTTGCTTCTTGCTTATTCTGGCGCACATCGTGTGAATTGCACCAATGTCTGTGAGAGGGCAAGGTGTTTCATTCACTGAAATTTAAAGACCAAGCTGGTTTTAGAGCTGGGTAGAGAGGATGGGATGGGAAAAAGTAAGTAAGAAAGAAGTTAAGCCCTGGGAGATTTCATAGAATCGTAGAATAGTTAGGGTTGGAAAGGACCTGAAGATCATCTAGTTCTAACTAACTGAGCAGGGACACCTCACATTAAACTCTGTCCCAAGACTCTGTCCAACCTGGCCTTGAACACCACCACAGATGGAGCATTCACAACTTCCCTAGGCAACCCATTCCAGTGCTTCACCACCCTCACTGTAAAGAACTTCTTCCTTATATCTAATCTAAACTTCCCCTGTTTAAGTTTGAAGCCATTACCCCTTGTCCAACCGCTACAGTCTCTAAGGAAGAGTCCCTCCCCAGCATCCTTATAGGCCCCCTTCAGATACCGGAAGGCTGCTATGAGATCTCCACACAGCCTTCTCTTCTCCAGGCTGAACAACCCCAACTTTCTCAGCCTGTCTTCATACAGGAGGTGCTCCAGCCCCCGTATCATCCTTGTGGCCCTCCTCTGGGCTTGTTCCAACAGTTCCATGTCCTTTTTATGGAACTGTTTTTGCTGAGGTGGTACATATGTAAATGAACATGTAGAAGATCTTTGGGTGATAATCAGGGTTTGACACTGCAAAAGGCTTTAGCACCTCTCTGTAAGACACACATTTAACAAAGTATTTGAGCACATACAATTTTGGAGTCACATGTGGAATATACTGGGACAAGTTAAAGAAATGCATATATTTAAGTAGCTCGCACTGAGTTCATGTACGCCATTCAAAGTGCCATTTGTAAATTTGGGACTCTAAGGAACTGTGCTTCAAATGTGCTAAAAGCTCAGATAAAATAAAGATTATTGAAGAAAAGATTATTCTTTTGATAGAGATTAGAGCCATATAAATATAGCCTTTTAGTGCAGAGGAAATGAGAGAATGATCAATATGGCAGTTGTTCCAATGACAGTTCAGTAAAACTTTGAAAATGTTTGTTAGATATATATTGCTTTTGTCTAAACTAGATTATCAGAAGCAGCACATAATATGTCATTAATTTATTCTGTTTAATGATTGTTTTAACTAAAGGTTTGTAAATTGATCCTGGCTGCTTAACAAATAGTAGGTTACATTGCTAATAGGTAGCACAAAGAATGCTTTTTTAAAGACTCCAAGTAAACCAAGAGAAACTAGTTGTTAGTTAGCTAGTTAGAACTATTTTTTTTAATTATATGTGCCAGCTATTTGCAACTGTTTTAAATTTTCTATTTTGTAAAGCCACAGTAAGAACAGGCTTTTTATTGTTAAATTTATGAGGGACAAGAAAAATATCATTCCCAAAGCAATGATTGCTAAATGTTTCTTTTCTTTTTTTTTTTTTTCTTTGAAGTTTTAACAGAAGTTTTTACATTCATACAAGAAGTTAGTTCTGGTCCTGTCCATGTAAAACAGGAAGACATAATTTCTTATCAAGAAAAGCTAATAACATAAATATACATTTCAAATATGCAACCCTAAAATTAAAAGAAATGGTAACACTAACATATTATAAAGCAAGACAAAACAGCATTTTAATGGCAGCTTATGGATTCACTTGTTTCTTCTATATATATATGCTGAAAGTCCACCAGAACACATGGAAACCAACAAAACACAGAGTATTTTAACAGAGCCTTCATTACTTTTGCATTTAGAATTGTTGCTGTTACAATAACACACAGAGGTAAATAGGGCCCTACGACTCTGACTAGTTTGCTAGAAATTATGCCATAACAGTCACTGATATTCTCTTGGGCTTTTTTTCCAGTGTCATAACTATGGTGGATAGAAGACCTGACTCCTGTCTACAAAACTTGCCTCGGTCCCTTTACAACCACATTTAATTTTCTGTATACTGTTTTCCCCAATTACTAACTAGAGGGAAGGGGACATCCTCTGAACCAGATTCACACTTGAGCTTTCAGTCAGCTTGCTAGAGATGCTGATTAATAAGATGACTATTCAATATGATTTCAGTTACTTTAAACATTGCTATGATTGTTCAAAATCACTGTTCCATTAATGCCTATGTTCACCATACCTTAAGGCCTGCTGCTGGAGTCAAGGCACTGCCATCAGAAAGACTCAAAATGGCAGCCCAACCTGCCTCAGGTTTTGTATTGTTTTCATACATTTATCTATAAAAACATGTTTTCTGCTATTTGACCTGCAAAGTAGAACCCCAAGTCCTTGTATTTTTCCTCCTGCGCCCATATCCAAATAGGTAGATATAGTTGTTATTCTAAAATCTTTATCACTGAAAAAGAAAGGAGATGAATATTGCTTGCTTTCTAAGTAACATGTGGAACTGCAATACTGGCAGTGAGAAGAATCTTGTTTTGACTTGCAAAATGAACACAATTGGTAAAGAAGTCACTGAGGGAAAATAAATGTGAGTATTTAGGTATCATCTTTATAGCATCACTTTTCTTATCATAACAGCCACTCTTAAAAAAGTAACCTTAGCAATAACTTTATTTATTGTTTACATCTTTTACATCTACTTTGACTAAGGCTGAGACGTGGGAATGCAATAAATAGTACCAACAACATTTCTGAACAAGCTGAAACCCTCTGTATTGATATTCAGCTGCATAGGACAAATGCAAGGAATAACACAGAGCTTATACTGCTCATATGTGCATGCTTTCTTTATTTTTTTTCATTAACTTAGACCACTTTACATTTCCACATATAATTGACTTCATACATTAAAAGTACTACAGACGGAGAACGTTAAAAAAAAAAGCATTAAACCAGCTTGAATTATTGTAAAAATAGGTTTGGAAAGTTGACTTTGATATCTGTTGCAGCCTAGGGGCCTGAGGGCATGCAGTAATAAAGCACAGTGCTGGGACAGTGTAAAAATCAGCGCAACTTTGCCCCTGGCTTCTTTCTGGTGTGGAAGTTTTAGTGGTTAAATTACAACAGCGCGGTAAGGTCTCTTCCAAAGGGAAATGCAAAACCAGACTTCGGAATACTTTGGAATAGCTGCAAGTTTTCATTAAGAAGCAAATATTTTAGGAGAAACAAGAACTTGTAACAGCTTCCTGAAAAAACGGTCTTCCTGTTATTTGCTTTCATTACTCTTTCTTGTTTCTTCTGCCCCCAAACTCTACTACTATACATCAGATCAACTTCTCTTTATAATTTTATAAAATTGCTAACAGTTACAGTCCTTAAAAGCTGAGGCCTAAAATGGGTACTATTCATGAAAACAATATATTGTATGCTATTGGCCATTCTTTGAATGTTGAGGGTTGTTCTAAATTACACCTATGGTTCCCTTCTAGCCTAAATTATCCTATGAATTTATAAAAATTGTGTAGTTAAAGTAATTATGATTAAAGGACTAAAAAGGGTATCTTGACCTTGGTCTATGTCTAGGCAGGGAGCCTAGAAGTCCTGGAAGTGGTGGCCATAGACCGGTATTACTGCCTAGCCCCCATGACCAGGGGTCTGAAGCCTGGAAAACGTCAGTGTTTTCCAGTGTCTGAACTTGGGAGCTGGGAAGTTCTACAATGTGGGATGTCATGCATTGTCTCATCATGTTTGTAACCGCTGGATTAAAGTTGGGCCCCTTGGAGGTGTAAACTTAAAAAACCTATGAAAATGTTATCAGGACATCCCTTAATTTGTGTTCCTCTGTCTTCACTGAGATTAAAGACATGCTAATGGCAGCACAAATCAAGGTAGAAATGGGGACCTCCCCACTTTTCTAACTCAGGAGACACTCAGAATCTAGTTAGGAAACTGAATCTGTACAAAAGCATTTTGGGTTTTGTTTCCTTCAACGGCTGAAGTGCTAGTGAAAGAATCAGGAACAAGCTAATATTGAAATATGGAATAGGAACAGAAGTATTGCTCATTGCTTCTGAGTTGTCATATTCAGTTTTGTTTAGTTTACCTTGATTGAAGAATTGTAAATTAAATCTGATGGTCAAAGTATTGTTCAAAATTAAAGTTAGAAATTAAAAAGATGGTCTCACATTTAGATGACATCATGTTGGTGGATACAGAGATGTGGAAGATATAAAGGAGAAATAGAAAGGAAAAAAAAGGCCAGCTCTTCATGAGCATTCACTAATTTCTAATTATTTAAGTAAAAAAAAAAAAAATGGAAGGGAATGACACTTTTAGTTTTCAATAAAATGGCTTTAGTTTTTAGTAAAAATGAGAATGTTGTATTTTTTGTTAAAAAACACCGAGTATTTTCAACTGAATGAAGTGTATTTTTCACGTTTTGTAAAATAAAATTTCCCTGGGAAAATTAAGCTTTCTTTTTTCCTACGGATATCTTTCAATAAGGAGGTTTTAATCAGTTTCAATTTATAGGCTTCAACCACTTAACTTTCAGTACTCTGTGGCCCCTGTGACATTCATTACATTAACTAACGTGAGCCAATTGTACTCGCTAATGTGACGCATTGTACTGAGCATCTCTTATCAACAGGAGATACACATGTATACTTAAGGATGTATCATTAATAATTCTCACTGTATGTGGGCTTAATACACATTTTCTGATGCGAGTCCTTTCAAAAAATTTGCTGAAAAGGCATGAGGAAGAAATCTCAGTTCATCATAAAACCTGGGTAGTGATCCTGATGACAACAGAAAGAGGCCAGAATTTTTTCAAGCAGTAGAACAACACATGAAATGTAGAAAGCCTGCAAATTTAGTGTGGACACCTTGAAAGACCATAGGAACAACATAGTTGCTTCAGCTAAATAAACAGGCATCCCTTAGCATCCTGTCTCCAGGCGCCATCCTGAGGGATGTAGGTCTTTCAGTGGTTCTCATCTTCTAGACCCATGTGGTTACTTTTTATACTCTAAGATACCTCAAACTGTAGTACAGACCTATATTTGGGCAACTGAAGCAAGTTAGGAGAGCTTGGGGAGAAAGAAAATTAACGCAAGATTGGACGCAAACACTCTCTGGATCTGGGGAACAGTGTAAACAGACTTCTGCGACTGGGGAGTACAAAAGCAAGCTTCAGCAAGTTCTAGTGACAGTGGTGTAAGTCTCTGTTAGTTCTGTTATTTCCTTCCAATAAATGAACTCCCCAATTAAATATTCTTTCTTTTCTAAGCCTAGCAGCATCAGTCTTTGACTTCTCTCTTGAATAATCAAAAAATTGTTCAGGTAGTACACACAAAAAACTGTTCTCCAAGCATTTCCTACTTATTTCCTATGCACTTACTCTACCCGACCATCCCTACTTAATTTACCATACTTTTTCACATTTATTAATCACCATTTTGTTAAGTGTTTTATGATTGATATATCAAGGAAAGATAATTCTCCAATTGGTGTATCTTACACTTGGTAATTTTTACTTTGTTTTGAAATAGAATTCTATTTTGGAAACCATGTATTCATCTTACAAATACTGAGTTAACATTAGTTATTGGTTCTTTGATAAAAAAATGAGAAAGCAATCCAAATGTGATGAGGTAATCCTTCTTCAAAGTAAATTATTTTCCAGCATTTTTTTTTTAAATTTTCTGTTGTTTATGTTATTTAGAATCCACATATCCCAAATTTCTGTGTTTTTTTATTTAATGATCAGAACCAGGAGAATAAATCAGCATACACACACACAAATCTGAATTGGATCACATTTATTCAGGAACATTCACAAAACTGATTTTGCAGAACTTCACAAAAAATAACAAGTGTTATGGGAATTAACTCTAAAATTCTATTTGTGAATAAAAATAACGAACTTCTTGCATGGTCATCCAACCAAAAATAATACTGGCTGGCTCATCTGGACAGTCGCAATGAGACAACACAGAATAATAGCCAAATTTTATCTAATGTATAATAGAAGGCTTTAAAAAAGGTTCAGCTGACTAGTTCAAATAACAAATGCTGTTCATTAAGAAAATCATGTCTTTTAATGCATTTCATGACCATCAAAAGAAATTAATTTCTTTGTGACACATTTTTTCTTTTTAGTGGTAAATGCTTGGCTTAGATTTAGACTTACAAAAGTTGTGGGGGCTTGGAGTTTAAATGGGTGTCCTGGTTTTGGCTGGGGGAGTTAATTTTCTTCCTAGTAGATGGCATAGTGCTGCATTTTAGATTTAGTATGAGAATAATGTTCATACTACATTGATGTTTTAGTTGTTGCTAATCAGTGTTTACACTATTAGCAAGTGTAAACTTGTCAAGGACTTTTTAGCTTCTCACCCTACCCCACCAGTGAGTAGGCTGGGAGTTCACAAGAACATGGGAGGGGACACAGCCAGGGCAGCTGACCCCCAGGAATCACAGGGATATTCCATACCATATGGCATTATTCTCAATATACAAACTACGGTGAAAGCTGGCCAGGGATGCCTGCTAGAGAACTGGCTGGGCATCTGTCAGCAGGTAGTGAGTATTTGCATTGGGCATCACTTGTATATTCTAATTCTTTTATCATTATCATTTTCACTTCCTTTTCTGTCCTATTAAACTGTCTTTATCTCAACCCACAAATTTTACTTCTTTTTCTTCCCCATTCTCTCCCGATCTCTCAGGAGTGAGTGAGCAGCTGCGTGGTGTTTAGCTACTTTATGTCTCATCCAGGTTAAACAATGACAGTCCTGGCCCTGTACAAACTTCCCACCACGAGATGGTTATGTGCACCTGACTTCATGTGGATCTTTGGGTAACTGTTTCTTGTCCAGGTCATCATAAATCACCTCCAGCACGGCTAATTCCTTCAGGTACCGGATACCTTTCTCGATAGTGGCAGACTTGCCTCGGTGACATAAAACATCTTCCTTGAAGGGATACCTTTCCTTCCTGCCTGATAGGAGTCACCTCCAGAAGCTGAGGACTTATGCCTCTTTTCCAATCACTTTGTCAATGCCTCCTTACCTAGAAAGTGATCCCAGCTGTTTGGCTTTCTTACCTTCTAATTCCAGGCTGTTGGCTCCATTACTCTGCTCTTGTGAGATCCCACTTGGAGTACTCTGAGCAGTTCTGGTGTTCTCAACATAAGAAGGACATGGAGCTGTTGAAGCAAGTCCAGAGGAGA
Source organism: Strigops habroptila (assembly GCF_004027225.2). NCBI lineage: Eukaryota > Metazoa > Chordata > Aves > Psittaciformes > Psittacidae > Strigops > Strigops habroptila. The sequence continues at coordinate 45,835,323 of NC_044277.2, read as the reverse complement.
GCCATGGGGATGATAAAGGGGCTGGAGCACCTCCTGTATGAAGACAGGCTGCGAAAGTTGAGGCTGTTGAGCCTGGAGAAGAGAAGGCTGCGTGAAGACCTCATAGCAGCCTTCTAATATTTGAAGGGGGCCTACAAGGATGCTGGGGAGGGACTCTTCATCAGGGACTGTAGTGATAGGAAAAAGGGTAATGGGTTTAAACTTAAACAGGGGAAGTTCAGTATAGATGTGAGGAAGTTCTTTACTGTGAGGGTGTCAAGGCACTGGAACAGGTTGCGCAAAGAAGTGGTAAATGCTTCGTCCCTGCCATTGTTCAAGGCCAGGTTGGACAGAGCCTTGGGCCACATGGTCTAGTGTGAGGCATCCCTGCCAATGGCAGGGGAGTTGGAACTGGATGATCTTAAGGACCTTTCCAACCCTAACCATTCTGTGAGGTATCATGGGCCAATCAGACTATAAATAATTCACCTTTATGTTGCCAGCCCAGATCTACCTGAGCCACTTCAATCTTAGCAACCTGATCCACCTGCTGGTTGTTTTGTTGTTCTCCAGTGGCCCAGGTCAAAACTCAACAATGGGTGACTGCTTAATCTCTTTATGCAATGCCATCTCTTCCAGTTAATCCTTGCAAACAGTTGAGATGGTGGAAGAGGTTAACATGCCTCATGCCCTGCCAGTTAGCTGTTACTGTCCTCCTGCTGGAGAGTAGCACCTCTATTGCACAGCTGGAGAAGGGAACATTCATCTGCACCTCCCTTGTTCTAGTTTAGCTAACAGATGTATGTTGAAGGCTTCTACTGTTTTATCTCTACTGAAATTTGTGATGTTTTCTTCCTTCTCTGTCCCCTGGAGGAATCACAAGCCAACAGCTCCAGATGCAATTAGAAAAGGTGGAGAATTTGGCCCAGTAATGGTCTGTACTGGAGCCATGAGAGTGCCTCCAAGACCGTGACTAGGAGGTGGTCAAATACTTAAAGAGACCCTCAGTTCTTGCATTTGGTAATACTGTCCTGGCAACCTTATTCCTCAATTCTAAGTTCTCATTTAGGACTTATTTTCCTTCAGCACACACATATTTATTACATTTTTTTTCCTGTTCTAATGTAACCATTTTGTCAGAAAGCTTGTCCATATGTTCTTTTAAAAATATTTTTATTGCTCTCGTTAAATCCAAGGTATTTTTCTTGGCTGGAATTTTAGTGTTGTGACATAAACCTTCCTAGTGCTTGTTGTTTATTTACTTTCCAAGAAGTCTCTATTACTGTTAAAAAAAAAAAAAATAAAATCTCTAATTTGTTTATGTCTTGCACAGTTTCCTATCTTATAAAAATGAGACACTTAATTTCTATCACATCGACTTGGGCCTAATTATACCCACCTTGACTGGTAATTGCTCTTTTTCCTTTTGTTTCATACCCTGTTCCATGCTCTCAAGACATAACCAGTTTTTCAGAAAGCAAAATAGGGGCTGATGAGAAGGTACCATTTTCTTCTAGAGGACTAATCTTTCTACAGACTGTATTCACTCTGGGGTAACACCACTAAAGTAAATGAAATTGCAGTAGATCCACACCTGGCCCTAAAAGTCAATTAAACTACTTTTGTTATATGGGTCTGCTTCTGCTTTTATTCCTGATATAACCTTTAAGTTTTCTGAATGCACCTAATAAGCTGATTTCAGTTACCCCTGTTGTACTTACGGTTTGATGTATTCCGGATGATTTAATAACTAAATGATGGAAAGAAGGAAGGAAGAGAAAGGAATAATTCTTCTTGTTCTGTGATGCACATTGTACTGGAGATGCTTGCTGTGCTTTGTGGGACGAGTGTGGGAAGACTGTGAGCACGTCCTTTTCTTATGTTCGTAGGCCCTGCTTGACCAGAACAGCAAGAGGAAGTGGCAAAGGCAGTGAAGGTCTGTGGGAAAGGATGAGACTGTGGATGATGAGATCATGCAACTGCACAGCAGTGCCCAGATCCTCAGAACTAACTATATTTCTTTTTAAATCTCAATTTGCCCTTGTGACGTCAGTTAAGTTAGGCAATCACAAGGCAAAGATAAGCTGAAGGGTTCATTTCTTTAAAAAAATCCCCCACATATCAAACCAAATGAAAACACACCATAAGTAATCCCTGCTTCTACATTTTACAACAATAAAATTGAATTCAGAGCTCATAAAAACAAACTCCCCATATTACTGATTGATGAATGGGAAGAGATTTCAGCAAAAATGCTTCCATTGCAAACATTACTTTAACTTCTTTTCCCAGAGTGAGGCAATTAAATTTGTAAAGGAGTAAACTGTTATTCTGTTGTTTACACAACTATCTATGCCATTCTATCAGTCCCTATCCCTGCATTTGACCCACTAAAATACCTTACAAAATTTATATAATCCATCCCCCTTTGCTCTTTTAATTCAGCTGCAGCTACCCAGAAGTCATTTCTGTATGATAATAGAGTTAATTCTTTAGGATAAGCACTAGATGAGAGTATAACTGTGGTAACCACCTTGGAGGTAAGTAACGTTAGGCCCATTTTCAGGTGTCTTCAAACACTTGTTCAAAATTGCCTGCAGACCTTGCGCAAAGCTGATCTTCGAAGTATGGGGCTTGTCTGAAGATGAAAGTGGGCACTGTTATACATAGTTGAAGAGAAGGTCAAAATTATTCAAATATTTGTTTTTAATGGGAAAAATATTACTTGATTTTTAATTTATTTTTTTTTTTTTTAATTCATTGCAAAGAAACCTTTTGACTGTGTGCTTAAAGTGATACTTTCACCAACATTCACACAAGACTGGGACCAGATATGAATGACAGTTAAAAATTCTAGGTATCATTGATTTTTGTCACATCATTCTTTACTGCAAAAAATAAAAATAATGCAACAGATTAAACCATTTGAGGTGCTGCTGGCATTTTATCTATTGCTGCTAACGATTTATCTATTTTTTTTTTCTGTATGCTGTGTCATCAGCAACATGAGCTTCTGTCTTTGCAGTTGAGAGAATTGCTGGGGACTTCAAGCTACATAGACTTGCTTTTATTCACTTAAAACTGAAACCTACAAATCTCAGAAGATAGGAATGCCATGTCTTCAGCTACACAATTGTCATGGTTTGAGCCCAGCCAGTAACTTGGAACCATGCAGCCCCTCTTGGTTCCTCCCCCCGCTCCCCGAGGGATGGGGAGGAGAATCGGAAGAATGTAACTCCCACGGGTTGAGATAAGAGCAGTCCAGTAACTAAGGTATAATACAAACCACTACTGCTACCACCAATAATAATAATGATATGGGAAATAACAAGGGGAGAGGATACAATTGGTCACCACCCGCTGACTGATACCCAGCCCAACCTGAGCAGTGATCTGGGCCTTCCGGGTAACTCCCCCGGGTTTATATACTGGGCATGACGTGCCATGGTATGGAATACCCCTTTGGCTAGTTTGGGTCAGGTGTCCTACCTCTGCTTCCTCCCGGCTTCCCCTCCTCCCTGGCAAAGCATGAGACTGAGAAAGTCCTTGGTCAGAGTAAACATTACTTAGCAACAACTAAAAACATCGGTGTTATCAGCGTTGTTCCCAGGCTGAAAGTTAAAAAACACAGCACTGCACCAGCTACTAAGCAGGAAAAAAAATGACTGCTATAGCTGAACCCAGGACAGCAAGTTTTTGTGTCTGTGAATTCAGTGCCACTGGGAGGAGAAGAGGTTTTAAATAGACACTCATTTTACGGGAAAAGTGTTGGTGGTTTTGTTTAATACGACCATTGTAATGTTGCAGAGCATCCCACCGATAAGTCTGGGGTGGAAGTGTACTGCTGATGACTTATGCTGAACAAAGAAATTAGAAGGGAATGTTCTTGTAGGAGCTGCAGACCTGCTGGTTTTGCTAACCTAAATTGTGTATATGCGCTTGCCTGGAGATGACAGTGTAATTGGCATGCATTATTAAGAATGACATGGAATTGGGAAAAAACACACATTTGTGGTTTTCCTGTTATTCTTTAAAATGAAGGGTCTAGATAAAACATACAGACACCAGCGTAGTCATGTAGCAGTGAGAGGGAACAGTGGGGTACTGGTAGTGTCATCACAAGCTTGTGACTTTGGCTCTGCTTATGTTATTTAACACTCAAATAAGTGTTAGTGTGGTACCAACCAAGCAAAGCAAAGAAAGAGAATAAAAGCAACCTGTGCTGGGACTGAGTGGCTGCTGTCAAAATGGAGAAGTAGAACTTGACTTTCAAGTACCTGATGGGCTGTGCCACATCACATCCGGCAGTAACACAACTAGATGTGTCAGTCTGGTAAACTGTTGTGTTACAATGTGGTCATTCAGAAGTTAAAAGGAACAAGGAAAGGAAGAAGGTAGCAAATGCTGTTGCCTCATCTCCTTTCATCAAGCTCCCTTCTTGTAGCTGGGCAGTTGTTTTTCAAGCAAACATGTTCAAGTAGCATAAACACAAAGTAGCCAGTATAAAAAGTTTAAACAAAGCTAATAGCTCCCTCTGCCTCTTTTCATGGTGGGAATTAGGCAACTAGCAACTCAGTGATGCTATAAAAACTACTCTCTGAGTGAATGGGCCTGTGGAATATTGAAACAGTCTTTTTAAAGGTCACACACAATCCCTTAGAATAACGGTTGTCCATAACCCTTCTGATTCATTCTATGGTGGATACGATGAACAGCTGGCATGTACGCCATTTCCACCCTCCATTCTAGCAAAGTGCAACTTTTACTAGCATGTTTACATCCTTCAAATAAACTTGGACCACTGATTATGTAAATCATACCAGTATTTAAATTGAATGGTTAGGTTCAGCAAATGGCACCAAAATAACATGGATACCTACAACCACTTGTGAACTGCTATAGATAGGGGCCTGCAGTTTTTTGAACACTTTTGATTTACTTTAAACAAATCATATCCCGTTTCCAAATACCTATTGCAAGAGATGTTTCTAGAAGACTGCCTTTTACTTTCAAAGATCTCTCAGGCTTCTCATTCTTCAAATGTAGCTTTCAATTACCTTTATACAAAAAGCAGGTCTCAAGCATTTTGCTTCTCTTCAAAGTAGCACTGTTTTAAATAATGAACAGTTGCCAGGAGCAATAGCACAGGCTTATTTGTTGCTGTGTATTTGTCTGTCAGATCATTATTTCTGCTCTTTGGTCATCACTAGCCCGGCAGGTACAAATAAATCCTCAGGGCTTAAAACCTTCCTACAAGAAGTTATTTTCTGTAGTCACCTGTCAACAGCACCTTCCCCCCCCCACCACCCCCCCTTATTTTTGTTCTGATGTTCACTGATATTTTTTATATAAACAGACCAAGCTATTGACATCCAGTGACTTTACTTCTGTCTCTCTTTGATTACCATTTCTGTGAATATAACTTGATGGTCTACAGATAATAGAGTTGAAAAACATGTAACGAAAACCTGTGCTCAATATTTTTAAGAACAAAGAGAAAAAGGACTAGCACAGCAGTAAAATGTCTACTTCTTTTAGTTTTTCATCTTTCTAAATACTATGGGAGTAGAAAAAGAAAGGGTGTGTACATCAGTGATGAGCAATAATAAAAACATATCATACGTAAAGACTACGCCTAATAATAGTACTTCTACATATCCTGAACCTGCTCTGCAGCTGGCACAAGTAAGAATAGTTCAATTGAAGTCAACACATCATTTTCATTCCTGGCAGAAATAGCACATTCCATGAATCAGTGGTAGATTTTGTATACTTCAATAAAGACTTGTCATTATACAATTTAATGCTACCATATTTATATTCTGTGTGGGTATTAAAATATTGAAACTGGGGGAACAAATTCTGCAGATCTGAACTAAGAATGAGTCTCTACCACTCTCCTGGGAATTAGTCCCTTGTGTCCAGGATTCTCACTGGGCTGGATAGCAGAGTCATTAGGCTTAAGATGTGTTTTAGTATGTATTAGAAACAGAGACCAAGAGGCCCTCTGTCCTTATTAACAAACTTCTTGTTTGCCTGGTGGCAGTTGTTTGGTGGGATAGTTTATTAAAATGGAAAGTTCTCATAAAAATGCTCCTTCTATGTCTTTCATCAGCAAAGTTAATGAGAACAGAAGGGAGAAAGTAGTTCAAGCGGGTAAATAGCTTATAACATATTGAGAATGGGAGACTGCATGTCACTATGCTGCTTTGAGGTGATTTCCACGTCCTCAGTTCAGAGCCCTAGAAAGGACACTGTTCTGTGAGTTCCTAGTTTCTCTACACTTCTTGAGAATTTAGCTTTATTTTAGAAGAAAGGAGGAGATTTCAGAATATTACTTTGATTTTGTTTTTCTGAAGCTCAGTTATTACTGTTCCAGAGAAGCAAAGCTGCAAAGGATCTTTCCATCAGCAACTGCTGCACTGCTGAAGAACACGCTCACAAATCATCTGTTTCTGAAACCAGTAAATTTGGTTTTCATTTGGATTCAGTGGCTGCTCTGTGAGATTATGGAGAGATGGCATTTGATTTTCTCCTATAATCTGTGAGGCTTGCAAGTGTATTTTCTTTAAAGTTAACCTTTCAATGTTGTTTCAAAACTCTGCAGAGTTCAAAATCCAGTGAGCTTGTCACACAAAGTGTGACATAACCTGAATTTAATTCTGGAAGTTATTGATCGTTTTTCAAATACTTTGTCTCAATGTTCTTAGAATGATTTTCATGGTAATTAGACCCCATGAGATGACTTTTCCCTGAAAATTTGCTGGTAAGTGACACAGCAAATTCATTAATTTAAATATCCTAAACATAGTCTAAATCCACCAAGTGATTACATATCTTAATTGGCACATTAAAAACCTTTGGAATGGCTAAAATAGTAATATTAATTAATGAGCAGTATGGTTTATGCTTGGCAGACTATGACACTTTTTTACGTGATCAGATTTTATTTAATAAGAAAAAAAATCTTGGCTTCTTAAAAGTAAACTAAGACAGTTAGAAATACATTAAAAATAAAGGTCAGTTTTCAATACAAATAGGGAAAGCTGGAATCAGTCAGGTGATATAATCAGTTCAATATTATTGATGATTATTCAGACAACTGCCTGGCAGTTTTGGAAATGTGCGAAGATACAAAACTTTCATGAGTGTATTCACAATCTATATTAATCTTTAAAATTCTTCTAGAAGTATCATATGCTGTAAATTGCACCCCGCTAGTTTTTATTCCTGGCTTTAATATTTTAGTCGTCCAGGTGAAAGAAATGCTATCATATGACCAAACCACTGACTGCAACAACTACTAAATAATAAAAAAGAATGAATCTTAAAGAGATATTGTGTTGAGCAATGTTTATCTCAAAAGTGTACTTGCTGAGATCAGCATGGACTATAGCAATTCATGACTAAGCAAAATATAAATTTACAGAGATTAATTTTAAATTTCCTAATCTAGATTATTGCAACAGTTCCTTAATAAAGTAGAAAAGAAATTACATATAGTTTACACTTTGGAGAAAAAATAGAAAAAACAGTGGGACCAAAACTTTAGTTCTTTTAGTACTGCAGCAACTGAGTAATATTTTCTAGAAGCACATGTATCTCAATGGGCAAACTATATCTCCTTATAAACCTTCTAGTGACTTCACAGAGCATGTCAGGAAAGACTTGGTGTTTCCTTTTCCATCTGGGTCATGTGAAAGTTCTGCTTGTTAAACTGTCAGTTCAAGCAAAACACTTCCAGATCTCACCTACTATAGCTTTCTTAAGTGTCACCTTCATGGCTGTCTGTTTTGAAGCTTCAGATTTTGCACTGGGAAATAAAAATGGCTCAGAGCGTGAGCAGAAAAGAACTAATGAATGAACAACAGAAAGAAAGAGGAGGATTCTGTCTTTGCTTATACTTCAGGAGAACTGGGAGATGACTTTTAGAATTTTTAAAGTTTTAGGCAAAACTTTAGTTCATAAGAACATGCTTCCTTAAAAATAACAAAGGGATATTACATCTTCATGGGCTCCAGAAAATGACAATAGAAATAAAAGGTAATATCACTAAGTTAACAACCAGAAACTAGGTGCCCTTTAATTGTAACAAACCAATCTACTCTTCAGCTATTGAGCACTGGCATATCAAGAGCATTCATGTTCTGTTGGAAGTCATAGACAGTTACTTGATATGGGTAGCATAAAAGTAGGAACAGTTTCGAAAGGGTAGAACATTTAATGTCTGCCTTTTAGATTCATCTAGCTAATATCTGAATACAACCCATTCCAATACATACATACGTAAGAGATCTTTTTTTATTTTTATCCAGACCCAGTCAAACCCCATTGATTCTATTAGAGCTGGATATCATATTAGCAAAGGTCTGTGTATGAATATTGGCAGATGAATATCAGTAAACAGTAGCCATGCTTAAAAATTACCTAGATGACTAGTCCAGACCTTGTCAGTTAAAAACTGAATCTATAACTGATTTTTATATCTTATTTAGAATTCAGGCAATATTCAAAAGCAAATTCATAGTTCTTCTCTGTGCTCTGTTCTCTCTACATGATTATGCAATGTTTGTATCTGATGAATTAAAATTAGAAGCTGCAAAATAACCTATTTCTAGGTTAGACTTAGATGAATGAATGAAGAAATCAATTAATGAGCTGACATCAGGAAATAAAAAAAAAAAAGAAGCTAAGCAGGAGTGAAGAAAAAGAATCTGCAAAATTATTGCCCTAAATGAGTATAAAATGAAAGATTATCCCAAGAAATAACCTCCCAGCTGCCATCTTCTGCCTGTGATTATTCAGTTTCCTACAACTACTGCTCAAAATGCTGGGTATAAGGGCTTCTTTTCCAGTTGAAGGTGTATCATGATGTTAACAAATAATATGGTGCAAATTCTGCTAAAGAAACTAAATATCTCTGTTCTTTGAGTCAGGTTTGCAACTGATTTTTACCGGGCACTGATCTTTCCTCATTTACTAATCTTCCAGATTAATGTTACTGTTGACCAGACATACATCACACCATCTGCCATAATTTTTTACTACATCAGATAAAGCCAGCTGCCTCAGCACATGTAGAGCATTTTCTCTTCGACTGTAGACAGTCAGTGTATTTTTTCATATATTTTTCAAAGCTGCTGAAACTTCACCCCAACAGTAACTGAGAGTAGTTAGGTATTTGGGAAGCAATCACGTCTAATGGCCTTTTTTGTGAAATTATTTTTTTTTCTCAGCTATGCAGTTTCTGTGCAAATATTCAGCTCCCAAGTGAGTCAGCCATCTTGCCAAATTATGTAAACCAGGTCTCCTGCAGACAGTGTTTGGTTCTCTAGATGAGGAGTCATTTACAAGCGCAGATTTTTGAATCTACGTAATTCTGATGTCCTTATCACAAAAGCTGGTAGAAAAGCCTTAGGATCCTAAGATCCAGGCTATGAAATTGTTTCAAGCCTGCCTTCTGGCATGATTGTTTCTGAAAGCTTTAACCCTTAGATTTTCCTGCCATTTGAACTGAGAGGGTGACAGTGACTGAATGTGGACTTATGTCAGCCTCCATTAAATGGTTATGGGAAGACAAGTGTCCCTGCGAAAATGAGATGACAGTTGAGCTTTCCTCCAAAGTGCTAGAATTATTACTCCATTCAGAGTCACTGAGTGTGCGATGTGTAGGTACTGAAAGAATTCACTGTTGCGTGGTACATAGTACACGGAGCTGCAAATAGGGTCATTATTTTGTTCAGAGCCCCAATGCCCAGAGTAATTAACTTCACATGCCATGGCTGAATGCTGAGGCTGAGTTCAAGTGAAGTGGTGAGCAGCCCAGCCCTGAAGGGCATGGTTGCTTGAGTTCTTTATTGCAAACACAATGAAAAAAGTAATAGTTTTTGCTACACAATGTTGTAGTGCTTCTGCTTAGGAAATGAATTTTTATGTGTTTTGTATCTCATGAATTCTGCATATTTTATTCCCTACAGTTCAGTGTAAAAAGCTTTTTTTGTATTGCTAAATAACATGACTAATTGCACAAACAAAACAAAATGGCCAGGTGCATTACAAGGTTGAAATGTCAGGAGCCATCAGGAGGTCCCCAGGAAAGAGTGCCTATGTCATTTTGAATATTCTTTATACAGCGTTATCTTAAGGCAAACACAGAATGTTTTAGCCAGTTTGTGTTTTAAGATTAATAAGAGCAAAAGCTATTTGGGTTGAACTTTATTTTTTAACTATCCCATGCAAATGATCTTCAGCACTGCAGGTATAAGATTTTAATATATTAATTTGTGCATATCAGTGTAAATAAAGTACAAAGTCAACAATAAATGCTGAGGACTCATTCCCTTCTTAAAACAAACCAGCAATCCTCCTCTCAACACCAAACCATCAGGAATGCCTTCATTTGACTAAATTATAGCAGTCTAGTCTGGATAATACAATGCTTTCCTATCACTCCTTCTAACTGTGGTACTAATTTCAATACTCAGATTTATATTACATTTTTTGAATGGGGTAGGGAATAAATAACTTAGGCACCAACCACAGGGAAGGCAGTAGCCACCAGTGGGCATTTCTTGAAAGTGTGCTTTATTTCCTGTCTTCGGTTACTCATTCTGCTGTCTATCTAAAGCAGGTCATTTCTATGTTCCCTTTAAATTTGTGCTCTGATAATGATATCTGTGGGTGGATTTTGAGTTTGAGCTGGCTGCTGCCTGCATTCAAGCTTCAGGAACAAACAATTTAGAAATCCAGATGTTTAACATCCAGGATTTTGTTAAACTTTCCCTGGCATCCTTCCCTGTCTAGGGGCTCCACTTACATATAGGAGGAGAGTATGTGGGGAGCTGGGTGAGAAATGAGGGAAGTTATGTGGACTTCTTTAACAAGCTGTTTGTTGTAAGCAATTTTGTTGTGCTTCATTTCTCCCACAGGTTTCAGTGAAATCAGCATGTAAGTAGGCATACCTGTTATTTTGTCTCATGGGGAAGTTTCGTATCAGAAGAAAAAGAAGTATCTCACAGCGGAAGTCATCTACAGTGAGTGGTGAATGCATGAGGGTTTGTCTTGTAGATTACCTTTATTACAAGCTTCAAACCTCTGGTTAGATGTCCTGATGAGTGTGATAATTGGGTAACATCTTCCAGTTTGAAAAGAAGCTGCCTAATGAATTTTTTTACTATTAGAAAACTGTAATCTTTGAATTTCTGTATTTGCAAAATATACCTGATGAAAAATGAGTAAATATTTTAAACAAATTATAAAAAGGCCTTTAAGAGGCTGCCATGTCCAGCCTTTGCTCAAAGATAGAATAAACTGTATTTGTACTTCTTTTTTTCTGAAAATCCTTCATTCCTGTGGAGAACTACTTCACATGCTGTGAGTTATGATTAAAAAGCTGTGGTGAATTATTGAATAGTCTGTGTGTGTTGGGGAATTTAATTTGTAACCTACTGAAAATAAACCTGCATCTATAAAACATGTTAAAGGACAGAACTCATTGTCTCTACTCAACCAGCAGAACCTCTTAAAAACTCCGAAAATCAGAAATTTCAAGACAAACATCTTTGCAGGTCACGTTACTCTTGTTACAGAGACTAGTGACTGAACCTCCCTCCCTGAAAATCTCAGAGTTCTAGGTCTTTGCCCAGGGCTCAGTAAGTTGTTTAAAGTGGACGGTGGCTGCGAGTCTAAACAAAGTTCACTCTCTTCTAGGATTGATCTCCACATGGATGTGGCTGTTAATGTCTTCCAGAAAAAAAATTCTGTAGCCTTTTCCTCAAAAGTTCTTATAAAATCCTGGAGTCATGATCTGTGATTCAAACCACTCACTGAAACCCTCCAATCTTCTGTTGTAAACTGTACAAATGGATTTACAGAGCTGCAGTCTGGACACAGTTGCTAACCTGTACCTTTCATCTGCCTGTCATTAAAAAAAATGCTTCTTTGCTCTGCAAATAGAATCAAACCTAGACAGAAGGTTTCTGTAAGCAGTAGAAACCATAGGTATCATTCGTCTGCTGGGCAAAACATATACAATAACAGAGCCTCACATATATCATGTAAATAATATTAGGCAATTTATTAGGACTAGGGTCAGAATACCACTACAAATACTGTTCTGCAAACTGAAAAATGATGCAGTGCTGATCATTGAAAATGGGAAAAGATCAGGTAAAACCCTTGCAGTTTGATGAGTCTGAAGGGACAAGGAGAAAAGACAGACAAGAAATAAGTTAGTACTGCAGGACAGAACTATGAGAAGCCTTATGGGTGAATACATAAAATTTGAACTTGAGTTTGTTGATCAAGCAGAGGGAGTTAAAAAGGGTCTATATCTTCACCATTATTTTAAAAAATCATGCCTTTTGAAGACATTGGAGGAGATCAATTAAAATATCCAAGGAGAAATCGTCATTAGTACTTTCATTCAAACACTACTGACCTTCTCTTCCATTTACCTATTTACTGCTTGGTAGACACTTTGTATAATTTGCAAGGCACAAATTAGTATTCCCTAGAACATGAGAGAAATATGTACTCCCGAAAATCAGTTGCCAAACCTAAGTTGTTTCCCCTGAATGAATGAGCTCACTAAAGATAGGAAGAGTGATTTGAAATTCTCCAACAGGCAAGTATGTGCAGTTAAGCCAAACTGCTGCTTCTCTGCCAGTCTGGTTTTTGTCTTCGGGATAAGTGGCAGCCTCATTGAGCAGTAATACAGATAGCACAGTACTACCTAAAATGTTAGATGCTTATTAGATTAGTGACAATTGGAAAAGGATTCTATCAAATCATGACTGTTCATTAAATGACCTCTAAAATTATGGAGAGATGAGAGAAAAGATTTTCAGCATGCAAAGAGATGTTTCCCTATATATTAATTTAAGGAAGAGAGTGCAGACACTGCATGTGGTGTCAGATTTGTAAATCTCAAAGGGTAATGTATGATTTCATTATCTTAGGCACATTCTCACTGGATGATAAAAGAGTTACCAACGGTACAATTTGCAACAGCTGAACTATGCCTAATGGCACAGATATAGTATTGTCTATCTTTTTATAATTTACAATGTAGTGCTGAGAAAGCTTTTGGACCAGTTGGGAGATTCTCACTTATTCAAGTGGTTCTATTTAAGTCAGTGAAATGGCTTGTGCTAGGGCTTCTTTGCCTTTTCATGGGAAAGGGCCTCTTGATTTCAGCTGATTGGCACATTCGAATTTCAGTGATAATGGTATGGTTATTTATTAGGAGGTTTTTTGGAAGGGGAATAGACTTACGAACATCAATACACTTTTTTTTTGTGGTCATTTTATACCAGAAAAGGGACACTATTTTATTTTAGAATTGAAAGATTGAAGAGACTAATTTATTGTTTGTTTTATGTAGTGTGCATCAAGGCATAACAAAATCTCACTGGATTAAATTATGTAAATTTCCCAATCCAAAGTTTACCTGAGACTGTTACCAACACTAATTGCATTTCTGGGTTGCTGTATTTTTTTTCCCCAGATTCATATGTCTTTTTAAAAAAAGTTCATTCTACATTTGCTCTGGGCTTTTTTACCTACTGAGAATCATAGTATGTGTGATAGACGTGCCAAGATTTATATAGAAAAAAACAGGAGAATTCATAAATTTAACAACTGAAACAACTACATTTGGAAAGCATGCTAATAGCTCTTAAGAGACAATGCAGTTGTACATTTATGCTAATCAGCCAATTTGCTATTGCTTTCCTTAACGGTGAAAGGTGGTTTTAGTGTACAGAGTTCTGCTGCATGAATGATAGGTTGAACATTAGGATACTAACTCATGTCAGCTTTTCCTCTGAAATTTGGACTGTGTGCCTATATACAAGTACATCCATAATATACAAAGCAAGTAACTGATCATGCTGCTAATGCAGGACACAATTTTAAGAGCAGTTTCAAGAAACATTTGTCACTAGTTTCTTTTTTTTTTTTATCATTTCCGGTACTTTCTCTGGTGGAATTCTCATTAGTCTGTTTATGCCATAAAGAAGGCTCTGAAATTTAGTGACTAACTTGTTTTGGGATGTGTGGTTGCACAGCATAGAAAGGGGTGTCAGCACTTTGACTGAGTGGCCCACAGCTGTCTCATATCAGCGTGGTGCCCTGGTAAAGCTGGCATGAACAGACAAACAAGCACTTTGGAACCTGGTGACTGCAGAGGTGAGCCACGGGTGGTTTGAAAAAGCCCTGGTTCAGCACTAGCTCAAATGAAGTGAGAGTATTGTCAGCTTTTTGAGGCTGTACTGGTTTGTCTTTATGAGAATTGGCTTTCTAAACTTTGTCCCATGCTCAGCTGTGACTGCAGTTTCAGGCTGACTAGGTGCAATATAAGAAAAGACACAGGCAGGACCTGTGTGTTATCTCAGCTATTTTACTGGCTTTAGGCTGATGATATGGGTAGCTCTGAAAGAGCAGGGATAGTATAAGGTGAATGTTTCTCACAACCTGTTGCCTGTGCTGGGAGCAATTAAATGTCATAGGTGTTGCTGTTTGGCATGGATACTCTGAAGGCATCTGATCTCTTAAAAGGTAAAAGACCCATGATTTATAGGTACCTTAAGTGCTGCTTCTGTTTGCTCCTGCTTGTATCAAGATACAACTATAATAATGAGGGGCTACCACTAAAAGTAGACCATATCAGAGAGGTCAGTAATCAGATAGGGAGGAACAGGAGAAGGAGCAGACTTACTAAGCAAGTGCAGCTCCTCCCTCCTAAGCAAAGTTGAAGACACACTGAGGGAATTTAACTAATCTCACATTTACAAATATCATTATGCTTCTGAAGAAAAATGCATGTGATTTTTATAAGAAAATATCAGTGTAGTAAATATACCCATGTCAAGATATAATTTGCGGTAGAAAATACTGGTAAAAGTTTTACAGTATGACTGCTACCTTCTACATTGTGTATGTCTCCTGGATTTCCTACTTAGCCATAAGCAGAGCAAACATGCTCATTATTTTAATATGACTTGCTTTCAGCCACGCTTAACACACGCCTTTCAGTGTGGGGAAAAGAAAACACAAACCCAACAGCCCTTTTTCCATTTTCTGGAGTCCCTGCACTAGTGTTCCACATACTTAGGGAGTAAAGACTTGCTCCTGAATCCAGATGTTTGTCATTTATTACACCAAGAGCTGGGACTATTGAGAATTTGAGTACTTTCTGCTTTCAAGAAAAGTAGTTCTTTCACACCAGTCAATAGGCTGACAGCATCGTAAGTGCTGTAGTTTTAGAAGACATTTTACTAGTCCTACAGCATTATGCAATTTTGCACTTACATTACTAGTCTTTATTAGTTTAATAGACCACTGTATACAGTGTGCCTGTTGTGACAGTTGGAAACATATGTTTTGCTCAAGTACCTGCGGTAAAATTTTAATGCAAGCTGAAAAAATAATGGTTACAGTCTGGCCTTTCGGTGGCATGTGGTAATTGTTGCCATTTAGTGTACAGCGCAGTTTTACTGAAATAAGAATGTTGGATGGAAAAGAAAAGCAAGCATTTCAGGGTTGGGGTTTTTTCCTCACTGCGTAGACTGTAAGCTTTTAGGAGATGGCGGACATAATTGTGTGAGTGCTGCTTCCATTAAGGAACAGCTGATAAGGCTAATACTTTTGAAACTCTGTTTGTAACAGTTGAAACAGGAGTTTGTAATATCTAAAAGTGGTGGTGCCTTGTAAAGAGTTGATTCTTAACTCTTCGGCTCCTCATGTGTTAGTGAGAAATCTATTCTGGACAAATAGTTTTGTGAGCTCTGGAAAATAGGTGGACAACTGAACTTCGTTTTGAACCAGATGACAACTTGCAAGATACTGTACAGGATATTCTGGGAATCTGCCAGAGAAGGAACAAGAAGGTCTAAAGACTAAAGATGTAAGGCAATAGTCAGCACTTATATGACTATTCAGTAAACAAATACTTTATCTTCTTGTAGTTACAGCTGTAATGATATAAAGGAAATTATATCATTATTGTGATATTGAAAGGACTGGTTAAACATTGAGCTATTTGGGACAAACTACATCCTTCCCGTTTGGAAGCGTCTGATATTTCTCCCATCTGACCAACACAAATTTATTGTAGGCTTCGATACAACAATTTTTTCCTGAGTGCAGCCAAAATTCATACTGCACTAAAGTAGACAGGACTCTTCCCAAAACAAGGTTTCAAATGTTCTGCCTTTTAGGCAGGTGGTTTGGATTTTGATGTACACATATGTATAACTCATTCTTCCATTCAGATATCCACTTATCTGTCTCAGGACTGTGTTTGTTCCAAATATAAATGTGTATTTATATAAGTTGTGTAAATAATATGCCGATAACACTTGAGATCAAGGCTAGTTTGAGATTGGTGCTATATGTCACCATAACTCTGGTCAAATCCTTTTGTCTAGAGGTGGAAGAGACCTGCTTAATTCTCATTATGTAAGTAAGTTCTGCAATTGCTCTCATCACCAAATATTTGAATTCTATCCAGAAGTGCATTAAGCTGGGTGACTACTTTGTGCTATAGATAAAATTTTTTTCCTTAACTTTCTTCCCAAGAACAGATTGCACACAATTGCAATTTTGTTTCGGTAAGGTTTTAATTAGAGAAGGTTCTTTTCTCATACACATTCACATGCACCTCCTTCAATAGTAAGGGTGTTGTTTATTGTTCATTTTTTCATGTAAGAATATGAAAAAGGGTTGAAGAATGTACCTTGCACAAACAGAGGCAGATCTGCATAAAATGATCATGAATGACAAGCAATTTGGATACTACATGAGAACAACAGCCATTTGAAAATGCAAGTTAGCCAGAAGTTGTGGGATAGTAATAGACTGTAATTACTGCCACAGGCTTTAATCCTGTGTATTAGGCTCATCTACTGCACCTATGTTTTCTCAAGTCCTACTTGTTTCTTGATTGGGGTAGAGGGTAAATACTCATATGCTGTTTATTTAGGAGTTGCCATTCTTATTATTATGTGTTAATCAGCTATATACAACACTTCTGGTTTGAAAATATGCTGTTTACAAGAAATATGTAAGCTATTTTCTGTAGCTAAATATGGGCTGATATAATCCTTTGAAAAGAGGCATGTGGCACCAATGTGGCAAGGTTGGCACATGATAGGGCACTATCAAAAAGACGTTTTTTCCCTTTCTGGCAAGCTACTCACTTACACAAATCCACTACATTTTATGTTAGGCATAGGGATCTGAGCACCCCCTGGGCAGGCAACCTGCCATTATTACGAATGAACTGGAAGGAAGGAAACAAACTGTGGATGTCTATCATCAACTATTTCTGTAAATATCATAGCTATTTTTCAGGGTCATTAAACTGACTGTCCATTGTGATTATGTCTAAGAATCAAAGGTGTTTAAGCATAAGTGACAATAAGTGTTTGTGGCAGCATGATTCACAGTTTTTCTTCCTACAGATTTAGAAGGTTTATGTAATTAATTACATTATACACTTTGTCCAGCTAGCTGGCTAATGTTAGTTTGGAAAACTCATAAGGTAAGAACAATGAGCTGGGTATGCTAGCAATGTCAGTTGTCAAAGAACATTATAATAGTATAACCGTGAAAGCCAGAAGGCTCATAAGAAAGAAATGTATTCATGTCTATACATTTGAGGGACTTAAAAAAAAATCAAGGCCTCAGCTGTTTGAAAAGGAGTGTCATTTTTCTTTATGAATGATGTGGTCCAAAGGAATTAACTTGGCTAGCCCACTTGCAACCTTAAAGTGATGTGAGGGCTCCAAAAGCCCCAAATGTCTGTCAGCACAAGTGATCTTGAAGGCAAACCACGTGAGTGGTTTTTGCCTTCAGACAGTGTTATGATGCATTGGCAAGATTCTGAGAAAACGACTGGGTCATAGCATGCTGTACATCCAAGTGAATATTTCAGCACCTGGTAAGAGAGTTTTCCATAAGTATACGTTACCTAGCAATGTTTTCCACAGTATATACCCAGACAAGTTTGGTTTTGTCTGGCGTTTCATTCTTTCCTCTCTTTTGCTATAGAACTGCAAAATCAAAAAAAAAAAGCTATTTGATTTAAAACCATCTCACAATGAATTGCAGGGCCATTAGACCAATCGCTGAAGAATCTCTTGGAACGTGCAGTGTCTGGGGGAGCACAAAACCAGGAATAGGTTCCACAGTGGAGACCAGCTCCAAAGCACAGAGGAGCTGTGATGAAGCTGTCAACTTTCAGGAAAACCTAGTCAGGAAGGGAGTCAAACCACATCTTTCCTCTACAGCATCAGCTTTCAGAATAATGAAACTTTTCCTTGTCTTGAGACCAATGGATGACAATCCATGTTCCAGTTCCTGACCTTTGCCTCAAGATACTCTGCGGCCCAGGCCTGCTGTGCAGAGAAGCTCTACAGGCATTTCAAAATGGAGATTCCTCAGGCACACAGGAAACAGCTATTTCTCTGGCAGTGGAGGGCAGCCAGTGAAAGAAAAAGAGGAGCTAAAACATTCATCAGGAGATGGATAATACCATTTTACAGTAGACAAGGGCTGTCATGGTCAAACACTTTCTAAGACACACAGCTGCACTTCATAATAAAGTTAGCTTAAGGAAGTGACACAAGCTCCTAAAGACTACAGAGACTGTTAGGACATGCCTCAGAATATACTAAATCTTGGAAAATGCAAGATATACTAACGTTGTTTACGTGGGCATGACTTGCTTTCCACAATAACTGTAATCTACTATTTTATTGTATCTAACAATATTCTTTAATTCAACTAGTAAAAGCTGGGTGTTGTGGTTTTAGTGGTAAAAGTTCAATCATCACTTGTGACCAGAGGCTGTCAGTAAATGTACCACAGATAGGTTGCAACTATTAGTGGTCAGGATCTGTTGCACTACATAAATATACAGGTTAGGCTGGACAAAATAGAGGAAGTGGTGTAATATGAGAACGTGTAAGAGGAGAAGGAAATTGCTGTCAGGCTCAAAGTTAGTCTAGGAAAAATTAGATGTTAGTCAGCCTAAGTTTTAGTATTATCATTGCTAAACGGGGAAATTTTTATAATGCTCATTACAGAAATCAGTAGTTTTCATTAACATTGAATTTTTGGAAAATCATGCAAAACCATATTTTGACTTCTATTTACATGTATTTTTCACTCAGAAAATACTAACGGAAATTGTCCTGACCAAGAGGGTACTATTATAAATGAATATGTAATAAATTACATTTACTTCTCCTATGTATTTTGTACAGATGTACATTAAATTAGTTCAGATGGGTAAATATAAAATGAGATTTAAGCTGAATGTATAAAAAAACTAGTGGAGACAAAAACCATGTCATACAAAATCTTTCTGATTAGAAGCCTATTATAAATAAAGCTGTAGATAAAAGGTCTTTGAATTTTGTAATAGGTTTTGAAAATAAAAGACATAAGTTTCATCAACAATTAGATAATTAAGGTTGTAATCAGAAATCAAACACATACCTTACTTTCAAATATAATAGTGTTGGACATACTATGCTTGTTCAAACCAGTCCATAGTACAAATTGCACACTATCAAGTGTTTTAGAGACAAGGTTAAGAACTTGCAGTGGTCAATAAACTTCTTACAGGGAAAGTTTCTTTTTTTGATCCTAACCACTCAGGTGATGACTAGTGCTTAGAAGCCTGAGGATTAATAACACCAAGGTTAGACTTAGTTAACGCCAATGTTAGTTATCTGGAAGTGCAGCTGTTCATTGCCCTATTCTTAATTCTCAGTCTTGTGCAAGATCACTCTAAGATTTTGACCTCAGTGCCACCCTTGTGGCAAAGACTTCTACACGAGAATTTTATGCACATAGAGGGTTTCCTTTCAACATTTTTAAAAAATACGCTCTCTCCAATTTCACTGGGTGCTTCATTGCCGGTTTAGCAGACTGCTGTATGAAAAAGAACTACTGGAAGTGTTTCTCTCTATACTGAAGCTTGTATTAGTATATTTATCATTGTGTTTCTTTCATTTTCTTTCTAACTAAGGTTTTTCAGTGAATCTATGTGGACATTTTTCTGAGTTGTTAATATTCTTGTTTTCTGTATCTGGGAAATGACTAGTTACAGTTCCACTTAAAGGAAGGGACTAAACCCTGCAAACTAGAGGAATAAGAGACAATGGTATACATTCGATGTTAAAATAATGCATACACTATGTACATGTAACAGTGTGACTATATAAAATTTATGTATATATATTTATGTATTAAATATTTTTGTCTTTTTGTCTATAACTTTACCATTTTGATTTTCATTAGTTAACATTTCAACATTAATTTTGGGTACATTCCTCTCATGTTTCTTATGATGAGAAAGATTTTGAGCTGTTCTGCCTGGGCAATTCCTCTTTTCTTCCTTGGCATATTGCAATTAATTTGATGTGTATTAAATTTTATGAGCTGAAGAGACAAGTCAATTCAAACCAGAGTGACTAAAATGTTTAGATGTCAGGTTTAACAGGAAATCTGTTTCAAAGCATGGATTTGCAACCAGGTTAATATCAGCTTTATCTCTTTCATTTGAAAGGAATGTGCCTATGAGCTCTAATTGGAAGCTTATGATGCTTCAGGACCCGTGGATGGATTTCATCAGGTCCCATGGACTTGTGCACATTCAGGTTCTTAAGATAGATAGATAGTCTCAAACCTGATCCTCTCCTACAGTGGGCCTAAGGTCTTCATATTCACAGTCCCTGCATTTGCTTTCCAAGACTTGGGTGGTGTGGTCAGAGCATTTGCTAGTGAAGACTGAGGCAAAGAAATCATTAAAAACCTCAGCCTTCTCCAAATCCATGGTAGCCAGTTCTCCTGATAGGTTCCAGAGAGGGCCCACGTTGTCCCTAATCTGTCTTTTATTTGCTACGTATCTATAGATCTATATATATCTATGTATATATATCTATCTATATACAAAGAACATGAAACAGACAAGGAAACTTATTCAATTTTGACTAAGCATAGAAATATTGGACTAGCACTTTTTCTGTGCTGTTCCTTTAAAAAACAAACAAATACCACACACACACACCCCCCCCCAACAAAGAAATCTATAAAGTCATTAGACAAGAGTAAACTGTATTAAGGTTAAATAGAAGTTCAGCTGGTTTATTTGAAGAATTGTCAATACTTGCTCATCAGAAAAATAAAAGTTCATGTGATCTACTGATTTTATGAATTATATTCACAGAAACCACCTGCTATCCAATCCTGCAACTTAGAGTTTTGTTTTCGAGTGATGGTTCCTGAAGGCACAAAGAGAAACAACTGGTAATAACTGTCTGAAAATCATTGAATCATTGTCATTGGTAGCTGATGATCTACTTCACAGTTGCACTCTTAAGTAAGTCTTCTACTGTAGCAACACTATTAAAATCGTTATTAGTTGGCAGGAAAATCTTCATTGGCATGTGATAGTATTTGACGGTCTCAGCATCATGTGTAGAATGATGAATTACTAAGTAAAAGTGTGAAATTTAGAAGGAGAGATATCAATTTACCTGTTGCTGAACATCTTAGAATGAAATGTTCTGACAATGTTTACAAGGAGGGCATTAAGCTGGAGATATTTGCTTTATGTCAACTTAAAGACTATTTCAACTGACCTGGAACTGCTTTGTTCCATTGTTTGGTTGTTTTACCAACCTGCTCTGTTTCTCTTTACCTCCCTTCTGCATTTCTGTATCCTGGCCTTAGACTGCTTTTCAGTCATTTCCGGGCTAGGAAGCTGGAATTTGCCTTATCATGTCTATGTCTGACTCCTTCTTGGTATTAACTTCCCACTTATAAAAATTCCTGGGAGGGCAAATGCTAAACAGGTGTTAAAGAGTTAAATGATTTATGGGATTCAGATACTTGTCCATAGCTGAAGTCACTGACCATGGAAGTACACCTACACTATTGCTCATGATGAATGAAGTTTATTTCCCTCACATCTCAGCTCTTTTGTATTGCTTTTGTTTCCAAAGCTATTGATGCTTCCATTTTGTTGACTCAACTAATCTCAGTGAATTAGAAAATATTCTCTTGCTAATCTCAACTATGATTATACTGCCGTTGCTTGACTATGGCGTAACCAATATACTAAATCTTTTAGACATGCTGTTGTTATTTTACCCTATTATTTGGGGTTTTCTCTTGGTAAAAACTTTGCTCTAATACTTTGCCTTCTTTCCTCCTCCATTCACTGTCAAACATTCTGTGAAAGAAGTAAGAAGTCTGAAGGAAGTGTTTTGTCTTTGCCTGCCAAGACCCTGAATAGCATTGCTATTGTCATACTAATAGATGACAACCCCCAACTACTATGAATATACCAACAAAAAGGACAAAAAAAATTCACCACTGTAAATAGATCATCCTTGATGCATTTCCACCAGTTTAGTCTCCAACTAGAACCTGTAAACTGAGGTATAACACTGAGAAAAACTTCAGGAGGAATTAGTGCAGGGGACAGGAAAAAGGAACTGCTACAGCTTGACATTCCAATAACGTTATAATATAATTTGAAAATAAAGAAAAATAAGATACACTGTTCTTCCAGGTTTTCACCAACATCTTCAGCTCATTAATATCTTTGTGGTGTGGAGACTGTTCTGAGGTGGTTACTGTATTTTGTCAGTTAAGCAAATGAGTAGCTGTAAACAAATTGGAAAAATTCAATGCTGCTTATCTGAATTCAAAACAAGAAATTAAATTGAATGTTGGCAATTTTAACTTTGGTCATACTGTAGATAAACAAGGATAAGTAAATATGTACAACATTTGCAAATATATGCAATATTTTAAAACATTTTCTTTTTTAAAACCAAATATTTGCTCTTTTTAATAGCTATCTGTTTATTTTCGTACATGAAATAATTGCTCAACTCTCTGTCTTTATTAAACACTAGGTTTAGGAAAGATGAGTTTATGCAAACAGAAACTCAGCTTTGCCTATACCACATTGAATTGTTTAAAAAGTAATCATAACCTTTTCATAATCTTGTGGTTTGTGTTTTAGTTTTTAGTACACAGCCAGACACATCTGTATAGTTTAGGAAAAGTGTATTCCATAAACTTGTAAAATATTTTGGCACAAGCCTTTATTCCTATTTTTATTTGATATTTCACAAGAATCACATACCCCCTCATTCCCCTCCCCCCTGCCCTGCCCCAGCCTCTTTCTACAAAGAGCCATTGGGAATCTGTAGATTATTGACTAGATCTTACACAATAGAGCTGTCACATTTTAAAGCTATCTGGAGAAATAACATGTACTTTGAAAGGTCACATTCAACTAAAAATAAAAATACATTCTGTCTTAGTATTTTCAGATATTTAAACAGTATGTTCTGAGCTTCCACATCAGGCAGAAGTAAGTATATCTTTCTTTTTCTTTACATGCATCTCTAAGATAAGTACTGATTCAGTTATGTGGGAAATGTATCTACCTTCCTAAGGCCAACCAGGAAGCCAAAGGTACTTCTCAGAGAGATATGTTCACTTGAGTAATACAACAAAGTACTGAAACAGAAACAGCATCTTTCAGGACAAATACTGCTTATGAAAAACAGATACATTAGGCCATGCAGTCAGATTCATATACCTGCAATTTTGTGGAACTGCCAAGACATGTGAAGCTGTTTGTTAGTCTTGTTTGGAAGACCATGGGTTGACTCCAACACTTCATTTTAGTAGGCAGTGTCATTGCTGAGGGCTGGGTTTTACATTCTTTTCTCCAGCAAAACTCCCAACAGTTTTTTGCTAATCAAAGTTAGCAGGATATTATCCAATAATATATATTCACTTACTTTATCTTGTTCTCCCTCTTCACTCTCAACACAAATGAATTTAGATGTAGTGGGAAAGGAGGGAGTGCTGAAAAAGAGAGGGACATAGCAGTGATGGTACAATAGACTTTGTTAATGGATAAGAATTGCTTTCTGTTTTGATAGCTTGGTGTCATAACTTAATGGAGTATACCATGGTTTTCCATTCCCCCAAATTTTGTGAATACTGAAATAAATGCTCTAAAAATGTTATGTTTGCCAAGACTCAGTATCCGTTACAAAAAAAGGCACTTTGACAAAGTGCTTTTGTTATTGATTGACTCTGTGCATGTTGTCTAGAAGATGATGGGTACAGATCTGTTTCCTAGTCTGATTACCAATACAGCATTTACTAAGACTCCTTGTTTAACACAATATAGGTGTTCAACTTACAAGTGGAAGTTTCATCACCTGTTTAATCTAAGAAACTTCGAAGAGTTCTGAAGGTAGGGAAAAAAAAAAAAAGAAAGAAACAAAATAAAAAGGTACATTGCATCTTTCTTGCCCTACACAAGACAATAATGGCTCAACTGGGAAAAATCCCTCAAACATGATGAATTGAGGAACACGCACTCTGTCAGTCTTTGAGTGATCATGGCAATCTTTTACTTTCACCTCTAATTACAGCTGAAAGCAATGAGCAGTCATCTGATATTCACACCTGGTAGAAAATTTCCTTATCTACCTATGAAGAATAGGAAGACTAGTAATTCAAAGTTGTTCATTCAAGGTGCTTCACTTTTGCCCTCAAATGACAGCCATGAGGTACCCCTGCAAATGACAGGCTAGTTTCCATATCCATTTAAACTATCCAGGGAGTGCAGCAGTAACGCTAGAAACAGGATGCCTTTGTTTACCACCATCTAGAGTCCAGGTGCCTTTGGACTAAAATATATTTTTAAAATATTAAGATACAATTAGTAGACAGAATTTATACATGTAATGGGAAAGGCATGCCTTTTGTATGTTTTATGTCTCTAGGGAGTACAAACATATGGAATGATATATATGTTTATTGTGGAACTATTTTCTTCTTTGATGTTCATGGTATGTTATACCATGGTATGAGAAAATCACTTTGTGGCATAGCTATGTGAATCTCTGTACATTTAATATGGCTTGCTGTGAGAAAGAATCGCTTTGGCTCTCTGGGGGGGGAAATAATTAACAGAGGCTGATTATATAGCTAATACTACATTATGCAAATATGCAACCCAGGGTGGTTTGACACACAATGCATTGATTTATATGCTGTGTAAAGGCACCCTATTATTCTGTTCTGTTATTTATAAGCTGGACTGTGTGTTTGTTTATGCTGATACACAGCCAGAGAGAACTGAGGAGCTGCTGCTCACATTGGTGTCTCAGCCCACACTTTGGAACTGCTTGAAATGGGCCAGAAAGCAGGCTTAGCACGTGCTGGCAGATACCATGTACTTCAGCCTAAACTGAGAACCCTCAGGCAACTTCAGAAGAGAAAACGAATACCTCCCTCTGGGAAGTTTTATTTGTTCTTTGTGTAATGGGTCAAGTGAAAGAATGTTTGACAGGGACAGTTTTACAATAGATTCCTGTTAAAATATGGTGATGAGTCACCATATCTATTTACAGCAAAATGATAAATAGAAGTACTTCTCAATGCAGAATCTCTCTCAACAAAGAGTGTTGAATTTGAAAGAGAAGGAAGTCCTCATTTAGAATGAAATCAGAAGAGATTATAAGATGAACTAATACAAATTCCTAAGCTATGAATTTGCTTCAGTGGTTTGTTGAATAAGACAAGATTTAAGCATATAAGTTGCATCATTGATTTGGTTCACACACTTCTGTTTATGCTAAGTATAAGCAGGGAGTCCCATGGAAGCCTAATTCTGGAAAATACAGAATTAATGAGTACATCTGGTAGTAGCCCTGGAGGCTAGCAATGTAATTTTGATCTTGCCTTTGATTTGCTAAGTTTTTAAAATGTAGGTTTCATCCTGGTTCATGCTAGTGTCAGTGCATGTGAGAACTAAATTAGCATTTGTTCATCCAATGTTGCTGCCACCAGATGGAACTGGTAATGTTCAGCCTGTCCTGGGGATATAGCTGTCACTGAAACAGTAAAGAGCCATCAATTGGTGATGGCTTTTGGTTATTACTGATGTGGATCAGATTTGATCTGTGAATTGAAGTCTTATACTTTGTGTCATTAATTTTTAATAAGTTGCTGGTTTTTCTTTTCTTTTTTTTAAAAAAACCAAACCCTATATTAAACTAAGTTGTTTAATTTATGCAAAATTTTCTATGTATGTATTACCCTTTGGTAAAAAGCTGGAGTACTAGAGTGAATTAATCACAGATTCAGCCCCATAGCTTTAGGAGTTAGCAGCTCACCATATCTTTCCGTTAGAATGAGAGAATAGTTGAGATTTAACATAGTCTTTAAGAAGGGTAGATGTTATAGCAGAGTGGACTGAGATGCCAGAAAAAAATAGCTGAAGACTACATTAGTATCTTAGCATGTGTTTCTCAAATGTTTTCAGTTGACAAGCAACGGCTTGTGATCTGTTGTGAAGCCACTGATGGATTATCTATCCTCCCCCACCTCCCTAATGAGTAAAAGCTCTTGAAAAGAATTTGTATTACAAGACAGTTTCCTTAAAATTCCGCACCAGCAGATTATCTCTAAAGTCAACTTTCCTTAGTATTTTTCTGATTCTATGTGTCTGGGGAGAATTCTCTCTTTATCAAAGGTCTTTTACCCCTGAGCCAAAATGCTGATGGCTGATGAAAGTGTTACAGAGCCTTGTTACATTCGGCAGCTTAAAAGCCAATGAAAACTAATTTTTGTCTTGTTGCACTCTTTTTTTTCCTTTCCTCCAGAGGTCTTTGCTGTTGGCAGGGTAAGCTATTAATTGCTTCTTTAATCTGAATCAGACGACTTTTCACACAAGGTTTAATATTTTCTTTTTAAGTAGCCTGTTATCAATTGAAGGAAGGCTGAAGACTAGAGAGGCTTCGTTTATCTTACCAATGACAAGAACTGAGTAAAAAATAGCAATTTCAATCTACTATTGATGAGTGTTGCAGCTTCCTGTGATTAAATGGTGCATCACATGTGGATAGCAGTAGCAGAGACTATTTGAAAATTATGGCCATATACAGTACTTTAATAGAACTGTAAACACATGGGTGATCAATACAAGGTAAGATTTATTAGAATTAAGATTTCAAGTGAAAGAACAGCCACACCAGAAGCAAGGGAACCCTTACATCTTCTTTGAGAAGAAACCAATAATTCTTGGACTTGGGTTATTTCATGATCCTGGGAGATCCAGGATCATCAGGTTTAAACAGTGAAGTTAGAAAGTTTTGAAGTGGTTTGCTGAGCAGCAATTTGGGAAAATACCTCATTGTACTTATCTCCCCCTTTCATTCAAAACAATTCATAATGAGGCAGGACATTGCAAATTAAGGATTACTTCCTTTCTTTTTCAGGCCGTACATTACAGTGAACCACTGCATGACAAGAGCCTGAAGTATCTTAGGAGCTGCTGTGGTGACTACACATCAATATCAGATTTCTAATTTTACAATTTGAACTAATTTCCCACAATTCCTTACCTTCACTCCTACCTTACGAAGACAGGTGTATTTCTGTGACCTGCTTTGACAGACATGTAATTGTTCTTTGCTTTTTTTCTATGTGCCTTGCTGTTCTTTGGTAAGAACTTGCTGTTCTTACCAAAGCTGAAATCTGAATATTTCGGCAGAACAACTGAAGACTGATAAGCTGGTACAACAAACTAATGTTGTCACAAAATAATTAAACTATAGTGGTGAGGTTTTTATGGAGGAAACTGCTTCTATTACTTGATAGGATGCAGATTTTTCCTATGCAGCATGTATTAACAGTGTTTTATTCTTGAAAAATACCTGTTCTTTGTCTCCATTACTTGTATCCTGACAGATATAACCACAAATCTCACTGTTTTCCCAAAGCAATCAGGTGTGTTTCAGTTACAGCCAAGAAGCTTTTACTCTACCAAGTGTCTTAAAATAAAAAAAAAGGCAAAAAAAAAGTACTTTTTGAAAACTTAAATGGAGAAGATGTCCTGAAATGAATAAACAGCTTCTTATTTTTCCCTAATATTTAGGCACTCTCTGTCACTGCACAAGTTTCTTCTTTCTACTTTTCACTAACACCCTACCTCCCTCAAATAAGGTGTAAATTAGTCCTCCTTACCTAATTTAGTCTTGTGTGTGTTCATGTCAATACACCTCTTTATTTTATGTACTCTTGTAATAAAATGTGTCATTTATGCTCTATTGATGTTCCACTCAGAATTAAACTATGCATCTTTTAGCCTTTAGTGATTGCAAGCTTAGCTGTCAAGTGACTGTACTAATCAAGAATATGAGAGTCAGATTCACTGGCTACCTCTTGCTGTATTATGGCCCAAAACAATAAAACCCAGGTGAAATGTACTCATCAATTTGGAGCCATATTTAAATAATGTCAGGGATCTTACCCTCTTGTGCAGTGGCCTTTTAAGTCATTCTGTGTGCATTTAATGTAGCTTTTGTGTGCTAATTTTAGGCACTAGCCACGTGGTTGAGATTAGAGGATTTTCACTTTCTGCTCTTATGGCAGTGTGTCCTGTTGTTCTGGGTTCAGCTACGGCAGTCATTTTTTTCCCCTTCTTAGTAGCTGGTGCAGTGCTGTGTTTTTGACTTTCAGCCTGGGAACAACGCTGATAACACCGATGTTTTTAGTTGTTGCTAAGTAATGTTTACTCTGACCAAGGACTTTCTCAGTCGCATGCTTTGCCAGGGAGGAGGGGAAGCCGGGAGGAAGCAGAGATAGAACACCTGACCCAGACTGTCCAAAGGGGTATTCCATACCATGGCAAGTCATGCCTAGTATATAAACTGTGGGGAGTTACCCAGAAGGCCCAGATCACTGCTCGGGTCTGGCTGGGTATCAGTCAGTGGGTGGTGAGCAACTGTATCCTCTCCCCTTGTTATTTCCCATATCGTTATTATTATTGGTGGTAGTGGTAGTGGTTTTGTATTATACCTAAGTTACTGGACTGTTCTTATCTCAACCCGTGGGAGTTACATTCTTTCAATTCTCCTCCCCATCCCTCCGGGAGCAAGGGGAGGAAGAAGGGAGGGAGTGAGCAAGTGGCTGCGTGGTTCCGAGTTACAGGCTGGGCTTAAACCACGACACCTGTTTTCCTAAGTACTTCCTATTGTAGTTACTATCAGTAGAGGTAAACCAATTTGAACAAGCGAGACAGAGCATTAATGTACAGTTGATGGTGGCCTAAGTGTTTGTTGTGTGCTGCTGACAAACTGCTGATGGTTTGAATGTGCGTTGTCTACTTCTGTTAAAATCAGTTAGGCACAATACAGTGGTGAGAATGCCAGAGGTCATCAGTTCTAGGTCAAGCCTGAGTGTTTTGTTTCCTTAATTGCAACAGAGGTCAATTTGGTAACAGCTCTGTAGCAGATGGGGCATGACAAGCCTGTGTTTACTGTGGCCTCCTCATTGCAGATTTTCCAGCTCTCCAAAAGCTTGGGTCATGGGGATAGCATTATTTCCCTTTTGAGCAAATCTGCTTACAATGATTGGGTTTGCAGGCTTATTCTTATTGTGTTTTGTTTCAAGACAATATAAACCAGCTTTTATAATGTTTAGTTATTTAAATGATATACGTTGATTTGTGCGCAAGTGCTTGCATTACTAAAAAAACATGATCAAGCAAAATAATGCCTATTATTCCTACTTTTGGTGATATAAAAAGTTTCTAGAACTGAAGCATTGATATAATCTAATCTGAAATGAAATGGGATTGTGACAGGAAGGCAAGTTACATTTCTGAATATCACTTATTCAGGTGCTCTAGCTGTAAATGATTTGTGACATATTTCACCAGTGAAGAACCTTCATGTACAAAAGCATACTAAACGCAGGTGCGTAAACAAAAGAAAACACACCTATGAGTTGTCTTGCTCACTGATTTTAATTACTTAGAGATAGCAATGTAAAGACCAGCAAACCAGGGTCCCACATGAGTTTGTGCAAATCCGAATATCTGTGCGTTCTCGAAATAATTTCTTAAGCTTATTTTGGTTGGCTCTGTAGGATAACCCTATTCTTTAGTTAATAAGTCACTGAAAGCTAATTCAATCAATTCAGTTAATGTTAGGAATAGACTTAATTTTGTTTAACAGATTCCCAAATACAGGTAATGAAGGTTTAGATAACCCTGAAAATTTCTTAGAAAAATATTGAAAATTGCATGAATTTTTTTTGCACTTTGGTAAAGATAAAACTTTGCCATGAGGCTGCCCTTCTGAAGAGGTAAACTATAACTAAAAAGCCAGTTTATGGTAAGCTTCCCATAACACTTAAAAGCAAGCTAAAAAGGAAGAAAAATAAACCAAACTCTGCCCTCCCATCATGCCACAAGGGTGTATGGCATTGCTGTGTTATCAGGGATTTATGATTGCACCAGTTCTCTTCAGATGTGGAAAAAAGTGTGAATAAGTTTGTCTGTGTGATGGTCTTGGATGTGACCCTGCAGCTCTGTTTGAGCTGTTGGAAGACACTGCATTGCTGTTCCACACAAGCAGCTGGGAAATATCAACTGAGAAAGAGCTCAAAATGCCTGTCCCATCAACCTTGTGTGGATGTTATATTGGGAAATATCTTGAAGATACTGGATTTCAACATTAAAAGTAATAAAAGGTTTGCTACATTTGTTATATTACAGTGTCCTAAAAATCCACATGTCCAGCAGACCAGGGTATGACATGAGCACAGTAGTGACTCAATTTCATCCATTTTTTCCATGGAGACAATGGAAAGGATAAGAAATGGACTCTGAATAAGCTAGAAATAATGAAAAGACACATGCAGATTCAAGAGAGTATAGTGAACTATATGTGGATACATTTCAGACAAAGATATGGTCACAAGCTTCACTTTCATTATTAAATTTATACACTACCATTGACAAAATGCACAGTTCAATAATGCAGTGTGGATAGCTTATATTTCCTTTTAGGGCATGTAAGGATGCAGGTGTCTTCTCTGTTTTCCAGCAATATTGATGTTTGGTAATATAACAGGCAATTCCTGACTTGTATGTAAGAAGAAGGGAGGAAAAAAGTGTGAATGAAACTGTTAACTTTCTATAAAACTCGAAAAGACTCAGCAGAAATTCAGGCCTGCTCTTATTTTAGCTGATTTGACTAACTTATTTATAATAATAATAATAACAATAACGACTTATTGTGTGGCTCCTTTGAAGTTCTTTGACGGATGTCTGATCCTAAAAACGATACCAAGTTCTGTGTTCTTAAGCCTCTCTTCTGTGGGCTTTCGTACTCATAACCAGTTCCCTGGAGTTGTTCAATGCTCTAGAGCCCCCACACTTCCCCCCGTTTGCTTCTTTCAGTCTGTGACAACTCCCTTATGGTATAGCTTCCTTCCTGAGGAACAGCACTCTTGGGAAGAATAAGGTTTGACTTTCAAAATTGATAGGAGGTTTAGAAGAAAAACAATGTCATCTTCAAGAAGACCTATGTTGGCTTGGTACTTGGGCTTCCTAGCAGAGTCGATCCAAGAGGCATAAGACTGCAGATTCCTAAGGACAAGTTTGAGTCAGGCTTGATGAGTCTTGCATTATATTTGGGCTAAGTGAGGAATGGAGAAGGAACTGTTTTTTGGTTGTTGTTGTTGCCTCCCCACCATTTTCAACCAATGTAAATAAGTGTTTCTACCAGAGCAGCTGAGACCTTGGAAATGGTCATTCTTCCTTTTCATTTTTTTATTGCCAGCAGTGAAATCTAGCATTTGGGTACAAGGTGACTTCCCTGTGGAAAGCCAACGAGCAGAAGATTGTACAACCCATGTGGAAGATTGCTGTGTTACTGTCACACCATAGATGCGGAAGTGCTTCTGTGCATACCATGGACACTTTCCAACCCCAGTGCACCACAGCCTTCCCACTCCACTCACCCTTTGTCTATCTTCTGGCTACCACAGACATGCAAGTAACAGGTATCCAGAAATCATGCCAAACAGGTACCTGATTGGGATGATTTCTGGACCCTGAGATAAGCAAACACAACTTTCCTGAATTTGGTACCTACTTCTTTTCATTGCAAAGATTATACAGATATATCCTTCAGGAATAATTTTCCAAACACAATCACAGTTTGGGCCACCTCTGAAATTTCTACTGAACATTTTGGTAACACAATAGGGTGAAGTTTGTAGCCAAAAAAAAGGGTTGTTTTTTGTTTCAAGTAGGACAGATGCAAAGAGTCAGTGTTGTGGATTACTACTACGTGTTTTTAAAGGGTTTTGGCATTAAAATAAGATCTATTTATCTATACCTATTAAAAGACAGACTATTTTAAGACCAGGTAGTGCCATTTAAGACCTTGTAGAAAGGCCTTGTTAGTTTAAAAAAAAAAAAAAAAATTACTTCTTAGCTAGGAAGTCTGGAAGAAATGTCCTAAAAAGATTGAGAAAGTTTTTATTCCCTACTTGACTAGACCAAAACTTTCATGTGTATATAAATCTACCTATAAATGTTTTGAGAATAAAGCAGTAAAAAGGTTGTACATCTGAAATGAAAGTTATATCAGCAAAGACACAGTCCTGCCAAACTACTTGTGTGAAGTCCTGGCAAGAGTAAGATGTGTAAGGAATTCAAGATAAAGCCCCAGATTTCAACAGAACACCAATTACTGTGTATGAGACATGAAGCACTTCTATTGTTTCCCCTTGAAATATTTTTGAGCAAGTTTAGTACACATGAAAGATATGAGAATGACAGCTTTGGAGAATGAAGGTTTCTGTTTATCTGTATAACAGGCAATAAAGCAGGCAACTGAGGAGTAAGTTTCCTCAACACAGTTCTGGAAGGGAACTTCTACAAGTGGGAGAGCAGTAATGTTTTCTGACCTTTATTAAAAATCTGAAGAAGCCATACAGGCACTGTGAGTCCAAATAATCACGTTCTCTAAACATATCCTGCATGCAAACCTAGTTACATGTATTCACGGTTGCTCTGACTAAATTTAAAAAAAGACACTGTAATCCCCCATAGAATATTCACAGATAACTAAAAAGGATATTATCCTCCTTTTTTATATACTTCAGTTTTCATGCTCAATCAGCCTTTGACCTCTCTGTTTACATTGCTACAGAGATGTCCATTAGTGTCAAAACAGTTGTTTTTTTCTAGATGTTTGCAAAAGCATCCATCTCCATACCAACTCCAAAAGCACTGCAGCTGAAATACAACCACTGGACTGTAACAATGATACAACAAAGCAAGAGGAACTGGGTAATAGTTGTATTGTCATTAAATGTCCATGTCATGACTTAAGTCTTTTTGGCTGTTTTGGTAACACAATAGCAGAATGCCAGTTTGTTAAGCAAGGCTGATTTTTTGTTGTTTTGCTTGGGGTTGGTTTTTTTTTTGTGGTTGTTGTTTGTTTTTTTTTCTTTCTTTCCCCCTTCTGTGGTTTTTGTTTGTTTGTTTGTTTTATTTGGGGATTTTTTTGTTGTTTGTTTCTTTTGTTTTGTTTTATTTTGGTTTTTTTTTTCTTCTTTTTTCTGATTTACATCACCAGCAGAAACAGAATGCTGGTGACCAGATCATTCTCTGATCTCAGTTCCATAGCACTTCTGTACATGCCCAACTGGGCAAATGAATGGTCATGTATTTATATGTAGGTACCGTCTTAGTGCAATCCAGTCTTTCAGACACAACAATCACTCTTCTTTATACAGAGTTTTAATAGAGAGTTCCAGCAGCTAGAATGCAAGCTGTTGTTCCCCAGAAACCCTTGGCTAAATTATAAGACATGAACACCACTCTTAGTGTGATTTTGCAAACAAGACTAAGCAAAAATTAATGGTTGCTGCTGGAATGTCTGTATGTTTTCAGCAAAATATGCTACAGGGCATATTGACATTTGCCAATTAACAGTTAATCATCCTGAAACACCCCAGTCTGGACAGAGAATAGAAGGATGGCAGCACTCCCACAGTACAGCTATTGGAGAAACCTTTAATTATCCATACCACTTCGAAACATGAGCAATGTGGAAGGGAGGGCTTATCCTGCTCCACTTTCAAAAGGGTCCTTTTAGATGACTCACATTTTCCTCCACAACTTTCTTGAAAGACACCCCAGTCCCCCTTTCATCATCCTATTTTGTGATCAATAGCCTTGTGTTTCATTATATAGGATTTAGGCATCTCTGGACAGTATTGCTATAAATCTTGATGGATGACAGAACACTAAATGAATTGCTGTAAATTTTAAGTGGCTGTATTCTGGCACTGCTGAAGAAACTCTGTAAGCTGTAAAATGAGATGGCAAATGTTAAGCAAAATGATAGTAATAACTGAAATCAGAGGTCTGATTAAATAATAGACATACTTGGTTTCGTTACTGAATTTTAGCTTCCCAGACCAAGGAAGGAAAGTGAAATATAGATGGATAGAAATATTTATATTTTGCCAGCAAGACAGTGTGTTGTCTTGTATCATACTGGATTAGTTACAGTAAATTGCTTTCCTTTCTTTCTGGCATTTAGACTTTGTGATCTGAGGGGTCTTGTGCAGTCCTATGATTTTCTTTCCTTTTTTCCTTTCTTTAAGGAGAACAAATACTCTTCGTTTTAGAGGAACTAATTATAAATAAGCTTCAAACGTGGATCTTTATTGTAGACTGGTGTATAAAATTAGACTGATATTCAAGCATTCTGACCACTTAGAGCTCATACTAATTTTTGGTTCCCAGAACTTCTTAAAATTAAGCTCTGAATATGCTTTAGTGTGATTTTTGACAAGGATTCTTTGGTGTGCAGCGTGTGATTTAGATGCACAAGTTTCAAGAGATGATAAGTGTGTGGCAGTCTACATAAACATATCTTTATCTTTAAGTACCCAAGCAGTCAATCTGACTTTAAGACTCATGCCTAAGACTAGGGCTGCACTTAAGTGGAATAAACATGGACTTCATTAGAATAGGGCATGAGAGTCCATTTCACAAGAGTAAATGTAACTGCATCGATCACAAATTTCACATGACATTTGCTTCAAAATAATGTATTCACAGTGTTCTATGAAATGTTTATGGCACTTCTTGCCTTCGGGCTTTTGCTTCTGCTTTCCCACTCACCTGGTAAGTTCTTCTGCTTGGGAGCCCCCTCTGTCAAACCCATTATTTGGAAATGGCATTTGAGCAATGACATAAGAGGGAGATGAGAAACTGACATACGAAGCTGCACATACAGGTAGAGTCCACTGCTCACAAATGATTTTGATTGGAACTTCTCTGATAAGAACAGCAGAACTTCTCTCTTTTGAACAGGGTAAGATCAGTTCATGTGAAAGGGATAAGATCTTAATACGAGACTTGTGACAATATATTTTATTGTATCCATTGTTCTATAACAAGATTTGGGTTTGATTCACAAGAAGTTTATAGCTCTTTTAAGCCATGTATGGCTTAAAAGTATCCACAGGATGACTTTGTGGATTTCACTGTCTTGGTCTTATTTCAGGTTTGAGTACTGATCACCAACCTGTTACACCAGTTTTATGCTAATGAATTGGACCCTAATCCTGAAATGTTATCTGCCATCTTTTCATTCTACTGTACATCACCTGGCAGCTGCATATGTAGCTGCTATGCAATTTATGCTTTGCAGGTGTCAGTAACTCCATGTCAGAAAACAGAAAGATGCTTGGGTGTATTTGGTAATTACTGTGTTACTAGCAGGGTAATTGCACACTTATTTCTGTCTACAAATTACATGGTAGTCACACTCCGAATTATCATTAAAGATATCTTCAGTAGTTGCCAGTGAATAATTGCTTTTTAATTACAATATAATTACATGCTTATTACTGTCTGGTAGAATAAAACACTGCTTGATTCTGTATATTTTGTGGCATTGTCACAGCAGCCAAAAGTCCATGGATGTCATTCACATCAACACTGACAGTGGCAACTCACCAGAAGTTTTGGAAGTGTTTTTACCTGAGAAGAGAGAATGGCTCTCTCTAAGGAGGTAGTATCACTCTCTCAGAAGTTTACGCTGTTAGTAAAAAGTCCCTCTCAGTTAAGCTTAAGGGTGCCATGGTCTTCAAATGTGATTGTGGCTTCTCTCTTTTAAGCTGACAGGAACAGTGCCCATGGATGGACCAAGGATAAGAGTTTGCATAGGGGCTTCTACCAAAAAAATTCCAGCCCAAAGCTCCAAATAACTGCATGATACTTTCTCATCAACAGTGGTGAAATCTCATCAAATGGTTGACTCTAAGCTGCCCTACCATAGCCTGTTTGGCTATGAATTTGAGAGACAAGCTAGTACAAAGCATCACCTTCCATGAGTTCCAGGGTTTCAGAAGAAGATGTAAGCCAAAGCTTAACATGTTTCTCAGGATTGACAACTTCTGATAAATTACAACATGTAAAACTCAAGGATCTAGAAGTATAGAAAGAGCAGTATTTTATTTACCTAATTATGGAATAATTTTTAAAAAAGTATCATTAATCTTTACTATGTCTTTGTTTATAAACATTGGAGAACAGCAGAATATTCAAAAGGCATATCTGGTTTTGGGGAGGTAAATCTAATAAATCCCAGGGAATCCAGCAGAATCAAGCTACACATCATGCCAGCAGAAAAGCCTGCTCCAGATCTCATGGAGAAGCAAGCTTTTTCACTGGCTTGACATCAGATTCTGCTAAATTTCCAGAACTTTCTCAGCAAGGGGTGTTTTTCTCATTGAGCCTGGCCTAGAGGATCTACAGGCTTACAGCTACAGGATCATCTTACCAAGAACCACAAACTTACTGAGATACTGTTAAGCATGATTAAGTACTTTACTGTAAGATTTTAGAGTCTGGTTTATTGCAAATACAATGGGCAAATTAACTGAGGTCCAATTAATAATCAAGATATGGATAGCCTGAATTCTGCAGTGTTAATCACAGTTTAAACAAATAGGTAGCATTTTCAACCATTTAAAGCATGCTGTGCCATTCAATGTGCTTTAAAAACGAATGAAATTCTTCCTGTGATTCTGCAGAAAAACAAAACAAACTAAACAAAATCAGGCACCAGAGAAACTCAATCCTTGTTTTGACTTCTGAGCTGTAAAAAACCTTTCTGTTTGCTAGTTTATCGTCCTCTCTAGTGGCATTTTCAGGCACTGCTTATTCACACACCTTGCCACTTTCAATAATCACTGATTTACAGATGTGGTTTAACCCCAGCTGGCAACTAAGCCCCATGCAGCCGCTCACTCACTACTGCCCGGTGGGATGGGGGAGAGAATCAGAAGGGTAAAAGTGAGCAAACTTGTGGGTTGAAGTAAAGACAGTTTAATAGGTAAAACAAAAGCTACACATGCAAGCAAAGAAAAGCAAGGAATTCATTCATCTCTTCCCATGGTCAGGCAGGTGTTCAGCCATCTCCATGAAAGCAGGGCTCCATCACATACAATGGTTACTTGAGAAGACAAAGGCCATCACTCCAAATGTCTCCCCCTTCCTTCTTCTTCCCTCAGCTTTATATGCTGAGCATGATGCCATATGGTATGGAATATCCCTGCGGTCAGTGGGGGTCAGCTGTCCTGGCTGTGTCATAAAATCATAGAATCATAGAATCATAGAATAGTAAGGGTTGGAAGGGACCTGAAGATCATCTAGTTCCAACCCCCTGCCATGGGCAGGGACACCTTGCACTAAACCATGTCACCCAAGGCTCTGTCCAACCTGGCCTTGAACACCGCCAGGGGTGGAGCACCCACAACCTCCCTGGGCAACCCATTCCAGTGCTTCACCACCCTCACTGTAAAGAACTTCTTCCTTATATCTAATCTAAACTTCCCCTGTTTAAGTTTGAAGCCGTTACCCCTTGTCCTACCACTACAGTCCCTAAGGAAGAGTCCCTCCCCAGCATCCTTATAGACCCCCTTCAGATACTGGAAGGCTGCTATGAGGTCTCCACACAGCCTTCTCTTCTCCAGGCTGAACAGCCCCAACTCTCTCAGCCTGTCTTCATACGGGAGGTGCTCCAGCCCTCTTATCATCCTCGTGGCCCTCCTCTGGACTCACTCCAACAGCTCCTTGTCCTTTTTATATTGAGGACACCAGAACTGTACGCAGTACTCCAACTTGCGTCCCCTCTCAACTTCTTGCGCAACCCCAGCCCACTTGCTGGAGCAGAAAAGGTCTGGACTCTGTGTAAGCACTGGTTAGCAATAGCAAAAACATCCCTGTATTATTAACACTGTTTCCAGCACAAATCCAAATCATAACCCCTAACAGCTACTGTGAAGAAAATTAACTCTTTTTAATTTTAAGGCAAAACCAGCACAGCAGATAGTGGGGAAAATATTTTTTTATCTCAAGTTTCAACCTGAATCTGGTCTTTCATACAGGAAGAAAATGAATATGATAAAATGTAATAGAGATATAAAGGTTTCAGCTAATCATGATATTGAAAGAAGAGAAATACTTTCAGTTAATATTCAGCTATGTTTTCATAAAGTCCTTCTCATTGTCTACTCTGCTTACATTTTTCCCCTCAAGGATAGCTTAGATGAAGTTGAAATTCAAAGAGCAGTCAATAGTCACTGTGACCAGAGTCACTAAAACTATTTTCTTTTTCACATACTCATTTGATTTGAGTTCATTTAAATCTAACTTGAAGGGCTGGCAGAATATCAGTAGGCTAAAATAATAAATTTCTTTGTTCTTAACTAATAATACACTTTGTTTGAGGTCAGAATTATTAAAATGACTTAGCATGTGTGACATATTGGCAGTCTTTATTTTCAGAGACTTCCTTTTTAATCTCAAATATTGCAGTTCATTTTTGAAACTGAACTGCTAGGGTGGAGAACAAACTGCAGACCACTCAGTGGTATTTCAAATAATTCAAAGGGAAATGCAGTTTTTGAAAGCAGTTATCATTTGCTAAAGGGGTTTTTGTTAGTAGACAGAAGCATGAGACAGAACTACTGTCTCAGCTGAACAGCATAGCACAGTAGAGGCTAGCGCATGTGTGCACTGGGATTTAGAAATAGCGGACCTTCTACTGAAATATTACAATGAGATTTGAGTGTTTAAATAAACAAGGAACTGCTGGACTTTTGGTATTCTCAGTAGCCAACATCAAATGGATAAAAAATTGCTTTTTTCATGGTCTTTGGGATGCCTAGCATGATTTCACTGAAGTATGTTTATGTTTTCTGTATACTGGACATTTTCATTACTGAAAACTTCTTGTATTTCTAGTGTTGGAAGCTTGTTTTTGATCTCTCACTTATGATGCATATAGTACCTAAACCAAGACAGATCTGTATTATGGTTTATAAAAGCTTAGAAGGGTTAACTGGAAGTTCTGATTCTACTGGCAGAGAGAGGCGCAGAGTCACAGGGCCTTCCTGTTTCAGAGTTAGATCTCCAGTTAGAGGGTACATGCTCAAACACACGCAGTTCTTAGAATAAACTTTTTCACCTTTAAAGCTTTTTACTGCAGCAGCACTCTTCTGTCAAGAGCATCGAAGCAGAGGAGTGTTGTATAGAGTGGAGAGAAGCAGCAGCTGATCTGGAAAAAGACCCATTTCAACTTGATGCATTCATCCTAAAAAAATCAAGTAAAACTTTCATCCTGCATGCTCTTGATTCATGCATGCTCCGTTACTGGAATAATTGAACCTTGAGTAGTTCCACTAATCAACTAGAAACATAAAATCAAAATATAGGAAGAAAACAAAGAAGAGGATGGAAAAATCTGGTGAGCTGGGGCAATGCTTTCTTCATGGGGCTATGAAGCATATCTGAGTTTGCTGCTTGCCTCTGTACTACATTTGAACAGTTGTTTAAGCTTTCTGTACTTCAGTACCTAAGGACAACACAGGGATAGCAATTCTTCCTTTCTTTCCCTTTTCCACCCTATCTGTTGAGCCTGTCAGATGTCTGGCACATGGGCTCATCAGTCAGTGTCTATTTACAGTATTCCAGTTTTGATGGGGATGTCTGGCTGGCACATAATTGACGTCAATAACACAAATCAGAAGTGTTTTACACAGGCCTTTCCTGTGTGGCCAGGATTTACAGTAAGTGATTATACATGGCAAGGACAGTGTGCTACCCCTGCATTGCCTCTCCACAAACCTTTGAGGCCAGTTTCTCTTCATTTGCTGAACTGTCTTAGCATATAGTTAGGAGCCTCCTTTTTAAACTCTACTTTTGATTTAATCTCTTTATGCCTCTGAAGATAACTATAGGTTCAGGGTTTCCTGAAGTTTTTATGCATATAGACCTGGTATTTTACAGATATGCCTCTTTACCTAAGCACAGCATTGCAAGCTTTCCTTTCCTTGTAAAAGAAATAAAAAAGAGAATAACGTATAGGTAGGCTAGTGTCATGCATAGAACTTGGGTTCTGCT
Organism: Strigops habroptila; assembly: GCF_004027225.2. NCBI lineage: Eukaryota > Metazoa > Chordata > Aves > Psittaciformes > Psittacidae > Strigops > Strigops habroptila. Next base: position 45,794,993 of record NC_044277.2, on the reverse strand, counting down.
ATTATTGTTAATAGACGGTATTATTTACTTAACAGTGTCTGTGTGATGCATCTGTGCATGGTCTGGACAGAAAGGGGGAAAGGATATTCTGAAGAAAGTTGGTGTGAAGGAGTTCTCTGCAAAATACAGATGTATGCTGCTTGTACCTGCTTTATGTGTCAGACTCTGTATGGGAAGATATAGAAAATGCAGCTGGAGGTGAAAAGCAGCATGGAAAAGAGAAGGGTAAGTAAAGCTACAAAGGCACAAGAGCCTGAAGAAGTGTATGAGGAGCAGCTAGTTTGGTAGTCTGTATTGTGTGAGTGGGCAGTAATGGGAGGTGAGAAAATAGTGAAAGAAAACTGGAAGTGAGAATGAGCGGTTTTATTTTTAATTGGATGGGGAATCCAGGAGAAAGATGCCAGCAAGTGGCACCCAGGCAGCCATTTACTTTCAGCATGTTCTTCTCATCCTTTTCAAAAAGCTACTCATCTTGACCAAATGTTCAGAATTTCTTTTACAGATGTGTCACAAAGACACACACATTTGTCTATAAACTGAAGCTTGTCTATGATATTTTGTTGTAACTGCAGATTTGGACACCACAGAGGAAGAAGACACGTTGAATGTACACACTGTACAAAAACTCATTACAAACAACTAAAGGATGCCTAACAAAGAGTATTACACCTTATCCAGAAAGAAAGAATAATTTCAGGCAGACAGCATCATTTTAATTTTATTTTAACATGTGTCTAAAATGTGTTGTGACTAATGATATGAAAAGTTAACATTTATTTTTGAATGGGTGGACTTACGTCGGCATAAGAAAGAATACACTCTCAACTAGCAAATCATTTTTATATTAGACAAAGCAAAAGCTCCACAGCAAATGTATGTAAATCGCTAACTTTCAGTGCATCGAGGGGAATGTACTTCATGTTATAACTTAAATACTAATGAAATCAAGTGAAAATGATAGTCATTAGTCAGCTGTGCCTTGATAAGTTTCCCTGTGGACTGATATAAATTCACCATTAGAAATGGATTCTCTCACAGTCCACAGTGAGCATTTAATCCTTCTGTAAAGCAGATTTAAATTTGATGTTTAATATGTGGGTTTTTCATATCAGGCCTCGTATGTTTCCATATTTGCAGCTTGTGTTTAATCTTTTTTAAGTCACTCTAAGTTTTTTATCTGCATTCTCTTGGTTCTACATGCATATTATTGGCCTATGTGAATCATACAGCCACAGGTATTAATAATAATCAGTAGAAGTGAACTGATTAGCACACAGCTCAAAATAATGATGTCTCTTACAATCCAAATGACCTACTTTGGTTTCAGTTCATAAAAGGAATGTGTTACCCAATAGAAGTTTAGAGGCAGCATTTTGAATGGTATCCAAGAAAAAGACAGCTATAAACATTACTCATCTCTTTCTTTAGATGAAAATAATTTTAAACACTTTGCGAGCATCTGATTCTGACAGATTATTTGAAAATAAGTCAGAAGAGGCTCACAAGCGTGCACACACATATTCACACATGCAACTTCTGAAACCTTAGCTAAGGTAATTTGAGAGGAGTGAGAAATGAGACTCTTGCCAGCATTCTTCTGAGTCAAATCCTGCTGCGTGACATCAGGAGTATATGCTACCCACTCAAGTTTTGTACTAATGCTAGCTCCTCATTCCCTTACAGTTCTGTCAGGTCTGCACAGGAAATACCAGTGAAGCATCAAAGGCTGGATTTGAAAAGAATCTTTACTCACAGAAAACTCATACTGAAATGAATAGGAATCATAAGAGAATGGAAAATTCATAACATTTCTTAGCAATATAGTGCTATGTCCAGGTTTTCTTGGTTTACTACTATATGTACATAATATTTAATATTAGATAACTGCCAAACTATAGAAGAAACAAAGCGCAGTAGCAGTGTCCCATGTGCATTCTGCCTTTTCATAGTTGGAAGGGGAATCTCTAGGAGTAATCAGAATTACTGTGGGCTGTGTATTATGTAACATTATAAATTATAGATAATAATGCTACATAAAACCAAACCAGTGAATGAGCTCAAGCATGGGCTACTGGTTATTAATATGCTTAACAGTCAGTATGTTCCCTGTCCAAGTTTTGGCTCGTACCAGCCAGCTTTTTCTGATAAAACAACCAGGCATGGTTCAGGGCATGGCTATATCTTCCCAGAAGGCAGTACGAACAATAGAGCACAAGATTTGGTTGTCTCCAAACATCCAGAGTAAAGTTCAGTCTCTGAAATGAGCTTTCATACCTTCATTTTATCCTTAAGCGTACAAAACCTCAGCCTCCCATTCTACCAAAATGGTCCTTTTCCTTACTTATTTAACACAGATTTACATTAAATGGCTTCTCTCCAGTTAGTCTTTCTACCACACCTTCCCCTTCTCCACCATTGCCCTCCCCCCTGCCCAAATTCTTAAAAACTTATAAAAACCCCTTTTGCTGCTGGATTTGAAACACACCAAATATATGACCATACCAGTTATACTGACTATGCTAGACAGGAATTATTTATCCTATAGATAGGATATATCCTATCCCTATATTATTTATCCCAATATCAAAGGATATTTTATATCCTTTTTCCATATTGTAGCAAGATAAAATAGTGAAAACCATCTTCATACACAATTCATGAAATCATTATATTTGAACCTTACCAGCATGGGAAAAACCGGCACTTTTTGTATAAATCTATTGATTCAGATGATTTGGACTTCATTTTGAAAAAGTTTGGCCTTTAACCTGGCAGACTTTGTTTGCAAAGGTGTAAACTTTCAACCTGTTGATAATACTATCCAAAATATTAACTCAGAGCATACACAATTTGCATGTAAAATCCGATCAGAAAGCACTAAAGAGAAAGAGAATACAACTTAAATCAGCCAGAGTTTTCAACACTGTCCTAACTTACACAAGACTGGAAAAGAAGCTGTGGGCTCGACACGCAACTCCACCTTCTTGTCCTGACATGTGTCGTCGCTGTCGTGCTGTGCAGTCTGTCATCTCACTTCTCAAGGGCTCCATCTCCATGGTGTTTGTTTCCCACTCATAATCTTCACAGTGGTCTGGCCTCTGCCCTGAAGAGCACTGTTAGGTGGGAAAGCGTGGGGTAAGGGAGAGCACTGAGTGCTTTCAAAAGCGTGATGAATGTGCCACTTACGTTCAGTTTACAATTAAATGATGTGGAGGCTAAGTATGCCATTTTATGACATATTTTGTTTTCACAGTTGCTGAGCAGGGAGGGAACTGAAATGATTAACCTACCCTCTAAATCCAAAACAAATCAAAAAAAGCAAATCTAAACTTTTGTGTGTGTGTGTGTGTTACTGCCCTTCCAAAGAAATCTAGAGCTGCTGTCTAATAATTTATGCTGGCCTGATGTTAGTTTGTTTTCTGGATGAGTGTGTTGGTCTCATTCCAGAGGCATCTGCCTGCAAAAATACACAGAGAAGAGTGTGTTAAGCTTAGCCACTGCTTAGCAAATACTTGAGGGCAGAATCGTTAGGTCATATTCTGGTTCAGCGTGGAGAATTTACTGGACTTAAAGGACTAGTTCAACTGCTAAGACTTGAAGCTCAGAAGCAAAGCGTAAGAAGTAATGACAACTATGCAGTAAGGAGTGCTGATGACAGCTCCTTCCTCAGAAGAGGCTATCAGGATTTCGGAGAGCCCAGTCCTCGTTGTGAATATGTGAAGAACTTCGTTTTGGGAACTTGAATCTGGCAGACGAAAAAGATGAAATCTTTTTTGTGAAAAATTAGTACGTAAACTATTGATCTTTTAAAACAAAATAAGATACTGACAAGGTAGTGACTTTGTTGCTATTGATGACATGACATAAACATTTTATTTTAAGAGGGTTTCCAGATGAAAGAAATACATGTTCCTGAACTCATTTCAACCTATAGATAACTACATCCCTTGATACTTGATATTTTGGTTCAGGGCTCTTAAAGTGTGATCATTTTAAAGATTATAGAACAATAACTTTGGTGTTATATGTATATTTATCAATAGTATCAATCATAATATACTATTTTTTAACAACTAAGACTTCAGGTTTGATTCAATTACTTTTCTTGGTGTATTTCATAGTTTCTTAAGGGAAGTCTGATGGTCAAGAATTCCAGTAAAATGGAGATGTAAAAGGAAATGGAGTCATAAAAAAGGCCAATTTTTCAAGAACAACTATAAGACCTGTGGTAAACAGTCCCTCTTCTTAATATCTGGATATCACTACAGAAATAGTGATATCTAAGATGTTAGACCTCCGTATCAGTTACTTTTGATAGCCTCTCCCACTTGCAGAGCTGTAGTGCCCGGCATGATTCCTGGGTGAAGAGTTGGTCTTTCCATCCTCACATACCTTACATGAACTGGGGTAGCAGCAGCAGGGAGTAACATGAAGCTACAGGAACCACATGGGCACCTGGACACAAGTGCTGAAGCTAAGGCTTGCTGGGGAGATGCTTATGGCCTCTAGAAGATCTCTTCCAATAAATTTGAGTTGACAAGCTACAAGGTCAATGTCTTTGGCCTTTTTCACAGAGAGAACAGGTTCTCCTCGTGCCTGGGCTCTATAAAAAGGTGGAAAAAACCTGATGGCTAAAATTCTCAGGAATCATCTACAAAATGCTCTCTCTCCTTGCTCTCCTTTGTCCCCTCAGGCTCTGCACACAATCTGAAATCAGAATTTACTGTCATTCTGTTGATGATTCAAGAGGCAGTGACCTTCTTTCCGAGAAAAATAATGAGTCATCAGCACAAAGCACAGTAAAAGGTGGTCTTTGAGTGACCCTTTTTCCACATGTAGCTATTTATCTAAGGACTGCAAAATACATCATGAGCATTAATGCCCATAAATTAACTGGCAGAAGGTGTGTTGATACTTCTAACCCAGAACAGATTCCGCTTGCTTTCAGTGGGATCAACTCTGCTTTAGCCCTACAACCTTTTGGTGTGTTTATTTAGCTGATGAATGCACACATATCTTAGCAATATTTAGCAACATGCTCAAGGTCCTGCAAAAACACTGTGGCAAATCCAATAATGAACGCAGAAATTTTAACTCCCACACCTCTGCTTCAAATACGTTTTATTGGTATGCTCCGTGGATGTTGCTCAGACAACTCATAAGAAGCAGATGTTTTTGTTGGAACTGCCATTTTTCTGGTAATATCATCATTTCAATGCAATGGTTATTTGAATAGCACAAATGAGGGGGAGCCGTATGACCTCTCTCTGCTTTTGTTACATTTGTTTGAGAGTTTCCTTTCTGAGTTTTAGCTTGAAATTGTATTTTAAAGGGAGCTTGTGCACCATTCATAGTAGCACAGCAGCTGTTAATTCTGACTGCCCTGCTTCTCTTCTCCCTTTCACAAGTTTTTCACTAGCTTTCATCAGTGCAGATGAGGCCTGTGAACCTGGAAAAGATTTGTGAGGCTCACTCATTAGACATATTTTACTTAAATGGGGGTGCAGCTTGTCATGGTGCCAAGCCAGGCAATGCATACAAGTGAACAGCACAGCCAGCAGTGATGAGAGATGGGAGCTGGGGTTTGCTCAATGTTCTGCTTGTCCTCACAGTGCCACATGCTTCGGTGATTAACCTGCATTACTCACACAAGGCTATACACAGAGAGAAGGCTCTACGGTATGTAGGATTCAAACATATAAATCTTGAAGCTTTAATTTGAATTATGCACAGTTAACCTTAAAACATAAAACATTTACTTAGACATACAGCTCAGGATCACAATGTTTGCTATGCTTAGAGGGTCAAAAGTTTTCTCTTTCCTTGAGCAATGATGTAGTTTGATACAATAACGACATGGTGTGTGCTGCTAATTATGTGTGTCTGTATATATATCTTCATACATACATCTGTATACATATTCTGCAATATATGTGTGTGTGTCTGTATACGGACAATATATGAACTTACATACGAAGTGTGTGTGTATGCAATTTATGCAAAGTTCATCAGATTTCTCTGAAGCTCTGTGAAATACATGTCTTTTTTTCTTAACTAAGCTGAAGGATAAAAAAAAGAAGACCAGTATGATACCTTTTTTCCTCCAGCATGTTTGTGATGGAATAACACAATGTGAATGCTGCTACTGTTTGTCAAAAAATTCTTACACATCTGGTTTGTACCATCTGACATTCAATAGTGTATATCTGTTCATATCTGTTCACTCTCCCTTTGACACGCTTCATCTGCTTGCTTGTGTCCCTTACTAGGTGTTTGTCCCTTCTGCAGCCCTCTAAGATGTCTTTAGTTTTCTTTCCTACTTTGTTTTTTAAAGTTCATAACTTTAGACCTCATTTGCATCACAAAGACTGCAATAGTATTAAGGAAAGATATAGCATAGCTTTATTCCTAGATCAAGTAAACTTAAAATTTGATTAATTACATCTCTTTTTACGTTATATATGCTTAAAAATTCTATTCAAACTATAATGTCATCATTAAGGCTCTTTCAGCATGGCAGAACTGACAATAGTTAGTTCCAGTATGTAATTAGGACATATAAAAATCTTCAGTATAAACAGAATTTTAATATCTACGACATCATCAGAGGAGAGATTTTATTTTATGGACTGCTTTCATCCTATTTTGAGCACCTGCCATGAGCTGTTGTCTTTGCTAATCTGTAATGAAACAAAGACAAGATCAAGTCTACTGGCACATGTCAGGAGTGGTCGTGGGCTTTTTTCCCCAGCAGCCTCACATGGTTTGCCAGTGCTAAGGCAATGCTGCAGTAGTTCTGATATGATACGAAAGATTTAATAGTTTAGACAATATTCGACTCTTATTTAGCCACTCTCTGTAATTTACTTTCTATTACTGATTTATTTCTTTTCACCAGATGTGAAGATAATAATAAAGCTAACTTTTGTTTTGAATAGATAGGTAACAGAAAGGTATTCTTTATTTTTCTGTCCATATGCATTTAGCTAGCATTAATTTTCATTTGCAATCCTGATTGGAAAAGGCACACACAGAAATCTCATCCTTATATTGCTCAGTGTTCTTACTGGAGTTCAGAGGTGTCAAATACTATCAGGTACTAAATTAGCAAGGACGTTTTCACTGAAATTGATTTCTTGAGTCTTTGGAATCCTTGAAATCACTAGAAGTCCTTGTTACTTTTCAGATACCCTATTAATCTTTATAGGGTTGTATTGACACTGTTGGCTGCAGCTTTCCTGCTCTGCTCTCTCAGATGTGAACAGAGCACAAAGGAGCAGGGACCCGCTTCTAAGTCAGAAGACTCCACATCAGGTCTCTAAACTGAACAGAAAAATCATATTAAAAGCAATCATAATCATGAAGTATAAATGAGATGTAGGGTGCTGAATTATTCCCTGATAAAGATAGTGTCTGTGTCAATCTCCCTGCTGACTTACCTTTGCTTGTCTCTAAGTGTGGTTTAAAATCTAATAAAGAAGGAAGAAGTTCAGAGCTAGGTGAGTGATTCTTATCAAAACTCAACATCTACAAAAAATTACAACTGAAAAAAAAGAAGAAAAAAGGGAAGAAAAGGGAAGGAAAAAAGCTTGGAACAAGGAGTAGGGAGACTGGTAGAGGGAGGGAAGGAGGTGGGCAATTGTAAGACCCCATTTGCAGGGAAACAAAGAGCAATCAATGTAATAGCTGTATAAAGCAGTCTAAAAAGGACAAAGGCTGCAGTCTGACATCTTTTATTCCTGAGCCCTGGTGGAGCTATAATTGGCAGTCCCAGCTAAGAGATGAATACAGTGTTAAAGAGCCCTCCCCTTGGAAAAGCAGGCAAAGAAATGTCTTGGGTTTTTAGAAGAACAGTCAAAGAATATCTCTAGTTTTTTTCGGGGCTGGGGGATGGGGGTGGGGACTACAAAAAAAAAGTTGAAGTGGTCATGGGGGGATAAAATCTTGGCATGCTATGAAATGCATGGCTGTAATCTGTGAATTCCACAGCTGCTTGAGCTCCCTTTACCTTCCTGCTCACAGGTATTACAAAGCAGTGAAAATAGTCAGCTAAAGAGTGCATGACATTCTCACAAAGTGTTGCTGTCCATATCTGCTAATTCGGGTGCCAAATGCTGACCCCTCTGCTCATGGTTAACAGGGATGACAGAAAATCTGAGCAGGATCAGTCGTGATCACTGACATTTAGATTTAACTAAGGCAGAATGGCTGCTCTCCTGCTACACAAGAAAGAAAGAAAAGGCATTTTGCCACTGATTGTCTTCAGCTGATGCTCAGAATTCCAGATATAAGGCCTCTTCTACAAAGAAGTGTGCACAGCCTTTGTGTTGAAATGTAAAATTATTAAATATAGGCAGACAAGTAAAAATGATTTATGTCCTTTTCAATATAATTTACTATCAATACTTTGCTTCTCTATGGTTTCTTGGCTTCAACTCCGCGATTTTATTTTATTTTTTTTATTAAGTGCATGAGGTACCTCTAAGGTACAGACCCCAAAGTACATAGATTTGATGATAAAGAGTGCTTTATTCCTTTTCTGAGAAACAGCAACAAACCTTAAGGCAAATATCTGAAAACGTATAAAAGACAACAGCTAGGGAAGAAGAACAGAATTTACAGTCTCTCCTAATAAACTAGTTACTTAGGAAATAACTGCATTAAAATTAATCAGACACCTACACTTCAAATTAATTAGCAAAAAATGCTCATTTTCTTTTCAGGCACTATATGCAAGTGTGCTTAACTATCATTTACTCAGTGGGGGACATGGATAAAAAAGGCACATAATATGAATGAATTGGTTTACTCCTTTTCTTTGGCCAAGAATAAACCAGGAATAAAGACTTAGTTCTCTGAGGTAGTCAGTTTGTAGTTATTGACCTTCTGTTTCACGTTTTAATTTGAATCTTGGGTAGAATTTTTTTAAACCTCTGGAAAATTCAGCTAGTATTTGTTGCTCTTCCAACAGAAAGCTTGAACTTTTATGACCTTAGAAAAACTTTTTAAAGTGTTACTTTACATGTGTGTGTGCATGAGTGTTTCTGTCTATGTGTGTGTATATGTACAGCACACCTTTAAACACTATATAGTGATCATATTGGGTCTACTCCAGTATTCTCTTGCCAGTAGTGGCCTTCAGCAGATGTTTAGAGTAAGTGCAGCGTGAATGTGATGCTTGTATCTATTATTTTCCTCACATAAAGCGTTTTCAGCTGAGAGAATTTACTGGCTGCATGTGATTCCTGTGTGCTTAATAGTACTTGCTCTATTTATCATTCAAGTATTTGTCCAGTGTATTGCTGAACACATGTAAACTGTTAAAAATTACAGAGCTTCTTTCAAAGGAACTAGCACACTTTTGGAATTAAACCCATCAATTAAATCCTGCTGGGATTTAGGTTGCAAGGTCATGCAAAGTTGTTCTTAAGAAGCTGGTCACTGGTTTCCATATAGTTAGAAAACAGACCTTCCATCAATTCCTAGTGTCACAGCCAGTTGGCAGGGGAAAGATTGTGACCACACAGTTAATATTAAACATCCCTGGACCACTCTTTTCCACTGACACCAACAAGCACTGGATATCCAGCATCCATATAGCAATCTATTATATCCTTCAACACAGGATCACATCACCTGTATTACCTGCTAGGAAGAGTTCTTGTCCCAGCTAATTTTCAAAATATACTTGAAAATTTTTAGAAATTCTTAGTGCAGAATCATGCAAGTTGTCTGAGTCAAAAACATGCCAGAAGTGTTTCTAGAAGCTTAAAATTATAAAGGAATGAGTTCAAGTGCTCAGGAACATGTCTAGGTACCTTTAATTTATAACCATGATTGCAGCCTTAGAAAAGCAGTACCTGGTACTGTACTGTGCTGTACTTCCGACTGTGCTGTGACCTTATTTTATATAGTAGAATAGGTGTAGGCTAAGTCATTCCTCAAGTTAGCTTCCATGCATGTAGGCTCTTCACAGATCAGTCTACAAAAGTAATAACAGCTGGGAACAGCTGTTTTCTTTGCTTGAGCCTCTCCTCAGTGCAGCAGTAGGTGGGGTGTCGGGATGCCTTCATTCTGCTCCCATTTCTGTTTTCGATTAATTCATATATATTTCTCCAGATGTAAAAAATAGGATGTTAAACATAAGTATCTAATCAAATGCATAAAACACATGTCAATCTTCTGATCTTCTAAATGACATTGCTTGCAAAAACAAGAACAGGGAGAGAACAGTAGGCGTTGATACACATGGAGATGTTGGTAAGCAGCCTAAACATTGCATGGGCATAGACCACAGCCCTTGTTTTCACCTCAGATATGCACAGCCTGATTTGAAGGGTCAGCTTAATGAATTCAATGAGACAAATCTGTTTTAAATTCCAGGGCATTTTACAGTAGGTTAGTTGATTTTTTCACTGACTCACTTTGCTGCTGGGCCTTCTATGATGGCTAGGCCTGAACGTCAGCCTGCACTTGTTTGCTTGATGTCATCCATCAATTATAAAATGGCATCTCTCATTGGAATCAATGTAACCAGGTTGATGAAACACACACCATAAACAACAATTCTAATGAAAATTAGGGAGTGTTTTCTAGTGAGTACATACATGGATAGTGATTTAAGACCGTCACTGTCACTCATTTTCAATTCTACCTAGGTCTCTAGGCTACTTTTTGCAACCCATTCATCCAGACTTTTCTTCAGCCTCTTTTCCATCCCTACAAGTATAAAATAGGATAGTAATGTTGAAGTGTATCAATATGTATTAGCTGAATACATGTAATGAACTGAGATGTACAGGAAAAGCACCTACATGAGCTCATGATTAGATGCATTCCGATACACATGTAAAGCCTTGTGATTGCTGATAGTCTTTCTCACTAATTTTTAACTTTTTGTATAATTCATATACATATGGTTTCTAAGTGTGTGTAAAATTATTATCATATTTTTATTCATGGAATTTTTCTGCATGCAAGCATAAAGTATTAAGTTTTGTACCAAAAGAGCTTAAAAATCAACTGCTAGAGTGGGATAATAAAGACAGGACAAATAAAAAGTCTAGGTAGGAAGTTGGGACATTTGTTTTCTGATAAATTTTGTGGATTTTGTTTTTCACTCATCCAGGCCTGTGCTATTTATCAGTTGTGTTTACCTGCTGTACTTGCCACACAGACTGCAACTGCCTGAGGCAGGGACTGATTTCTTTGTTGTATGTCTGTATACTACATATTACAGTCGATCCTTGATTAGGTGCCTAGGCAGTAGCATGGTGTAAATAAATAATAATCACTTTCCAGTGCATGGCCTTTTGTGACTGAATTAATGACAGAATGGGATGGTGAAATAGCTATATTGTAAATTGAAGTTAATAAGGACAGCAGACAAACCATGTTGTCCCTGAATACATCATAAAAATAACATGCAAGAGACAGATTAACAGGGAAAGTTTATTTTGTTTTGGAAGAGCAAATAATTGGCAATGACCTATATTCGCTTTATTTCTTTATAAAGTTGGGATGACCTTCCATACTTGTCAATCAGGACCCAAATGGATTTGCTACCAATGCCTTAGAGAGTGGCAGGGCTGAGTGGTCTTTATAATCTACTATTTTTTTTATATCAGTATAAAAAAGGGCCATTAATCAATACAAGCAGTAGAAACAATGTATGAACTAGACACACGTCTACTTGGAAAATATTTGTAATAACATACTTATAGAAGTATATTCATCATAGAAGAGTACAGTTGCAAGAAATTTGTGGTCTTGTCTACTAGTATCTTTTTTTAGAAAAGACTGTATTCTCTCAATTTTATGTCAAAAGAATATGGAACTACTTTGTAGTTGGCAGCTTGAGAGGAAGGGCAGCCTAAGTGTGTGGCTGGGCCCTGCGCTCTTTCTTGATGGCCAGCTTATCCAGCAATAAGAAGCTGAAAAGAGGAAAAGTAAAAGCTGTGAAAATCTGAGTTCGGTCATCACAGAGTTTCTGCAGCCCCTGTTAGCAAGTGTGCAATAGCTGGACTTGACTGCTACAGGGAGAGGTGTAGGTTCTCAGGTACTCAGGAGTCAGCAGAAATGGGAGATTTAAAGGACTGTATTGGCCCTTGAACAACAACTGAAAGCAGATTTTAGGGCCTAATGAGTTCCCTGTGGTCTGTGTGATGAAGCTGACTGGCCACAATAGTCCCTTCTAGACAAAGCTGTTGCCTCAGAGTTCAGCTTATGGAGGTGCATTTTACTGATCTGTTCTGTAGGTCACAGTGGCACTGGTAACTAGGATGAGTTTCCCACCTAAAAGAATTTGTTGGAACAGTTCTGTTGATCATAAAATTAAGAAAACACTGAAAGGCAGGAAAACCTCTTAGGAGTAGAAGGCAGTCAAAAATATCACTATATATTAAAATAAATTATGCTGCAAACCTTACTTCTCAAATTCATAGTTGCCAAGGTCTTTACAAAATGTCTCTAGTAAACTAGCTTTATTTCTGTTTTATCTTAATCTTGACTCATCCAGTCTGTTCTGATCCAAGTCTCCATTTCAGGAGAGAAAGATTTCCCAGAAAGGAATTCAGAACTGCCCTCACCACCTTCATAATGACTTGGCTAAGCTTTTGATTGTGTATTGAAAATGAGGGGTACCGCAGAACCTTATGGCCATTGTGGGGCTGAGCAACTGCCTGATTTCATTCATGGGAAATTCCTGGAAGCAAGAAGCTGTGCCAGCCTCTCGGCAATCCCATCCAAGACAGACACTGTCTGGCAATGTAAAACTTGCCCAGTTTGGAATTTCATGGTGACTTGTGATCACTTTCACTGAAAGGCTTATTAACACTTCCTGTCTGATCAGACATTTACTTGGTAGAGTTTCCATATGACAGAGATAGATTTGGGTCATTCTGAGCAATCCATATTTTTTAAATCTAAGAAGTTCACATTAGAAATCAAAATTGTAAAAAAAAAAAAAAAAAAGCAGACAAGTCTGAAAAAGTCTTGAGATGTCTTCATATAATGCATATTTACATGCTGCTATCAAGGATTGAGTAATTTTCCCTGTTTTCACATTTTTAAACTTGCATTAAATTTTAGGGCAGAAATTCGGCAAGTCTCCCAAGGTGATCTGGGGCCACCTTAAATAATACGTATAACTTGACTGTTTTACCCTGTAACAGCTTTGAATTTGCTCAGCAGAGACTTAGCAGTATATGTGGTGTATCATATGTGGCTGTTCAGGGTGGAGAAACTAAAAGCAAGGCAGCAGGGGAAGTGGGAAGGCTTGCAAACAAGCATTCTAGGATAAATTGTTTCTTCTGGATTACATTGTTGCTTCTGTGGCTTGAAGTTTTGCACGCCTCACAAAGTAGTTTGTGATTTCACAGGGTTCACAAAGGCAGTTGGTGCTCAGAAGCACTGATTTTTCCTGTGATGTAAGCTTACTTGTCACTTGGAAAGCTGTATGAGCCAATGCAAAATATTCCTAGGTAAAGAGAACCCTATGCTGTGCAGTATATTCAATTGATGTTTGTGTGTGTAGACATGTGTATGTAAGTATATATATGTGTGTATGTATTATGAAATTAAATTGTATTTTCCTCTCTCCTTATTTCAGCTTCTTTATTCACAGTATCTCAGTCTTGGTTGAACTACTGATCCATTTTTACATCTTCGGTAATATGTTCAAAAGTGCTGTTATATGTAAGAAAATAAATGGCATTCAGGCTCTGAAGGCAATGTAGGTGTTTTTGAAAATGAGGTCAAACTTTCCTTGTCATATGGATGCATAAAAATTTTTACTTTCTGTTCTTACAACAATTTATTATTAGTATCACAGTAACATAGAGGAGGCCCAGTCATAGGAACAGAACTCTATTGTGCTAGGTTTTTAAATAAACATATTCTAAATAGACAGCCTCTGACTCAGAGGATTTAGGAATAATTTTTTTTTCCCCTCTGTCTGTCCCTCTGTTTTCTTTCTATTACTTGCTTTTAAGGGGAATGCAAGCAATGTTAAAGTTTAAATCTACAATGTTTGAGTGGTTTGGAAGGAAGTAGAACTGATTCACTTATCCATGATCTTTAGGAAGAGAGAAGGCCAGTTGCAAAGCTGAACTCTAAGAAAACCAAAATGACAAAAATATGAATAAACAAACACTTGATTGAACAAGAAAAAGATTCTCCTTTTCACAGAAAATAAATGTTGACATTAAGAACAGAACATTTATAAAAAATTATATAATTAATATTTTTTCTAATATGAATTAATAACTATTGGATATTTCAAAAGACCATAGTTTTTGACGTAGTTTTTACTAGTTTTTCTGTGCCTTGACTGTGATCATGTGTGAAATGAAAGTGATTTGTGAATCTGTAGGAAAGTATGGCTGATTCCAAATCAGTGCTGCTAGCTTCCCTTGTTCTCTTGGTTTGCTTTCAGTGAAAGAAAACATTTCAGGGAAATACCATTACTTTTTCCTGAGGGAAGAGAAAGAGAGAGAGTATTACTGTGTGAACACTCTGGTATTCAGTAGTCAAATTCATATCTTCAAATGAAGTTCTACAGGTATTTCCAAATAGAAAAAGAGAAGGCTCAGGGAAGACCTTACAACAGGGAAGACCTTTCAGTGCTGAAAGGGGGCCTACAAGAAATCTGGAGAGGGACTTCTTTCAAGGTCATGTAGTGACAAGACAAGGGGAAATGGCTTTAAACTAAAAAAAGGGAGATTTAGATTAGACATTAGGAAAAAACTCTTCACTGTGAGGGTGATGAGACACTGGTACAGGTTGCCCAGAGAAGCTGTGGCTGCCCCATCCCAGGCAGTGTTCAAGGCCAGGTTGGATGGGGCTTTGAGCAAGCTGGTCTAGTGGAAGGTGTCCCAGCCCATGACAGCGGGGTTGGAACTAGATGATCTTTAAGGTCCCTTCCAACCCTAACCACTCTGTGATTCTGTGATTCTATGAAGTATCAGACCTGTTGGCTTCACTTAGCCTCCAGAAGCACTTAAAGGACTCTGGCTGTTTGAATGGATGTGAGGAAAAAAATCTTTACAATGAAGGTGGTAAAATAGTGTAACATGTTGCCCAGAGAGGTGGTGGATGCACCATCCCTAGAGACATTCCAGGCCAGGCTGGATGTAGTTCTGGGTAATGTGATCTAGTTTAAGATGTCCCTGCTCACTGCAGGAGGGTTGGACTAGATGATCTTTAAAGGTCCCTTCTAACCCTAACTATTCTGATTCTATGATTCTATGCATAACTGTGGTCAATATGTTTTGCTTATGTATATATGTATGTTTGTCAGCAGGGTATAAGGACTTTTCTGCCTTTTCCTGTCTGCATAGACTGCTTAAAAGCCAGCAAAATTCTGGTCTGTTGTGGCAAAATGTTTCTTGGAAAACGCAAGAAATTAATGGTATTTTCTTCCCTACTCTGCTCTTTGAATAGTGCAAAAATATCCCTGATGTCAGAATGTCTGAGTTAAATCCTGAGGAGATAGATATGCATCTAAACTCAGATATTTCTTCCAAACTAACTAGTGTGCTGTGGAGTTCTCAGGTTCTCATCCTCTGTCATCAGGAGAGAACCAGGACTGCTCCTTCCTCCACATTTCTGGAATTCTTTATCACAGAAATAACCATGTTTGAAGGCTGGTATTTCACCTGATTGTTTCACAAAGTGAAGTTGGAAAATATCTGGGACATTATATCTGAACACAATAGCTCCTGAGTCCTTTTTGGAGATCAAAATTTTAGATGCATTCCTTCACAGTGTTAAAACCATAAAGGATTGCACAGAACCTAATTTCATCGCATTAAACATGCAAGATATCAATTCATTATTTAGCTTTAATGTCTGTAGGTAAGTAATCAGTGAAATTCTTGCATTGCATTTGCAAATTTCTCAAATTAATTAAAAGATTTGTACAGAAATTAGACAACTGTGATAAAATTGTTTAGGAAAAGAGAAAATTAACATATCCTAACTAGTGTTTTTTTGGTTGGTTGGTTTGGGGTTTTTTTTCACTGTTAGCCTTGGTTTTGCTAAAAAGAGAAGTGAAATATAATGTTCCTAGAGAATTTTGACAGCATTATAAATACAAACAAGAGAATAAAAATATATAGAATCATAGAATCATAGAATCATAGAATAGTAAGGGTTGGAAAGCACCTTGAGATCATCTAGTTCCAACCCCCCTGCCATAGGCAGGGACACCTCACACTTAACAATGTGGTCCAAGCCTCTGTCCAACCTGGCCTTGAAACTGCCAGGGATGGAGCATCCACAACCTCCCTGGGCAACCCATTCCAGTGCTTCACCACCCTCACTGCAAAGAACTTCTTCCTTATATCTAATCTAAACTTCCCCTGTTTAAGTTTGAACCCATTACCCCTTGTCCTACCACTACAGTCCCTAAGGAAGAGTCCCTCCCCAGCATCCTTATAGACCCCCTTCAGATACTGGAAGGCTGCTATGAGGTCTCCACACAGCCTTCTCTTCTCCAGGCTGAACAGCCCCAACTCTCTCAGCCTGTCTTCATACGGGAGGTGCTCCAGCCCTCTTATCATCCTCGTGGCCCTCCTCTGGACTCGCTCCAACAGCTCCATGTCCTTTTTATATTGAGGACACCAGAACTGTACGCAGTACTCCAAGTGGGGTCTCACAAGAGCAGAGTAGAGGGGCAAGATCACCTCCTTTGACCTGCTGGTCACACTTCTTTTGATGCAGCCCAGGATACGGTCGGCTTTCTGGGCTGCAAGCGCACACTGCTGGCTCATGTTAAGCTTCTCGTCAACCAACACCCCCAAGTCCTTCTCCGCAGGGCTGCTCTGAATCTCTTCTCTGCCCAACCTGTAGCAGTGCCTGGCATTGCCCCGGCCCAGGTGTAGGACCTTACACTTGGCTTGATTAAACTTCATAAGGTTGGCATCGGCCCACCTCACAAGAGTGTCAAGGTCCCTCTGGATGGCATCCCTTCCCTCCAGCGTATCAACCGAACCACACAGCTTGGTGTCGTCGGCAAACTTGCTGAGGGCACACTCAATCCCACTGTCCATGTCACCGACAAAGATGTTGAACAGGACTGGCCTCAACGCCGATCCCTGAGGGATACCACTCGTTACAGGTTTCCAACTGGACATCGAGCCATTTACCACAACTGTTTGCATGCGGCCATCGAGCCAGTCCTTTATCCACCAAGTGGTCCATCTATCAAATTGATGTCTCTCCAATTTAGAGACAAGGATGTCATGCGGGACAGCGTCAAATGCGTTGCAGAAGCCTAGGTAGATGACGGCATAATGGATGTCATAATGGTCATAATGACTCATAAATGGAGTCCATTTCTGCCTTCATTTCTTTCTTTCCCCCTTTCTTTCACCTCCCATCTTCTTTTTCTGTCCCTATATATTGATTATTGAAATACTCTGCATACTTGCACCATATTTAGATTTTCATCTGCTAAATGCTGAGACTTAAGCATTTACTAAGTGGTTTTCAAACAGCCCCTATCTTCTTAAGCTCTTAGGGTCTTTTGTTACGTGACTAAGACAGAAACAGTGCACAGAATGACCCATGCTCAGAGAAACTTGCTAATCAATAGAAAACATTACTATCAATGATTAATAAAAGTGTCTTGAAAATCAATACACAATATGGATTCAAAATATTAATGATTTCACTGGTGTTTCAATATCAGCTTTAGAGTCACCTTCTATTGTCAGCTCCGCCTTAGCATTAATTTCATTTAGCGGGAATCAATTAAGTATTCCAAGTTTTTAAAATTATAAGAGGCTTGTTTCTGAAAAAGTATTGTATCTGCAATCAAATGTTCCACCAATCTGGCCATTTTACACACACTCGTACACAAAGGGCGGTTTACTGCATTTGAGCTCTGCCCCTTGTAGTAGATAACAGGTAGAACATTAGAGAACCATCTATAGCTATTAAATATGTAGCCCTGGTCTTGGTAATACTTACGACAATTACTGTGCTCATTAAATATGTCTACTTATATCATTGCAATGATGGAGTTCTGATTCCTCATGTTCAATTACACTGCAGCAATATCCCCTTCCTGCAACAACAGGAGGGTTATAAAGAACTGGAAGCAAGCAGCTGGTATGGGCCCTTGACTCATCCCAGTAAAGTGAGTGGCTGGTTCACCAATGGTATTGCACTGGAATTTTCCAAAAGCCTATTTTTTCCTTTCACCTCAGCAGGCTGATGCTTTAAACCAGAGAGTTTTAAAAAAGACATTTCTTTTGTGAAAGTCTCACATTTATTTTTAAGTCCTGCTCTGACATTTTAAATTGAATTTGTGAAGTTGCTTCCTTTGTTTCTTTTCTTCAATTTTCTGTTCATTCAGATAGGAAAAATGTTTTTAACTGCAGCAAAAACAAAACAACGGTTGTTTGGGGAGATGGAGGGACTTTGGATATGCAAATGAAGTAAGAAAAAGAAATTGAGTTTTTCCTGTGTTCTTGAAAGCATTTCTTTGTCAGAAAATCCATTTCTCCTCCTGATCTATTTCTCTTTGTAGAAGAATTTTTTGCCTGACCTTGCAGGCAGTTTTTGACCTCTTTGCCTCATTTTAATATGTGTGTGTACATGTATATTCAATGCTCAAAGCTAGCATACTGGTACTTCTTTTTTCTCATCTTTTTGCTAGATGAATAGATTGCTTGCTAAGGGTTTTCTTCTCCCTGTCATGACCATTGGGAATATGTATACACATACACAGAATTCCATTGAAGTCCCTTATCTCTAAAAACATTTAAACAAGAAATAAACCCATAAAAATACTTCTAAATTGGAAAGTTGACATAAGTAGCTGGGATATCCACCTGGTTTTTGTAATCTTTCAACTCCTTCTATTAACTCAGGTATGTTTTATTGGTCAGTCAAACTTAGTTAGCTATAAACATTTCCAAAATATAGATATGCAAGTTGTTTTCTGCCTTGTTTTTTCTATGATTTTTGTACTCTTGCCACAAGCACCTGCTAGTAGCACCAGTCATAACTCTGAATGAATACAAAAAGCTGACAAGATTTGTAAGAACATTTCTTCTATTTTAGTAAAGAAAGTGAATACTGCACCTTGATTTTTGCTTAGTTAATCCTATTACTTCCTAAAATCATTCCTCATGACTGGTCAGAATTAATTCTAACAGGAACAGCAAATGCCAGCTAGGTCTCATTTATAAATATCTCATCTTAATCTGATGGTAGATGTGGTGGCTTGTTTCAGCACGACCTTTATATGTTTCTTTGTTTTTAAAAAACTAATTATGATGTTTACTTAATTAAAAAAACATTATAAAAACTCTGGAAGACGAAAGTTAATCTTCTTGTTTTGAAGCTATCTTATTATAGAAATAGAGTTTCCACAGACAAGCAACACAGACGTTCTGAAATACGTTTTGTAAAACATGGTTTATTCTGCAGAAAAGAGAGTTAGAGGGATATCAGTGGTAAAACTGGCACTGACCCTGTGTAGAGCTGAAGCAGTTCAATGCTGAGTTTCTTTGGAGATAACATTTTAGCTTGTAGGTGTCCTTCCAGAGAACTTTTTAATGAAAGAGAAAGAGGAGAGAGATTAAAACCTGATACCACAGGGAAAGACCTATGTAAACTGATGAAAGGCTATAAAGCTTTTTACATTAATTCTTATATTAATAGTTTTCACATCTGAATGAGTTAACTAGTCATGAGTTTAAATAGGATTATCCAAGTATGCTCCCACATATTAGAAGAGCAAAATCAAGGCAAAGAACTGCAAGATGCCAAACAAATTTGTGCAAGAGTTGGAAAAAGAAGCTATTTCTACCTGAACTCTAGTGCTTTAGTGTTTGAGCATAATTTCCTAATTCTTAAATAAACATCTTCTTTTTTTTCTCCAGAATTTCACATACTGATATTCTAGTCATATTACAAGCAAATTTTTTTTTTATCTGAAAATATTGCCAGATTTTTTTTTTTTTTTTGGTCTAAATTTCTAGGTATAGATTTGGTCCTTTTAACATTACTATTCTTTCAATACTGATCTTGATTTTCTTGACATAATTTGAAACTGTAAGTATTGTTATCCTTTATGTATTTATTTATTTATTTATCTTTAAGAGGAGGTTAAGGTTAAGGTTAAGAGGAGTAGTAGTATAATAAATTATTAAAAAAATATCTTCAAGTTTGTCTGGAACAATTTCCACTACCTTCCCTGGCAAATTTTTCTTGAGAAATGAACACTTAGAAGCGATAAAAACTATTAAAAAGCACTGGATATGTGAAGTTATCCAATATGTTTTGTTATCCAAATGAATTTTATTTTTTTTCACAAAGCCTATTACTGCTTACTGATCACAATAGATCTAGTCATCACTTCTTACTTCTAAAATTTGCATGCACAATAGCTTATTTCCAGAAATATGAAATACTCTTTAATCAAGAAAAAAAAAAAAAATAAAAAAATCGGTTGTTTGGTGATGGGGCTATCTGAAGTAGAAGTGTATCAAATTAAGACGTCAATGAAACCAGAATTTGCATCCCTTTCCTAAAGAACTTTTAGGACAAAAGCTGTCCAAGAGAAATCAAAACAAGTAAACTAGATGCTGCCCTTTGAGCCTTGGTGTCAAACCTGACTCCTAATTAATTACCATTCTCTTTCAGGGCCACTTCATGATATGAGTGTGTTCCAGTTTTCTTTGCCCCCATCTTGATCCCCCCACTTCCAACAGTTCAGTGTTAATAAAGTGAGATGTGGGAAATAAACTATTTGGGGAGCAAGGAGTAGTGTGCTTTTCTTTATGTCACATTTGCTAAGTTTCACAGGTGTTTTGAGCATTTAGTTCCTTTTTGGATTGCTTGAATTAATAATGTTTGTAGTGCAACTGGGCAGCTTCTATAGCCATGCAAATTTGCCTGGAGATGAAAAGCCATAGCAATTTTCAGATTCAGTGGAAAATCTTATTTGTTTTCTAACGAATTTTGAAATTAACCTTCTTTGTGGCTTTAATTTGTAAGATAAACCAGTTCTCTTTTTATTTTAGGGCAATGGAATCCTGACTCCACAGGAACCTGTAAAATGAGACAATAAAGTATAGTCTTTCTAGTGTTGCCATATGAATTTGGAAAATGCCCAGGACCTATGTGCCTATACTTAGTTTTGGTTTAGTACCATTGCAATGTAGAAGGCCAATACAACCAAATCTAAAAAGGGCACTAAATGTGTGTCCCTAATGGGACTTGACCACAGGATGCATTTTCACCCAATCTCCACTTCAAAGATATTTAGCCTTAACGTTAAGTACTCTTCATATCACCAGGGGATTAAGATATGTGTTCACTGCCTTCCATTTCTTCCATTATTTGTATTTGTGTGCCAGAAAGTAAGAATTTTGAGGGAACAGATTGTTATTATGTTCTTCTAAGATGCGGAGGTGTTATCTTCCACTACAGGACTTGCATATAGCTCTCAGCTGGCAATGCTTCCTCCTTACAAAGGGGCTGTGTCAGGACTGGATGTGACACTGGAGGAACAGCTGTGGGGTCAAAGGTATGAAACTGCCCGTTTCACTTTCTACAGGTTGACTTTGGAGCCACTAGGCAGCTCTGCAGGCCACCAAAATTATGGGGAGTTGTTTGGTGGGCTGAAAGTAATGTTAATGTTTCACCTAAAATGGATTTACTGGTAAATATGGCACTAGGCTAACTAATAAACTATCATTTATACACTGATTTTCCTGTTCAGCCACACATCCACTAATCGGAGTTCAATTACTCTGCAGTAAAGAATTCTTTAGAAGGGGAGTTCTTGCTTTTTAACTTCTAGGTTCTCCTGACTAGTATAATATGTCAGAAGGATAAATGTTTCAGGTGAATTAGTTTGATACTGTTAGAGAAAAAAAAAAAACCGAACCCAAAACTTATTATTTTGCTTAAATTTGTCCCTTCCTCATTTTTCTCATTATGGAGGTATTTCTCCCTGTGAAAATTGTTCACAATATGTTTTACCTAAATCTCCTTTTTCTATAGATTTTTAAAATGCTATTCCATTTACTTTTGTAAAAATAGCAAATTATGATAGAAATTGTTCCATGTTTAAAGAAACATGTCATTGCAGTAAAGAGAATGTAAAAATAATGCCCAACTTCCAACAGAAGAAAACACAGTTATATTCCATCATTCATCTGGTTAATTTTGCTACCTATTAAAAATAAGTGTTCTTACTAGTAGTTCATCTAGCCTCATTTACTTACCTAATAAGAAAGAACAGAAGCTTCTGACTATAAATTGTTGATCTCAAATGACAACACTGGAAGGGACCTCCAGAGATCATCTGGTCCAACCCCTCAAAGCTCAAGCAGGGACAGCTAGAGCAAGTTGCCCAGGACAGTGTCCAGAGGGCTTTTTGATAGCTCCAAGGACAGAGACTCTACAATATCCTTGGGCAACGTGTTCCAGTGCTTGGTTAAAAAAAAAAACAAAACAAAACAAACAAAAACTTCACAAGTTAAAGTGATATTTTGAAAGAGACCATGAAGGTGAAGACTAAATACACATGTGTCTTACGATGCTCTGCATCTTCAATTCCTGTTCAATTCAAGAGAAGTTGATGGAGTTTATAAATTCTCAAAACCTCAGAAATGCTTTTCTTTGCCTGCCAGCACCAAGTCCTTTGTATTTGACCCCCTTGTTTGTGTCCAATTCAAGGGTTCAAGAACACAGGTACTCCAATTTGTTCACTGAGGGCATGAAGGTATCTTATTCTGATCGTGCACAGCTGGAAGCCAGGATGCATATAATTTACAAATATAGCTTTTAGAGTCAGAGTGAGTGTTTAACGTATTAAAAGTTCATCAGCTCCATGATCTTTTCTGCACTGGTGGCACAACAATTATTTTTGGAGAAACAGCATGAGATGTCATAAACACAGGGTTATGACTTCCTTCAGCTAAAGGAAAAGCTGATTTGTGAGAGAGCAAGCTATTCAAACACTAGCATCTTTAATAATAGCAAAGGGAATAAAGAATGTTGCTATCTAAGGAAATTGCTTTTTATATGAATGTGTTTAGGTTGTGGAGTTTTTTTAATGCACTCAGCGTGAAAGGCTTCTTTAAAGGAAATTGAAGGAATTTCTTTGGGGTTTTTAGTTCTCTTTTATTTTTTAAGGAATTTTTCAGCTTTTGCCTCTCAAGGAAATTTTAGACAAAAAGGGAAGGTAACTGGTTATACCCAATCCCCGTTAGTCATCATGTGTTTGGAGTAATGTACTACTGACATCATTCACTAATCCTAACCGCAATAATACCTTTTTAGTCTGAAACCTAAAGATCGAATTCCAGGTTTTCTAGTCAAGCAGGGCTGGGAGTTATGGCTGGGAGTTTTCTTTGAACAAGGACTAAACCAAGGTGAAGTATTCATGGTAAATATTTCATTTGGTTAATTTAATTCAGTTTTTTATACCTGAAATTTTTTCACAGAATGAGATTTTTGCCTGTTAATTAATGTGTTTCAGTTTGTGTGGAATAAATGAATATATTTCACATTAAGGCATCTTAGCCTGTTATTCCAAAACTGTTGCCTTCAGCTACTTAGTATTTATTTTTTTAATGAGCGCATGAAGGCACCAAGAAGCATTAGGCACAGTATGCACAGGCAGAGGAGTGGAAGCGAATTTTACCTGCTCCATTGACTGATGAAGTGCATGCTCTCATGCCTGCCTGCACACCTCATGGCTTACATCAGGGCTGTGCTTACACCACTACACAGAGGGGCATGATGGACATCACCAGGACCACTAAATGAGGGGAGAGGAGCAACACAGCTGAATAACTACAGTCTTAAATAGGGGTAAGCATTTCCACCTTATTATTTCCTCTATTTACAAGTACTATTTTTCCTATCTCTTTTCACTCAGTTCTCAGAAAAATGGCTGATTTCTTGGACACCTTTTGGGGAAGATAGAACTCAAGGAGAGATTTACTCAAATATGTTAAGGAGAAGAGTTTACTGGGAGACAACAGGCTAACATGGCTGAAGTAACAGGAAAGCTTGCATTTATGTTGACAAACAAACAGAGCTGGCATATAGATGGAGATGAGAAGGTAGTGCATTTGTTTTTGAAGAGAACAGTGTTCATAAGCAAGGAAAACCTGGAGCTGTTGAGATCTGTGAATGCTGAATGTACTAGGAAAAAATAATTAGGTACAAATTAAAGTGTCAGAGCTAAGGTTATAATAGTTATAGACTGTGGAATAGCATATCAAAACCAGACGGTATCTTCCTTCAGTCATTTCAGAGTAGAATGCAACAAATATATAAGAAATATTTGTGTACCTATGTAATATATACATGACAATATAAGTAGTAATACAAATTTATATTCTTTATTAAAAATGAAAATAAAAATATAACATAAAACATTATTTGATACATATTCTTAATATAGACTTTTTTTTTTTTATTTCTCATAAATTTCAAGAACAGAGCTTATTTGTATTCAGTGGTCAAAATGGAAAGCTAGAAGTCTCCCCATCTATCTCATTGAAAGCTATTAATCAGTGTTCAAAAATCATCAGTGCTCATGATTATGGTTCTGAGAAGTGCTGGGAAAGCACCATATATCAGGCCATTTTGATCAGTGGTTATACTGCCTTCAGTTAAAAACTAAAGCAGTTCTTTTTACAGCTGCAGGAAGGAACTTACCACGATGCAGCTGCTATTATAAGATTTTCATCTGAATTGTTGTTGCTCTTATTTTAGCATGCAGTCTTTGGATAACATTTGGATAATCAATCTTTGGGCTGCTTATCCAAACCAAACCCAGCATGTTGAGATTTGTCTTTCACCACTGATGTGAATTTAGTTAGAGCACTTTTAATTATTATCATTATTCAGTACTAACCTCATGTCTGACAAGAGAAAGGATACCACTGCATATTGAACCCCTTATCCAAAAGTAGGAAGGTTATTGAGTGAAATCTATTTTAGGAAGAGGAAAGAGCAGATGAAAGCCAATATTCAATGACCTTCATAATAGATATATAGCTTAGTAATAGATGAATAGCTATTAAGATAGACACATGTGTGAGTCCTGAATTCTGATAGTACTTTCCTGTTTGTGAATTCCATTTAAATGTGCATCTTTATCAAACTTTGACAAAGAAAACAGGCTTTTTAAAAGTCCCATTTCCAGTACTTCTGAAGTTTCACTTGAAACACTTGATTACAAAACAGTTACTAAGGACAAGCTTTCTCCATGGGAGCACAATGAAAGAATCGACCAAACCAATTTCACTCTATTTTGAGAATGCAGTGATAACACCTCTGTGCTGAACCTGATCTGTCTCACCTTGTACCCTACTGTGTTAGGGATAGGGAAAGAATGTGTTTGAGCACATGTCTAATGAGTTTGAATGGTCTAGGATTGAAACCTATTCTGGTAATTGAGCTTTATAAAAGGCTCCATGGTCTTTGAACCTGGCTCTTTTCCAAAGCAGAGGAGTACTGTTGTATCTTGCTTGTCATTTCTGCACACTAAATAAAAATGAAATCAGACTCCAAATCAACTCCTTGCCAGATCACCTTTGAAAATTACTGAAGCATACTAGCAGGGGCAGCAATGGAGGAAATTAAGAGGCCAAAGGATTTATTCCAAATATACTGCAGAGCTCCCACAAGGAGTAGAAGGAAGCATCTGAGCTAGCATGGGACACAACACAACAGTCAGCAGGAAGGAGAGTGTTCAAACAGTTAATGTTAGAGGTGAACAAATTAAAGTGTGTAGGCCTGTATGTGATGAATTTCCCTTCTGTTTGAGAACTGTTAGCAAAGAGATTGCTAGAGGTTGGTATTTCTTGCTGCACACAACACACACAAATTTGTGCAGCTGAAAAAGAATGGAAGTCTAGCCTAAGAATGTGTATTGAAAAGGGTATAATTTTTTTGCCACTTCATTTCTACTTCAGAGGGGGTTTGAGCACCTAAAAAGGCAAACCATCCAACGCATGGCACACTGTAATGGTGCTTTTCACTCTGCTAAGCACTGGAGTTCCAGTCCTGCCAGCACTAAATCCAGTGGAATGAACCGTGCCCTGAAGCTGATCTTGCAGGATACAAACCTTCACCATCCCACCACGCAAACCAAGAGAAGTTCAGTACTTCTGAGCCCATGGCTCCCTCTCCTGCTTTGCAGATGCCTCCGTGGACTTCAGGAATTTTTATTTGCAGGTACTTTCTAATTACAAAGCAGGACTGAAGTGGTTTAGAGTCTTTTTAGACAGCAAAGTAAAACAGATTAAGGTAAGGGTCCAGGGAGCAGAAGGCTGTCAACAGTCCTGTGCCTTTGCCCAGTCAGAACTGAATCCTTGATCGCTTCAGATCATGCGTAGCATGGGCTATAATCTGTCATCTCCAGACTATGCCAACCACTTTAGAAAATCAGCTTTTTTCATGCTACTCTTTCTATCTTGTTCTTAGAAACTGCATGTTTGTATGGACAGATACTGCATTTAGGCATCCTATTAATTGAAAATGTCAGCTTCATGGAACAAAACTGGGCTATTTCAACCAAAATGAAAAAATATCGGTTTGGGGTTTGAAAAGCTAGCCGTTTAATTTATGTCTTCAGTGACGATGTTTTTTCTAATATTGCCATCAGTTTCTTAATGTTAAAAGCACAAACAGCTACATTGCACATTTCATTTTGAGCCAAAGCAAGAGAGAATTTATTTTGGCTTTTTCCATCCCTAAATAGAGAAAGAGTATTTATAAAATTCCAGTATAACTATAAAAATACCCTACTCTGTATGGTGTAAAAGAAATCACAGATTGAATGTCCCCTCATGTGACAAAAGATAGAATTTTATGCCCACTAGCACTAAGTTGGCCCATTATTACAGATAGAGATTAATGTTATAATACCATATCAACTTCCTTCCTTTTGTCCTGTGTACATTAATTGCAGAGCCCTCCTGAAGAAATGAGTGTGGTGTCAATTACCATGAAAAACTGTGAAACTGATTCATACCTGTGATTCAGGGCACCATACTTATGTTCCATTTCTTTGAGAGCAAAACTCAAGGGAAGACTGACATTTCATTCCCCCTCTCTTTTAGATGCAAGTGCATTAGTACATTAACCATTTCTCATCTGACTTATAAAAATCATGTTTCAAATCATAATGTTGTGGTCTTAGTGACAGAGATAGGATTACTTTCAACAGGACTCTGTGAAAAGAATTCATGAGCAAACCCTTAACTCCACTAAGCTTGCCTGCTGTTGAGGTTTTGTTACCATTTGGCAGTTCTGACCTTTCTAAACAGAGTCACTAATTTGCATGAAAATTAGCTGGGGTCTGGGCATGATCCCCATTCCAGAAGTCATGTATGAAATATTGCTGCACCACTGACTTATGAGCCTCCAAGCCATTTTCTAAGGCACTGAAGAAAACACTATTACAGAAGGAGACTGAGGGTGGGATAAAGGAGTAGTAAATAAGGTTGGGAGACCAGAAAAGGGAGAGCAAATTATTTTCTAGCCCACATTTTTTGTTATGAGTTATTTCATTAATCCTATTTTGTTTGTAAACAACCATTAGCTTCTCCTGTTACTTCTTGATTTTAATGAGCAAGGATCACGTGTGTGGGGTTTGAAGGCAGATTTGAATGCTGTGAAGGAACATAGTGGAGGCTGTCACCTTTCTCCTTCTCCCCATTTTTGTTTCAAGTGTAGCTGTTAGAAACAGTCAAATCATTGAAAAAACACGCAAGCACAAAGGAAATGCAGGGCAGGAATTAAGGTCAATGATTATCTGCTGCTTCTACAGTCATTTTCACCTTTTCAAAACGAGCCCTAAGTGGTGCGAAACTACTATCAAGGCCAAACAGTATCCATCCACATCCACGCTGCTCGCACAAGTCATTGCACAAGGTGGAAGGTTTCAGAGGATCAGGACCCTAATCTCTTTATCCTAGTCAATTCATGACATGCCTTGGACAAATTGCCAAGCTGCAGCCCACTCCCGCTGAGCCCAGAGAGGGCTAAGCCATGCTGTGAATGGAACATATGGCCCTTCTGACAGCACTTAGTCTGTAATCAAGTCTCAGCATGACAGAAGGATATCTCTTAGACCCATTATATATAGACTTAGGCTCAATCGTTCCTGTTTGTTGCTCTGTCTTTTATAAACTAAGGATTTTCAGTTCAATAAGCAGGATGCACACCCATCCGTTATGATCTGAAACATGCTACGTGTTTGTATTCACGGTGAGGCTCTGCAAGCGTAGCAGAGCAAGTGGTTAAGCCTCAGTTTTCTGTGAACACAGCATTACTCATAAGGGGCAGACACTGCCAGCACTTGTTGATGCTGAAGAGTCTCCAGGTCACAAGAGAAAGGTAGCATTGCTTCTGATCATATGAAGGTCACAGAGCTGCATACAAAACAAGTCCGTCTCCTCTGAGAGACTGGGCAAGGTGGACAGCTGCTTAATTTCCTCTGTCTCCAAGGCAGCAATACCAAAAGCCCATCTATACCCTTTTGGGTCTTTGAAGTGCCCTCTCCTGAGATAGTCTATGCCAAGGATGCATGGAGCCCCTGGACCAGTCACAATGGGGAGTTTTTGCCACTTCCTCCCAGTCAGGCTGATTTCAGCCTCCAGTACAGTTAACTCTTGGGATCCTCCTGTCA
The DNA here is from genome assembly GCF_004027225.2 of Strigops habroptila. Classification (NCBI taxonomy): domain Eukaryota; kingdom Metazoa; phylum Chordata; class Aves; order Psittaciformes; family Psittacidae; genus Strigops; species Strigops habroptila. Next base: position 45,766,315 of record NC_044277.2, on the reverse strand, counting down.
CTCCAGCAGTATAAATGGATTCCACCCCTTGAAACCTTGATGGCATCAGGGTACACTGTGCACCGGTATCTACTAGAGCCTTATACTTCTGTGGAACTGATGTGCCAGGCCATCTGATCCACACGGTCCAGTAAACCCGATTATCCCTCTCCTCCACCTGGCTGGAGGCAGGGCCCCTCTAATAGTGATCATAAGATTGTTCACTTGTGTCTTGTAGAAAGGGATTAGTATTCCTTACCACAGGAGCTGGAGTAAAATCAGCTCTTCCACTCCATCTGGGAAACTGCTCACCAGAGACTGGAGCAGCAGCTTTCATGGGAGGATCATCGTTGACCGTTGTTCTCCTCTTCAGTTCACGTACCTGTTGCTCCAGAACTGAGGTAGGTTTTCCGTCCCACTTTCTCATGTCTTCTCCGTGATCCCACAGGTAAAACCATAGGGTGGCCTGTGGTGTGTACCTCCTGTATTTTCTCTCTTGAGCAGTAGAGCGCCTTCTGTTAATACTTGAGACATGGGTTGGTACACATGGGGAGCTGGATAGATCGGATAAATCGTCTCTCAATTGTTTGAACTCCTGGGACAGTTTTTCCACAGCTGAAATGATGGAAGGGGTGAGATTGTCTTCGGACTCTCGGAGTTGACGAGTCACTTCATCCACTGTTGGTGATATTCCATCATTCCAGGTAATTGATGCCAATGAGTGGGCGTATGATGATGGCGCACTCCGTGTAAGTTTCCGCCACATGGATTGTGTACATTCAACTTCCTCTGGATCTACAGATGCGTTCCCAGCATCTGGCCTACGATAGATCATCTCTAGAATGGCTGACTGCCTCAGGGACTGGATGCCTTTCTCTATCGTGGTCCAGTTGGCTGAGCGACTCATAACATGGTCCTTGTAGGGAAAACTTTCCTTCACAGCTGCCAAGAGCTGCCTCCAAAGGCTGAGGGCTTGTTTCTCTTTTGCAATCGCTTTGTCAATTCCTCCTTCCCTGGCAAGTGATCCCAGCTGCTTGGCTTCCCCACCTTCTAGTTCATGACCGTCAGACCCATTGTCCCAGCATCAGAGCAACCAGGTGACGATGTGCTCCCCTGGAAGACGGGTGAAATCTTTTTGCATATTCCGCAGCTTGGTCGAGGTCCGGGGTTGAAAAGTCACCTCTTCTTCTTCTTCCTCTTCCTCTGATCCACGTAGTAGTAACTCTTGTTCAGATGCTGTCCCCTGTAGCAAGTGCATTGGGACTTAATCTTTCTTCACTACATGGGTTGCTTTTTGTGCCTCTTCTTTGCTTTTCCCCTTGCTTACAGGGGCAACCGATATTGTCACGAATTGGCCATTTGGTTTAGGTGCAGTGTCTATCACTGTAGTTGCAGTGGCTGCAGTGTCTGCCACTAGGGTTGGAGTGGCTGCAGTGTCTGTTGCCGGGGTTGGTGCAGCTGCTGTGATTGGGGGTTAAGACCAACAGCTGTGTTGTCTGTTGCTGTTGGGGTTTGAGCAACTGCTGTGCTTGTCCTTGGGGTCGGTGCAGCTGCTGTGCTTGGAGTTGAAGTAGCTGCGTTGTCTGTTGCTGTTGGGGTTTGAGTAGCTGCTGTGCTTGTCCCTGGGGTCGGTGTAGCTGCTGTACTTGGAGTTGGAGTAGCTGTGTTGTCTGTTGTGGTCAGGGTTTGAGCAACTGCTGTGCTAGTCACTGGGGTTGGTGTAGCTGCTGTGCTTGGAGTTGAAATAGCTGCGTTGTCTGTTGTGGTCAGGGTTTGAGCAACTGCTGTGCTTGTCCCTGGGGTCAGTGTAGCTGCTGTGCTTGGAGTTGGAGTAGCTGCGTTGTCTGTTGCTTTGCCATCAGATCCAGAGACTTTTTTTTCCCTTTGAAGGTGCTGGATAGTGTTGAGCAGGGCTCTGTAGACGTGGGCCAAGCCTCAGCACGTTGCCATGATTTGTCCCTCTCTGGTATAACCAGGACAACAGCACACCTCGTTTAAGTGTTTTACTAGTTTTTCTGGATCTTGCACTTGTTCAGTGGTGAAGTTCCAAAGCACTGGAGGGGCCCACTGGCCTAGATACTTGCCCATACTGTCCCACACATCCTGCCACTCATGACTGTCGAGCCTCAGGGAAAATCTCTTGGTGGCCCCCCTATATTGTCATCTAACCCTAGACCAGACTTGATCCCGATCCTGCTTAACTTTCGAGATCAGACGAAACAGGGTGTTCCCAGGGTGGGATGGCCGTGGGTAAAAAACACACTCTGTATGTGTGCCAACATGCTGATCCCCAGCACAATCAGCAGGCAGGTCTCAAGGGTATTCAAAGGCCATCTGAAACCTTCAGAACTCTCAAATGCTGCTGTATATAGTCTGGTGGGAGAGCAGGGGGTATAAGGGAATGCCTCCTTTGTAGGCTGAGCCCCCGAGGAGAAAAAAAAAGATATGTAATTGCTAAAAATTTTCATTATATACCTCCCAAAGTATAGAGGTGATGACCATGCTGGGAACGCTAGCCAGACCAGTTTCACGATCAATGAGTCTACTGTATTACAAGTCATTACCATAAAGTACAGTGAAACAGTAACCATTGCCCAGGCCCCCCAGCTGATATAAACACTAAACCAGCAAATACTGGCTGTAAGTAAGGTAGGACATGCTGAAACTCTGAGATCAAGCGCAACAACTCTGAGAGCCAATAAATTAACATTCTGACGAGTGACTATTTATCCGCAACAATGAATGCTTATCAAAAATATGATTAGACACACTCTGGTCAATCTGTCCTTATCTCAACCCTTTGTGCCCCATGTTGAGCACCACAAAGAACTGTCATGGTTTAAGCGCAGCCGGTAGCTCAGAACCACACATCTGCTCACTCCGTCCCTCCCTTCTTCCTCCCCCTGCTCCCAGAGGGATGGGGAGGAGAATCGAAAGAATGTAAACCCCATGGATTGAGATAAGAACAGTCCAGTAACTAAGGTATAACACAAAACCACTACTGCTACCACCAATAATAATACTGATAAGGGAAACAACAAGGGGAGAGAATACAATTGCTCACCACCTGGCGATCGATACCCAGCCTGACCTGAGCAGCGATCTGGGCCTTCCCGGTTTGTATACTGGGCATGACTTGCCATGGTATGGAATACCCCTCTGGACAGTCTGGGTCAGGTGTCCTATCTCTGCTTCCTCCCGGCTTCCCCACCTCCCTGGCAAAGCACAAGACTGAGAAAGTCCTTGGTCAGAGTAAACATTACTCAGCAACAACTAAAAACATCAGTGTTATCAGCGTTGTTCCCAGGCTGAAAGTCAAAAACAGAGCACTGCACCAGCTACTAAGAAGGAGTCAAAAATGACTGCTGTAGCTGAACCCAGGACAATAGGTGCTTCAAGAAGCTGAGAAAAGATCCCAAGAGGCCCAGGAAGATGGCAAGAAACTGACCCACAGCTTCTGTGACAACAGGACTTAACGCAGGAAGGGTATGATTCTTGCTCACTGCTGACTGACACAACTGATATACATTTTGGCCACATCAAATAGTGAATGAAATGTAGCACTAATGCTTCCGGGCTCAGGCCAGTTCACCTCCTCACCTTCTGAATATGACCTTATGGAAAAGGTGAATGTGCAGAGCAAGAGAGGAAACACAATTCTCATACAACTATTTATCTATCCTAGATTTCTGGGAAACTCTAATGAAGATTGCCCTAGCACTCCAGGGAAAAGAGCAAGTGAATAAAGCCACACTATCCAGCAAAATGAGAACAGAGACACTAATCTGGTTTTTGCGTAGTGATTACAAATGACAGAGCTGACCTTTCATGAACTGCAATTGTGGGCAGGTCTGCAGAGCATAAAATTGGATTGGACAGCATATCTGCTCAAGCTAATAGTGCTGTTGGTACTTGTCAGTGGCCATGTCATTCCTGCTCTTGTAAACTATGAACATAAACTTTGGTCTGAGGAAACTTAGTGACCCTTGGAGAGAAACGTCATAAAGCTTCACCAGCATAAGATGAGTGCTGATGAATTTTGTTCTGTTGAGATCTTTCGAGGCAACCCTGTCTGGGTGAAAATACTGTGACGTGAAATCATCTATAGAGTTATGTAGCAGAGGGACTAACTTTGTCAAAGAGGGATCTTAGTATTTGTAGAAAGATCAGAACCTGAAAGAAGTGCTTAAAACCAGAGTTGTTTCTATATTTCACAATTTAGATTTTATCTGTTGCAGTGATGTTGAGGAGGTGGGAACTGATGTGATGTCAAAAGGTTGAAGGAAAAACACATCCTACATCGTATGTGAATCAAAAGCTATTTCTACCAAAAGGGGGAAAAAGCCCAAACCCCAAGGGAAAAAAGAAATTAAGAAGAACAAGCTATTAAAAGAAAATGCCTGGAAGGAAATAATTTACAGAACTTTGAAACTATTTTCTGCTAGGCAGGAACTTTCCACTTTTGAATTAGTCCCATTTTTCATTACAAGGCAGTATCTTTCCCTACAGTGCTCTTATATCAGTTTCTCCAAGAGAAAGCTGTGGGAAACGATGTCAAAGGCTTTACTAAAGGCTAGGTAGACAACATCCACAGCCTTTCCCTCATCCACTAAGTGAATCTCCTTGTCATAGAAGGAGATCAGGTCAGTCAAGCAGGACCTGCTTTTCATAACCCATGCTGCCTGGGCTGAACCACCTGGTTGTCCTGTATGTGCTGCACAGTGGCACTCAAGATGATCTTCTCCATAACCTTTCCTGAGGTACTGAGGTTAGACTGAAAGGCTTGTAGTTCTCCAGATCCTCCTTACGGACCTTCTTGTAGATGGGTGTCACATTTCCTAACCTCCACTCAAGTGGGATCTCCTGCATTCACCAGGACTGATGAGAAATGCTGGGAAGTGGCTTAGTGAGAACTTTGCCAGCTCTTTCAGTACCCTTTGGTAGGTCCCATCTGGCCCAGTCGATGACCATTCCCCTTTGGATTATGGGGACTTCAGTGTTCTCCCCATTCCTGTCTTCCAGCTCAGGGCGATGGTTACCTGGAGAAGAGCTGGTCTTACCATTAAAGACTGAGGCAATGAGGCATTAAGTACTTCATCCTTTCCTTCCTCTTTTGTCCCTATGTTTCCTCTGTGTCTAGTAAAGGATGGAGATTCTCCTTAGCCCTTCTTCTGTTGTCAATTTATTTATAGAAACATCTTTTACTATCTTTTATAGTTCTAATTGGGCTTTGGCCCTTCTAATTTCCTCCTTGCACAACCTCACAACATCCTTGTAGTCTTCCTGAGTTTTCTGCCCCTTTTTCCAAAG